>NW_008825108.1:5877548-5913186 GCF_000699105.1 Pygoscelis adeliae | reverse complement strand
TCCCACGCCGCCCCAGCTCTCCTCCGGGCCGCGCGAAGAGCCGGCTCCGGTGTAGGAAGAGGCCGCTCTCCGCCGAAGGCGCGCAGCCCCGGGGCCGGGGGCTGGCCTCCGCAGGGAGGCTCTGAGGCTGAGCTGGGGGAGCGAGACTTGTCCCGTCTACGTGGCCGCGTGTCGCTGAGGTGCTCGTAGACGTTACTGGCCTTTCTCCTGGCCTGCGCGCTGGTAGTGTGCGGGTGCCTGCCCCGGGATGGATACGGAGGCTTGTCAGTCGGATAATTTGGTAATGCGAAGATTTTTACGTGCCGCCGATCCTTGCCGAGTGTTCTTGAATGAAACAGTAGCACTTGACAAGGATTCAAGTGTCTGTCCTGGTTTGAGGTCACAGGAGGGAAGGTATTGGCAACCATCTCTGCCTCCCTCCTCCCCCACCAACAGATCCGAGTTGTGTCCGTATGGTTTTATTGTAGAAGTATTTTTATTCCATGACTCCGTCTTCTAAAAGTGTAACTTTGCAATGCTGGGCTCCTGAGCACGCGAATCCTTCATCTAGGATTTAAAGTCTCAGTGCAGTGTCTGACCTTATGTAGCCAGGGTTAGAGTGTGGTAGTCTTCAGTTTCACTTTTCCAGCATATGACAGCAACTGATTATTTCAGCTCATGCTGACCTCAGTGTAAGAGAACATTTGTAATTAGCCATGCCTGTGCTTCTCGGAGGGTGCTGAGGAGTGCACTTAGCTAGCAGGAAAATTCAGTAGAGATCTCGCGTGTGCCAGTTCACCATATCCATTTCAACCAGAGCTGGTGGAGCAGGCAATGTGTTCAGCTGGAGTTGTTACAACTTAAAAATAAAGTTCTTTACTGCTGTTAGGTGCTGTAAATGTAAACATACCCATACTGTCCTCCCAGCTGTTTCCAGCTATGCACATCTAGTTTTCATGTATACAAGAGAAAAGTTACTCTTCTGGTTTTGTCCATTTTAAGCTCAGTCCAGCAGTTTATTGGATGATGGTGAATATTTTCATTTTGCAGTTTTTTTTCCCCCCCACATAGGTTTTTATCAGGATCTTCTTCAGGAAGTTTTTCCTGAAAGCAGCTATATTATCATAGTTTGTATGAGAGGCTAAAACTATTGTGGATTAGTTGTTTGCAAATTTGCTATGTATTCATTGTTCCTTTAAAAAAGAAGTCTGTTTCCTTGAGACTAAATCTCTTAAGTAGTTGCAAAACTCCGTTTCAGTTATTCCACGTCCACAATACTAATGCAACTTGTTAACGCAACTTCTAATTCAGTAACGTTCTTTGCCATGTCTCTCTTGATACAGAGAAAAAAATGACAGTTGTGTTTTCTCAAACTTCATGAAGTGGCTGGGCTGGTTTGAAGTTTCACTACTCTCAGCAGGAGCAGTTCCATCCTCCTCTAGATCTCCCCACCTGTGTGTTGCAGTTCTGCTTGCTTGGACACTATACTCATTTGATCTCTCAGTGATTTGATTTAGCAAGCTGAAATAATACAAAAAACTGCATGTGCTTATTTTTGGCTGGGTTAGCTTTCTGTTGGTCTAGGGAGCACATTGGATCACAAATTGTTCCTTTGGATGGCAGCAGGATTTTAGAAGGGCTCACAAACTAGTGAAATTTCACTCCAGGTGGAATAAACACAGTGTAAGCTGGTACAGACCCAACATTCTCACTTAAGGCATTTTGCACTTTGGTGTGTTTCCAAGCTACGGATGTCCTAAATTAATTACACTTTTCCTTCTGCCTGTGCAATGTTGTAATGAGGTGTTTCAGGTGGTAGATTTCTCAGAGAGTAGTAGGCATTAGTTTGTGGGGTGCTTTAGTCTTATTTGGCAGATGAGATCATCTTATCACATGAAAGTAATGTATTTTAATGTGTATGTTCTTTTCTGCAAAATACTACACAAAGTAATTCCCGTGGAATGCACATGGCAGTATATTAAGCAGCTGGGGTAGCCTGCATTGTCTCAGCTTTCACGAAATCTTGTTTCAGCAAACCGTATAAGGTTATGGTTCCTATCATACTTCTACCCTGTTTGCCTTCCCCTTCTCTGTCACGTCTTTTTTTTTTTTTTTTATTTCCCAGACATCATTAATATCAGTGGATTCACAACTTGGCTATTTCATACTGTTTCTGGTTTCTGCTCCATACATTAGTGGGATCTGAATTATAAATTGGTTACCTCATGTAACTGTATGCGCTACTTTACTTGGATTTTTGTCCTTTTGTTTTTTTACTGTTTCATATCTCAGAAGGTTCTTTTCAGTATTTTTGTCTATATGGTTAACTCAGTTCCAGAAAACTTACGTTAATGCTGTTGAGTTCTGGAGTCATGACTCGTTCTTTATTAATGATCATCTGCACTAGAACAGTGTGAGCTTCAGTTTTTTGCCCTTTCTTAGAGTTGTCAGTTTTTTCTGCAAGTAACTTGGCAGTAAGGTCTTTTCGTTTTCAGTGCTTTTGACTTTATGCATGAAAGCAGGTATATTTTCTCTCCTTTTGTTGCTTACCAAATGGCAGTTTGTTTTCCTTATTTCAGAGAACTGACTCTGGATTCACCCTTATAACCGAAAATCACGTTAGAAAATGAGGTAAAAAGTTGTGTATGGGGAGAAGTACAAACTTCAATTTTAGTCTGTCGGTGTGTAGGCTATTATTACAGCTGGTCTAAAGACTAATGATTTTTGTTTTACGCTCTTGGATTTCACAGCATAATAAGCTGGAGATATGAATTGTCCATGCCATGTCCTTACAGTATTAAGAATGATACCATTTATTTCTCATAAAATGTTACTGGGACAACAGTGGGACTTCAGAAGGTTATTTTCTGCTGGACATGGAATATAAATACTTGAACAGTTTTCCAGAACCTTAACTAGCATATGCCATGACATGTAAACTGAGCCTACATCCTGCCTCTTCCCTCTGTTTTTTATAGTAGGTGGGTAGAGAACTATTCCTTCGTGCAGCTTTCTTGAATCTTGTGCTGTGGTTCCCTGTTTTTACAGACCCTCTGTCAGTATATCAGGTGGAATAGCTGCGGTCTCTGTGCGGCACAGCGCTTTTAGTGACTGATTAGAATGAACTGTGAATTTGCCTTTGACTTCCGTAGTACCTATGGAAAAAAAAAACCCAACAGGTCAAGGTGGCTTAGCAGCATTTGGGGACTCTTGCATCAATTTTTAGCTTTTGGTAGGATTCTGAATCAAATAGGCAATGGGTCTAGTTTTCATTCTGTAGAACTGGAAAAACAAATGTGGTGCAAGTCATGCTTGCAGGCTGCAAGTGTGGACTTGCTTGACAAACAGGAAAGACCTATGAACATTAGCTTCTCGGGCACATATTATTTCAAAATTGAAGTTTTTATATTATTAAAAAGTAATATTTAAATCATACAAACTCCTTTTTTTCCTACTTTCTCCATCATTTCTTTATAGAAAAAAGTTGCCAACTGACTGCTTTTACAGTGATAAGTTTCCTTAGGTAGTCATGCTTATGACTTGAAGAATTCGAGAAACCATAGATGGATAAATCTGGAAACTGTTTTGCATAGAACTAGCTTTAAGCTAGTAAGGTGTTTGAAAACCTTTGAGTAATTCTGATATACGTACAGCTACGAGACAGAATGAAAATTTGTTTGAAATCAAGTAATTTTCAAAGTCGTTTAGCTCCTGTCACATTACATCTTCATTTGCTTTGGTTGTGTTGGTGTGTGCTTTTGACAAACACTCTCCTGTTCTTTTTTCATTTGTGTTTTTGTTGTGGGACCAGCAGGGTCTGGCTTTCCTGTATGTAATAACATCTAAACCTGAGGAACGTGCATCTCTGTGGACAGTTCAACAGATGTTTGCAAATAGGTATAGAAGAAGACAAAACTACCGTTGTTTAAATCTGTAGTTAGGCCTTTCATGGCTGGACAACTTTTTTGGCCTCAAGCATCTAAGCAACATAGGCTGCTTTTCTTCCCTGGGGTTCTGTTTCCATGACCAGTCAGTTGACTATGCAGAGCACGGGTTTCTTACTGGGTGGAAGGGCTGTAATACTGGGCTGAGGTTTTGATTAAAATCCTAGGGACGTGTTGACCTATCTAATGTGGTGTGCACTTAGTAACATGAACTTGTCTTTTTTCATGATGGGCTTATTAATATTGTGTAGACTTAGAGGAAGAGTGATAACTCTAATCATATGACAAGAAAATGAAAGATTGACTCCACCTACTTCTCACCTTTGAAAAAGAGACCATGATGAAATATGTGAAATAATGAATAGTACAAAACCAGGGTGAGCCAGTAGCTTGTTTTTCTGTCTCATAATACAAGAAGCACAATCAACTAACTGAACAGATGACGTTCTTAAAACTCTTGAATTCTTTCACGCAGTGGATAATGAGGCCTTTCTAGATCACACACCTCTGTCACTGAAGCCAAAAAGTTATCGAGATTTAAAGGAGATTGGGTTGCTTTCCTATGCAGGGGGTGTTGACAGTTAATACTGATGCAGGTTTGGGTTGGGTTTGGGGGGGTTATAGTTACTTTAACTGCTAATAAGGGGGCAAGGGGCTTGTTATCCTGCCCTGCTCATATCTAATTTCTTCTACTGTCTCCATACGTACCAGGATATCGGTACATAGATTTCTGTGTGCGCACCTTACACTAGTATTTTAATGATGCTTCTGATCATCCTCCAACATTTGCTGTCTGTTCTCCCACATCTTATTTCATGACACTCATCTTACATGTTCTGCGGTAACCTGCTGTTTAGGCAGGCGGCAGCGTTTGCTGCTATTGCCTGGTTTTGAAATGTCTGTTTTCCTGGCTGCTTAAGAGTTCCATGTGTGCTGGTGGACCAGACGTTTGCCTGATTGTTGGGCTGTGGAGGCACTGAGCAAATTCCTTTGTGGGCCACGTGGTGTGTGGCGTTGAGCTACAGTCTTACGGCAGTTGTCTACCGATGGATGGTTTTTTATTCAGATCTAACTATTGGTATGCTATCTTTCAATTTGATACTTCCTTAGTACTTACTACTTGTATGTGTAATTTAACGTCACTTTCCCTCTTTGAATTGACTAATAGCTTGGCAGCGCTGTAATACCAGAAAACAAAAATCTATCACAAACTATGTTTTACTGTAAGGTGCTGTAAGAATACTTAGTAGCATTTTTTTAATTTTCAGCTTGCTAAGAACACTATGTGAAATACAGCCGTCCAGTGTAGGTAATCTTCAGGTGCTACCACTATAAAATCATATTCTCAAAATCAGCTTATACAAATTCAGTTATTGGGTTATTTTACAAAGTGCTGCTAAACAGAGCAGCTCAGTATTTCAGGTAATTCAGAGATGGTAACTTCCAAAATGTTTTGCAGTGGGATAAGCTGTTAAAGCACTTCCTAGATACTCTTTCGTAAGATGAACGCCCTACCTTTCTTCAAGTTAGTTACATTGTTGCATCTTCTAGATTCCTATCTATGCATGACTCAACTTTTTTCTTCAATGATATAACCGAGCTTAAGAAGTGCTATTTTTTTTTATATTAGATACTTGATAACAGTTGGAAAAAATAAATACAAGATTGCATCTGTTACTGGATAAGAATAAATCCCAATAGCTTGGCCTTCTGGCTTTTCGAACGTGGAGAAGTTTTTCTCTTGAGTAACAGTAGGAGGGACGTAAGCTGCACTGTGAGAAGTCTGCTGTTTTACAGATACCCTCCAAACTTCTGAGCACGTTCTCGCTGCTTCGGTTTTATTGCCTGTTTTGGTGGAGCACGGGGCAGGGAGCTGGATCTGTTATGCAGAGCAATGTAGAATTTTTCAGTTGCATGACAACTGCGGCATTGGGAACACGTTTTCTTTTCCCGTGAAAGGAAACTTTTGTCCTTCTGAGAGACTGATGGATGGAAAGTAATAAAAACAATTATGAGATTGCACACGTTCCAGACTGAGAAGGTATACTTTGTGATACTTACTAACATTATTGGCAGAAATGCACTTCTGCCAGTGTAACTCTGATACAAATACGTTTTTTTCTGGAACAGCTGTCCCAGTGATTGATCACTTTGATTCATACTTCTGACTAGTTGTGGTGATAGATTGGGTCCAAATAGCTAGCAGGTAAAATCTAAATAAAGTCCAAAGTTGCCTTGTTTAAACAGGGACTGAATTTGAAAGCAGGTATTTGGTAGAAATAGAGGGAGGATCTTTTTTGACAGAAAAGAGAAAGAGCTGTAATAGAGAAGAGGAAAGAAGGCTTCTGATATCTGAAAGGCAACTTTATGTTAATAAACCTTCAAGAGGGAGATTATGCCAAGTGACCTCTAGAGGTCTCTTCCAAGTGATATTTCTGTGATTAAACAGGACACTTTAGATGTTTCTTGCTTGTGTAAAGTGAAGAGAAATTTAAGAAGTAAATCTACAACAGAAAGAATGAGTTAACTGAATTGTATTGCTATTTTTAAGCTCTGTATTCTTGTCTGGATAGTTAAGCTTACACACCTAAACTTTTAGTTCACTGGCCTGACTGCGTTTGTGATTTTAAAAATCTGACAAATGAGTAAGTTGAGAAAAAGAGATACTGATATTTTAGTACCAAAGAAATATAATATCTGTCTCTTATTAGTTAAGAATTATTAGGTTTTTCCTTTAAAAATATGTATTTCTTAAGGCGGTGTTCGCAGCTTGGTTTGAAAACTAACATGGTTATTAAAAAATTACTGTTGGTATTTGATATATTTCACTTCCACAAAATCGAAGTTTGGTATATTAGGGACTTGTCACTCTTCTTTTAGAGTTGTTTAAAACAGAACCTGTTTACATTGTTTATAGAGCTTTTAAGGGTATGTATAGCATGTGGCTTTGAAGAGCCTGCTGAATTTTGACAAACAAGAATTCTCTGGTTTTCTTTTTTTTAAAAAGCATGATCAGAATACTGTGAAGAGTTTTGTAAATGCTTAAATGCAAAAGTTACGTGGGCAGTGTGTACTCCTACAAGCCTCTCTTATCTGACTGTCACATATTCTACCTTTGAAATGGAACCTTTCCCATTCGCCTTGAATGTACAATTGGGCCATTGTTTAATCTAAGGCTGCAATTTTTTATTTCTGTTGAGTTCATCTTTTGTACACTAAACTGTCCATTTTTAATTTCAATTAAGATTGTAATTTCAACATGCTTAAATGGCAGGTGGGGGAAAGGCAGACTATGTAAGAAAGCCTTTTAATGTTTTAAAAGCTGTGTAGTATTTCCTTATGAATCTCTGCCCGCTGATTTAAAAAACACTAGGTATTGAATGCATTTTTTGTGATTTGCTGGCGAAGTAGTAAGAGTTGGTGTATTGCTTAGAAAGTAAATTTAACAAGTTCCATTTTCCATTGTTTCTTGATTTAAGTAAGTGAAAGACTCAAATCTTGGGGGTGGGGAGGAAGGAAAGGTAACAAAACCCCTAACAAGGTAGAGGTGTTCACTTCAACTTATGTAGGTAAGTCAAAAAGATAATGAGTACCACAGGAGAGAGAAAGAATTTTAAAATCTTGTTTTTTATTTCATTACCTGCTTTGTTATAGGTTGTATATGAGCAAGAAGGAGTTTTCATTCATTCATCCTGTGGAAAAAATGATGACCGGGACAGCTTAATAGCAGGAGTACTACGTGTCATAGAAAAGGTATTTGCATGATACGGTTGTGGAAACTTCATATATGTGTTGGTGAAGCATGTAATGTGTTTGGCAAATCTTGAATGTCTTTTTAAGTATAGGATTTCATAAATGAACAAACATCACACAATGTTTGACATCGTCTGCATCATTTTTATATATATATATGTGTGTGTGTGTGTGTGTAAGTTGTGCCATAATCATACCATGAGTAAATAGGGATATGTACTTTGTTGTGTAGTATTGAATTTTTTTATGGTTGGTTGTGTTGTAGGAAAATGAAGTAATAGTAGACTGGAGGCCACTGGATGATACTTTGGATACTTCTAATATCCTCTGTGCTGGAAAGGTATGTTTGTTAGTTATCAGTGTTCTTCATTCTGTTTCTCCAGCGATTTTATTTTCTGTTAACTTATGCATAGATGATCTCATAACTGGAAGCAAAATCTATTTATGTGATTGTCGTTGGTATTAATAGCTACATGTAGGAATCATTTGTTCACTGCAGCCCAGTTCAGGTTATTTGGATACATGTGTAGGTGACTCTATTTAGTTTTTACTTGGTTCACATAGAAAATAGAAGGGGACTATCTGTACGAATAGTAAAGACCAAATGAGTGTATCGCAGTCACCGGTCCCCCTGCATCTACTATGTTGTAGTCTGGTGATTCACTTTTCATAATTAGACTCAAAACAGAGAGGTACTGTTCCAATGCAAAATAAAAATAGAAGTCTGTGGAGGTTCCAAGATCCAGTGATATGTGGTATTTAAGCAGTATTAAGAGGATGTGACTAAAGAAGCAAGATTTACGTTTTACATCTAAACAAGAAGTTTGTTATGTTGGTAGAGTCTGCGAGAGAGGCTAGGATATTTTAGTACCATGTTGAATTTATTAAGTAAACTCTCTTTTCTTAGTCTTAGTCATAAGTCCAAATTTCCTGTATTGAACTGTACCATGTTTCTTAGGATTTTAATACTACAGGTTCTTTCAGTCTGTGAAAATGAAGATGCTTATTCTTTTTTTTTGAATCTGAGAAACTAGCTCAATTTTCCTGCCTTGTGTTTTTTGATAGTCACTTCTTTTTTTTTCCTCAGGATTCCAGTTCTGTTGTGGAGTGGACTCAAACTCCTAAAGAAAAATGTTCCCGAGGAGCAGACCGTCCAAGTAGTTACGAGGCAGAATGGGACATGGTCACCACAGTCTCTTTTAAAAAGAAACCTCATTCAAATGGAGGTACTTAAAAAATAAGTGTGGGGTTTTTTTGTTTTGCTTTTTTTTTCTTTATGGTAACTTGTAACTGAAGAATTGCCCTTTACATATAGTAAAATGGATTTTATTAGGAATTGAAAAGCTGGGAGTCATTTGTGGTAAGAGGTGAATCTTTGGGTGTGGAAAAAAATTCATAATGGAATACCTGCCATCTGCCTCCGATCTAATTTTTTATTTAAATTGCTAGAGAAATGTATTGAAAATAAATGTTAAATCTAACTTCTTGCTGTGACGATCATTAGATGATGTAGCAGTTTTATCTGCATTGGGCTCTTGCATTCTTTCAAACAAATGGAATTTGAACTAGATGTCGTGTTAGAAAGGAAAATGAAAAAATAAGTGGTTTACTACTCAAACGCCTTTCCATACTGCAACAGCAGGGGGAGATGGAATGTATAGTTATGTGGTACATGGGTCTTTTTTTATATGGTCTTTTTTACTTTGGCAAAATAATTTTATAGCTACATCATTTTTGTTATATTGTCTCAGTAGATACACTGTTTAAAAAAAAAAGTGGGGGAGAAAGGACAGTGATTCTCAATTAATCTTTTTTCTCTGATTCTCCTGTAGTATTTTTCTTTATAATACTTGTTTTCCCTATATTATTTCTCAAGCTATAACTGGGGACCATTGTGCTTGTTTCATCATATCTGTGATGGTTTTAAATGCCATCTATATCACGTATGAGTGCAGGGTTTGGACTTAAGATTATGAATGTTTTTGGGTAAAGCACAGTCCTTGCTCCTAGACTCAGTGTTTGAGAGGAGCTTTTAGTGCTAGCATGATATAAAGCTAAAACCAGCATCTCTGTCAGACATAGGGTGGTTTATTACGTCACTGGTTTGTATTGATTTTTCATCTCCAGGCGTCGGAGTGCATCTTCATCCAAAGTGAGTGTCAATGAGCACTACTGACTTGGATTATGCTCTTTGCCCCTTCTTGCTTATTTCCAGTTTGGGGGCAGGCCAGGGGGTGTGCCAGATTCCCTGCAGGCATGCTGGCAATTTTGTATCCTCTGGTAAAGTAAGCTTTAATCCCTTCTCTTTGAATGGATAGTGTCTTGCTCAGAGTGTTTACATGCTTGCACAGTATGGGAGAGAGGGGTGGGTGGGGAGACTTTCAATTCCTTCTTCCTTACTTTAGTAGCAGTCTTACAACATGTGGCTAATACTGTGTGCAATATATAGCATACAGTATTGTAATGTATATCACGTTTAGTTTGAGTAAGTAGTACTGTCTGGTGGAGATGCTGGTGGGATTCAGCTTGCTGCTGGAATTTGATACAGCAGTTGTACATTTAACTGCTGGATATAAACTGTAGGCACAGCTTTAGGGGAGCAGTCTGGACTTTCTCATTATTTTAGAAGTCTGTAGAAGGCGAGGAGACACAAAGCGAAATCCAGAAATAGCAGTTACAGTAGTTACGGTACACATTTTATTATCAGAACCAATGCTGGGGTTTGTGTTTTGATTTTGGGTTTGTGTTTTAGGAACAGTGACAGATACGATGCAATTGTAACTGCTAACACTGGAAGTCAAACTAAAATCATGTTGTAATTTTGTTTTTAAGATGCTACAACTCATGCAAATGGAGAAAGCAAGTGGTCGTTCCTGTTCAGTTTGACAGATCTGAAATCAATCAAACAAAACAAAGAAGGCATGGGATGGTCTTATTTGGTGTTCTGTCTGAAGGATGATGTGAAGCTTCCAGCTCTTCACTTTCATCATGGAGATAGCAAACTATTGATTAAATGCCTTGAAAAACATGTTGTGCTGAATGAGTAAGTATCAGACAACTCTTAGTTCTGATTTAAAATATGGATTATTGGTTTACTTTTTTAATTCTGTAATGAATTTCAGATTAACGCTTCCTGATGTATTTTCTCTTCCCTTTTTTATTGGTAGAATCAATTTCCAAGGTGACTGAAACTGTAATTTCACATACGCATTCGGAATGTAGGCTGAAGTTTTAAAATTGTTGGATCAATTTATGAACTAGTTTAGAATCTGTTGAAGTGTTATTAGCTATGTAATACCTCAGTAGCTCCCTCTAGTGGGTACGGAAGCTTCTCGTGAACACCCAGTGTAAAGTTAAATCCTTCTTCATGAACCACTTCTATTAAATGGGATAATTTGTGTTAAAATTTGAAGTCTTCTACTTTATATGAAATATCTGAGTATTGACATCAGTGTGTGAGGTAACTTACAGTACTGTCAACTAAATCAATTTGTATATAAAAGTTTTCCCCCATAATTCTGTTCCCCTGTAATTTCTTGCTGCGGGGAGCAATATCTTTAGTCTTCAGATCAACTTTATGAATGTAAACATAATTAGACCCTATCATGGTGTTAAGCACTTGGGTTTTGTTGTGTATTTATATTCTGTTACCTCCAAGTTTTTCACTTGGATAAAAGCCTTTTTGACCAGCATAGCATAAATGCAGAATAAAATAAAATGTTCTGCTCTTACCATGTAGGCATAAGTATAATTTAAGAAGGCAACAGTAGTAAATAAAAGTAGGTAGAGCATGAAGAAACAATGAAGTGTAACAGGTGTAACATCAGTGTAACAGGTACTCTTTGTTTTCAAAAGTGTTATATCATCATCACTTGCAACATAATATTCTGGTGTCACATTTGAAGGTGGATAGTGAAATGGCTGTGGGAATCCTTACAGAGGGCTCTTCTCATGTTGGTAACATCAACGAGGTCAGAGTTGCCTTCGACAAGTAGGGAAGACTGTTGCCGAGTAATACTTTTAGGCTGGAGAGCAAGCCAATAGGACATGAGGCTTGTATATTCATTGAACTGATTTGTGAAAGGCTTTGACAGTGTCAAGGTGTGGTGTTGGAGTCTATGATAATCAGAAGTTGTCAACTCCTTGGAGACGGTAGCATGGTCAGTGTGACCAGCTGGTGAAATAGTACTGGCTGTAGCATCGTATGTGAGCTTTTTAAGGGGAAAATTGAAGAAGACCGAAGGAGAGGCTATCAGGGGGACAAGATAAAGATGTAAGTAAGAATATTCTCTGTACAACTGTAGATTAGGAAATCCTGGATGACAACTTAATCTTAAATCCTGAGTTTTTTCCTCTAGGTTCCCTTTTGAGTTCTTCCTTAAACCTCCTTTCATTTAATTTCCTAATTTCACTGCTTCTGCAGGCGCAGAGGAATATTGTCGTCCTGCTTTCCTGCCGCCTCCCTCCCCTTCCCCCCAAGGAAATTGTTCCTTTTTCAGCATACTGCACTGTGTTTACTTATTTGTGGCTATCTTCCGACTAGTTGCTGGTAGGCTAGGGCAGGTTTTTGAGGCAACCTATGTAACAAACACTGGAAAAACACCTGTGTTGTATGGTGAGTCGCTGAAAGCTTTCTATCCTATCTATGTGATCTGTTGCCTGTGTACTGCAGCAATGTATTTCAAATTTTCTAACTAATTCCTGTAACATGAATTTAATGAACAGGACCAAGTTTTAAGTAGGCCTGGTGAGTGCATTTGACGGTGTAGCAAACTGGTTTGTGTTGACTTAATCAAAACTTTGTTCTTGTGATTAACTATCAACTAGAAAGTTTAAAATTTTAGATGAAGACTTTCCCTTATGCCTTCTTTCCAGTTAGTCTATTTGAGGCTTTAACAAAAGCAATTCAAAACTAATGAGTTCATGCTGCTGGGTTTTTTAATTGCCACTATTTAAAGAGCTTATTATTTGAATATATATGTGTGCATATATACACATATATATACACACATAAAAAACAATAAGCAACAGAAAAGTTGATAATTGCAGTACTGCAACTACAGATCTGTAGTTATACTTGCATTAATTTTGGTGGAGTTCCATGTATTTAATGCTGAGACACCTGGACTAAGCTTATTTTATATTTAATATTTTTTGCTCAAAGGCATAAAATATTTACAACAAGATACTGCTCTGCTATGTAACTAGTTATTTTGTCTTTTCATATTCAGGAAGTTTTTTGTATCTTTTGACTTCATGGTTGAAAGTTTTTAAAAAGACAGGAATCTAAACTAACGTACCAGAATACCTTAAACCATTTTATGAAGTTGGACACCTAAGCTCCTGTAAGTCAGACATCTAGGTTCTGTCCAGCCTTCGGTTGTCAGTTTGTTACTGCACATAATGTTTGTGTTACTAACAGGCGTTATTTCCAGTTTTATTGAGTCATGTGCTGCAAAAAATTATACTCCACACTGCTATGTAAAATTAATGCTTATTGGTGAGTCACTGGATGAAACAGGTAGTGATTTTGGTTCCTGTTTCAAACACTGTCTCTTTCATATAGTCTGCGGTGAGCAAGTGGGTGCTTATCATTCTTCCTTTATTTGACCCAGTGGATTCTTAGTTCTTGTCCTGTGTAGCCTCTTGCCAGGTGATGTGGACATTCCTCTTGGGACAGTGCAAAACAGTAGCTGTCAGGTGGGGAAGAAGCTGTATGAAGAGAGGCAGTCATGTCCTCATGTGTCTGATTTTAAAAGAAGGCAGTGGCATAGGGTTTGTGCAGTCTGACCCAGCAGCTGTGCACTGGGGTGTCCCAGAATGCTTATCAGATGGGAGTTCCCTCCTAAGGTAAGACAGGGAAACTTGAGGTGATGTTCAAGCATTCAGGACGTGCTGAGCTGCTTAGTATTGCCACCTTGAACAGTTCTAAGGGTTGATGAATGCAACAGCAGATACTTTGGGAACTTCAAAGCAAAAAGCTGAGGCAGCTATGGAAATAAAATTTGAATGAAGTTGAGCACTGAGCTGAGCAGGAACTTCCAGTTTCAGTTTTCTTACTTAGATTCCTCTCTTCCAGTTAAATTCTGCTTCTGGCACCAAATTATTTTCTGTCGTCTAGTCATGAATTATGGGGTTTTTTTTGTTGTTTTTTTTTTTAAAGGAAAGTAGAAAGAAAAAATATGCCAGATAAGTTGTGGAAATGGCAGGCTTCAGTCTCTGTACGTTTCTGTTGTTTCCTAATGGTTATTTATGCTTTAGTACATGATGCATCTAAGCTCACAACCTCTTTTAGGAAAAGAAGTTTACTCAGCTTTCTGGATGCCATAAGCAAATACTTGGCAGCGTAATTACTTGTTATCCCAACCTCTAGTTTATAATATATGAGATGTTGATGTTAAGGCAGAAACTTTAGCTTTTCTCTAAAATATCTTTCTGTCATAGGTATTTTCTTCCTCTGTTCCTATTACCTGAAAAGTTTTTGCCCTTCTGTAACACCATTCCTTATAAAATGTCATGTCATTGCTGAAATCAGTGTGTGTGAAGTGACTAAACTTGAACAAAATATTTGTTGCTTTAAAGATTATGCGCTTCCTAGTTTGATGGCACCAGTCTAATATTGGGAAAACACCGCATGTACGGATGACACTTTCTAACTTGCAGTATTATGAGTAAGTGTTTAACAGTGTCTAGCTCACAAATTTGTTTTGAACATTACCCAAAAAGCTGTTGATACCCAACTGGCTGTCCAGAGAGAATGTTTAATTAAAATGGAGATATGGTACAAAGATTTCCTTCTTTTAGTTAAAGAAAACATATGGGGTTACTCAGCCTTTGCCCCTGTGCAGCTTTTTAGCAAAAGCCAGTTGAGCTTCATTAACTGTTGCTGCCTCAGAACTATGACTGAGCTGTCTGGCTGTTTCAAAATGAGATCTCTTGTTGCATTTCATATCCGTCGGTGTTAACAGTGTCCTGTCCTGTTGGAATGGGAGAGAGATAAGGCTTATTAAATTTCTTATCTTTGACTTTAATAACATGGTAGATGATGCAGGTACTAATAAAAATAAAAGTAATTTTTCTTTCAAAGACTAGAAATAGTGGATTTAAACTTTGGGAGAGAGCCATAGAGAGAGGTATTTTATAAATGTAAGTCTGTGTGATGGATTAGTGTCAGATAGCAAATTGCTTGGCTTTCCTCTGCCTGGCTACCAACTCCAAAGCTTGAATGTCAGCCTGGCTTCTGAGCAGTTCTCTCTTCTGTCACGTATTGAGCTGTAAATTGGTGATTCAGGAGCTGGTTAATGAATTGATGGGGTAACTGTGCCGGAGGAGGCGAGAAGATGGGATGTTGGGGGAGGGGAGTGAGAGCAAAAGAGCAGATTAAATACTAGGAGCAGCATGGTTCCACTGTCTTTGTTGTTATCGTTTTCATCTGCCTGTGCAAGCCCGTCAGAGAAGCAAATGTTATATTGAAGAACAAGAGTGTACAAATATAGTGAGTTAGGCCATATCGGGTTTGTGTTCATTTAGCTTTTGGAGTCTACACAGAAACACGTTTGCAGGGCTGTACTAAGATGGTTCTGTTTCACAATACAATGGCTGTGGTGTTTTTTAAGCTCCTATTAGTATGAATCTTAGAATTATTCTGACAGTAGCTGTTGTAATACTGTTGGTTAGAAATTTGCTGATGTGCTTTCATACATTGAAAAGCAGTTTGTATTCCTTTATGTAATGTTTTACAGGGTACCTTAATGTAAGATTTACTAATTGGCAGAAAGAATTCCTTAACTGTATATGGTGACATGAGCTCTTTTCATGTTCTCTGTTACATTAAAGGAGTTTCAGCATATGTGTGTTGAGGCTGACCATATCTCACTAAATTTCTTTTCCTGTGTCACCTCTTTTTTTCTGTCCATTGTCAAATATCGAAAACTATAGTTGAGGAAAACTTTGTTTACATGTGGGTGACAAAAGTAATCTTCCAGAGTAATCTCTCAAAAGCATCATGATTTTTCAGAGAATGAAAGAGTACAATGAAGAATGAATATGATGATGACGAATCTTGTGAAAAATGAAAGTCCTGTTTTGTAGTGTGTTAGCTTGTGAACTTGTGCCAAGAACTAAGAGTGATCTTGCAGCAAACCTGCTTTCTTTGCACAAAACCTGAAATGTGACTTCAAAAAACAGTAAATGTTCTAAAAACATTTTCAGGAAAAACTGGTGGTACTTACAGAAACCCTTTTATAATTTTATTGCAGATCTCCACAGGATAAACGGATTCTTCTTGTGAATTCTCAGAACAAGTCTCTGTCTCAGTCATTCGAAAATCTCTTTGATGAACCGTCATATGGCTTATTACAAGTATGTATTATCTTGGAATTTTTTATTCTGAAAACATTTATTAAAAAACCCACCCTACCATGTCACGCACATATTCCCTGTATCATTGCCATTGTAGAAGCATTGATTGTATCCTAAAACAAGTGCTTACTATAGAAAGTATACTTACTTGTAAGTTGCTTTCTATGTTCTAATAATTTCTTAACTTCTCTGTGGTACTATTTCAAACCTATTCAAGTTAGTGTTGTCTGTGGTTCTATATATTTGGGTACAGATAGTTTTAGAAAGGGGAAGAAGGAAAAAAATTTGGGAGTTACCAGAACGTATTAATTAGAATTTTCTAAATTTTCCTTGACTAAATATTCTTTTGCTTGGTATTTTCTGACAGTTTTGAAGGGATGCTGGAAATACAGCAGCAAAGAGCGCAGTATTGCCTAAAAGAGGTTTTTTTTTATGTTAAAACTGCTTATCATTTTGTGGGGTTTGTGGACTCGTGAAAGTCAGCAGCAAAATTTCCAGTGACTTGAATGAGGCCAGAGTTTTGACCCACTGATTTGTTTAATTAAAGAAAATCTTCATGAGTGAATTACATTAGTTTCTAGGCTTGGTTGTCAAATCAAGTTTTGTGTGAGATTCCTAGCAGAGTACATGATGATTCAAGATGTGTTTTCTCTATGAAGGTAGAGAAGCTAAGGCATAAGGAACACATTTTGTGGCATTAATCACTGGAAAGTAAACAGTAGATCTGATCCATTTTTATATGTAGGTCAGGCTTACTGAGCACACTGCTATCCGGTCTTTCAAATCAAGCAGTAATATTTTATGCTTAGGATATCTTTTTTTAATCATGTAATCCATGTACTGTATGAAACTACTGATACATGAAACTTCAATAACTTTGAGACCTACAATACTCTTCCTGTTGTTTTGCTTTCTTTGAGTACAAGAATTCCAAATAATCTGAGGCTTTTTGTGTTTTACTTGTTTTCCTTGTTATAACACAGAAATTGAAGAAAGATCCATACACAGTAACAATGGGAAGATTTTCCAAAGTCACAAACTATATTTTTGACAGTTTCCGTTTAAGTGACCCTTCAAGTCAAAGGCGACCACCATCAGAAATGGCAGACTTTCTCAATGATGCTATTCCAGGGCTGAAGATAAATTTTGGAAGAACCAGGATTTGAAGCCATTACACGAGTGAGTGTGTAATTGAATATGATACAGCTGCATTGATTCTTTTTATGCACACCTTTAAAGGAATGGTAGGACTTGAAGCTTGGTGAGTTATACTGTTTATGCTTGGTGATTGTGGTGTATGCTGCCCTACCATTTATTCACAAGAGTAAGATCATTATCAGCTACTACTCGAATATGTCATTTTTTGTCTGCAAATACGAGTTTTGCGTTGAAAGAAAGTTTGTCACTGTTGAAATGAGGGCTATCATTATCTTAAAGTCACTACCCTGAAAAGTGACCATTTCATGTTTGGTGTTTCCTCTGTGGTCACATAGAGCTATGTTAAGTAAAATTGGGGTATACAGGTTAATAACAAACTTTCTTGGCTAATCACTTTAACATTTCAGTTTGTTTTAAGAGGACTAAGAAGACGAAAACAAAGTATTTAATTGGATGATTAATGTCTAGGGTGTATAAATGTACAGATTTATGTATGACTTGACACAAAGCTAGAGTGAACTTATAAATTGGATCATGAATCAGTTTTTGTGGGCTCCTGTTGGTGTCTTTTACAGATTGGTGGCAAAGCTGTGATTACTATTTGAGCAGCTCACATGTTTTTAGTGTTAAACTGTTTTGAATGTTATTTTTTTTTCTTGGGTTCAAAATAGTGTTAATAACTGAGCAGTAGCTCTGTGAACTATGTAATTCTAAGAACTTGCTGCCTCGCACTTAATCAGTTAATTTATCAATGAGAAAAAGTATAATGAATGATACATATTAAAAATAATACTGACCTGTATGTCTTAATCTGGCAAATGCCTTAGACTTCTAAAGAGATGAAACACAAATTGACTTGGTATTTGCCATAAAAATATTTTTAGAAAGTAAGGCATTACTGCCTGCTGAATTCTGCTGTGCTTAAACATACAGTTTGGGAACTGAGAGAGACTAACCACAAACTCTGAAACTTTGGTGGGTGTTGGGAGTTTTGAAAGCACATATAGTCGTGGGATTTTTTTAAGGGGCTGTGTACTTAAATTGATCTTTCAGTCTGTGTGGGCATAACATCTCTGAACCCGAGTAGTTTTTCAGTTCTCTTAAGATGGGCTAGTGTGTATCAGGAATGTGCTTTTGAAGTGAAGCTCCCTATTGTCCGTGCTTGCTGTGTTGCACATACCTAATACATTTCCAGTCGCACAGAGGCTTTTAGTCCATGAGAAGCTAGTTCAGAGGTGTTTGTGGGGCTTGAAAGTTATTTAGAACATACACATACATCCTCCTCCAAAATCTGAAATATGAATATGTATACCCAGGTCCTCAGCAGAGAGCGTCTTGCTCTGAAGATCTACTTGTGTTGGTCCACGCTACTTGCTAATGTGGACACAGCCTTAGATCCTTAGAGTTGCTAACTGAGGTATGCACATGTGAAAATGTAGTTGCACTGAATATAAGAAACTGGCAAGCTTAGTACTATTTGTACAGTTGTTTAAAACTACTGAAGCACTTCAGTGGGATTCATATAACATATTTGCATGTGTTTCAGATTGATCTAGGAAAACAGCCTGAAGTTAGTAGAAGAGAGCCTGTGTCGGCTGAAGAATGGGCTAAGAATATGGATTCTGAAGGAAGAATTTTAAATGTCGACTACATAAAGCGATTGATATTCAAAGGGGTAACTTGTTTTTCTGAAGTCAGCAAGACCTATGGCTTGCTTCTGGCCCCTTTTTCTTTCCTTCCCAAACCATGTTTATGCTGTTTTCATTATACTTGCAGTGTTTTGTGCTGGACTTTGAGCATGAGCCAGTCAGTATTGTTGGAGAGACTTCATAAAGCATGATATCATGTTAATCAAATACCTCAACAGTCTTGCAACCATATAAAGTGCTCTACAAGGAGAGGGATCTTGTGGTGGCTGGCTAAAGTGAGAGAGTTGAAAACACAAAGGCTTAAGTGATAAAGAAGAGAAATCAAAGTGCCTTTCAGGAAAATACCAGTGCTTCAGTGTTAGGATATCGGGTTTATTCTTTTCTTTTTGAGGGTGTTTTCTTTTCCTTCTCCAACAAAAGCTTCTCATCTTTGCCCAGCAGTTTGCCTGGATTTGGGTCTCATCATATGAGCCGTCCTAAACACTTTTGCCGATATTTATTATTGAACTGAGTTCTTTTGCAATATCAATGTGAATGCAGTCTCAGTGGTGGAAATTTTGAAAACTTTAGCTGTATCCCGTAGCTATTCTGCCTAATGTTACTTTAGTGTTTCTCTTTTTTTGGTGGGAATCCAGCTGCCTTAATGCATTCTTTGTGCACCTGTTGATGCATGTTTGCAAGCATGCAGTCTTGCATTCTTGGAGTTTGAGCAGAAGTAGAGAATGTTAACATTGATACTACAGTTTTTTAAAGACCTATACATACTAAGTAATATACTGTGAAGGGGGTAGAGTGAAACTGAGGCCCTTTTCAGTTTCTGTGACTGTTCTTTAATGTATCTGTGCCTGAAGTGCCCAATTAAGGACCCTTCTGCAGTCATCAGAATTTCTACAAACCTTTTCTTCCAGTAGCCCATTTCCCTGTCATCTCTGTTGTCCATTGCTAGAGGCGTGAGTGCTCGATTTTATGTATGACTCGAGATCCCAGTAACTTCCAGTACCTTAAATGCAGATCCTCTTTAAAGGAGGAAAAAAAAAAAAAAGTTAAAATGCTTCTCTTAAACTGTTTGCCTGTTACTGGAAAAATTCCAGTTGCTACTTGTTTTTGCAGTGGTTGATGCTATTTACTGCACCATCTTCCTTGCCTTAATCTGATGGTAAATGAAGAAATACAGTGGGGAATCAAGCTGGCCTTGGACTGGTAAACTGGGGAGTCTGATAGCACAAGTGCCTCAATTCTCACGACTATATTGCAGGAGTTGAAAGAAACTCTTTTGATGAGAGTAGGATATGATTCAGCTAGTACATTTTGGTCATCTACAAATGATGAGCATTACTTGGAAAGATTTCTGACAAATAGTGTCCTTGAGTGGACACTAGTATTTTTTGATTGCTTGGAAGATTCATCTGCATGTTGGCCATGTCTTGTTACATGAAAATATTTGTTTAAAAAAATATATAAATGGAAGTCTAGTCCTCAGGATCAGTTTGTGGGGAGACCAGAAGTTTGGCAGTTAAGCAGCATGATGTTTGAATATATACATTTTAAAGGTACTTTTTTTTGCTTCTTAGTCTGTGATGGCCGTAAGGTTTTTATTTCCAGCAGTGAAGCAAAAATACAGGAAGAAATATCTTTTGTAAAGTTTCTTTTTTATCTTCTAAGGATGAATCCAGTGCTTCTACAGTTTTCTGCTTAATCATATTCTCTTCCTCCCATTTCTTCCAAGTGTGATACCTAGTTAGCAGATAAGATTTGGCTACAATGTAAAAAGAAGCTTACTTATAAAAATTCTCTTTTTAAGTTGTTACTTTAAGAAGTGTTGTATCACTATAGGAACATTTCCTCACAAAATCAAAATAGTCTTTTTGTTAATGTTTCATATCCATTTTTCCCTAGGGTCTCTGCCATACTTTAAGAAAAGAGGCATGGAAATTTCTTTTGGGGTATTTTCCTTGGAATAGTACTAAAGAGGAGAGAGCAAATCTGCAAAAAAGGAAAACGTGAGTACAGTGGGGGTTTTGTTACAAAATAAATTAAAAAGCTGCTTTTTTTCTTATAGCGTATAGTGATGTAGAAAGCTTTTTGGAAACTTGAAATACAGCTGCTAAAGATTGTTGAATGCAAAGAAGTGTGTGAGACTTTCTTAAAAATGATTGTTATACTAAAGTAAAAACATAAACAGGGTGTTGTTATCCCATTTATGCCAAAGAACAAATAGAATGAATGAATGCTTAAAGAAAAAAGAAATGTAATAATTGAGCATATTTTGGTTTCAAAATTATCTTTCTTTTTCAGGGATGAATATTTCAGGATGAAACTGCAGTGGAAATCTGTCAGTGAGGAACAGGAAAAACGGAATTCAAGATTAAGAGATTACCGGAGTCTTATAGGTAAATTTAGATTTAAAAACATACCTAACTGTACAAATTCACACGCTTTTTACAATTCAATATGAAGTTGAGAAAATGTAACCCTTTGAGTAACCTGTGTGAAGAGGCACTAAAAACTAACATGTTGCTGTTTTCAGAGCTGTCTAAACTTTGTTGTATGCTTAAATACTAAAACTTTCTTAACCAGAGTAATTCAGAGCTTTACAAGTGTTACAGAATGGCTGGATTTTTTAAACTTCCTTTACTTAATAACAAAAGGCTCTTTATTTTGTGTTATTTCATGATGTAATTTTACTGGGAATGTCATTAAAATAATGACATTCAATAAGAATGTGAAAAAGGTTCAGTTCATATTTTAAAATTTCTTACAGGGATTTGTATATGTGCATTCTGACTTGTGGGGTTTTATACCTACTTTTTAAAATTTCATCTAGTTCTGCTGACTATTAGCAGTTGGTATCCTCAGTTCTCTTTGGTAGTGAGATTTGGGCACCAATGTTTAGGGTTACTGAATAATTATTTCAGGAGACAGGATAAGATTTTTATGTTATTCTGAGACATGGACTAAACTTGTTTCAGCCAGTTATTCAACAGGCAAGCTGAAGGGGTTGAGAAAGTCTAATCTTAGTAGATTAGTAAACTACCTTTTTAGAGAGAGTGTGTGTTAACAGGAAAAAAAAAAGATTCGGAGTTCAAAAAAGGCTGAAGTTCTGTTTCTGTTGAAGCAGTTCTGTTCCTTTTTAAGCGTTTGAAATGTAAATTACAATATTAGAGGCATGTTGTAAAATAGATCTAAAACTAAACTACAAAATACTCCTTCTATTAAAGTGCACTCAAAATTTTGCTTATTTCAATACATCAATCTCGAATTTCACATTATTAAGGAGTATGCTGTGTGCTTGGTATGTTTGAGGCATGAAAACTGCCTGAAACAGGCAGTTTCAGCTCACTATGAGTTATAGGAACTTGTTAAACAGAATTTGTAAACGTGCTGTCGAACTATCACAGTGTCTTTGAGCTGATGGTATGGTAACTTTCTTACTATGGCTTATGCTGCATCGCGTAAGTATTCATAAATGGCATTGCATAGCTAACTCACATAAAATCGTTCTTAATCCCTGTGAGTGTAGAACATTTTCACTGAGTTATAATCAGGATTTTTTCCATAAAAAGTATTAACAACAACAAAAAAAGCAAAAAGCTTTAAAATCTGTTTATAAGCAAATCCTTTTATTCCAGACAGGAAGGATTTTCTTTCTTTTAAAATATTCTTTATTTTGAAATGACATTCAGTTATGCAGTTGTCTTAAACACTTCAAAGGTTTGCAACAGTGTTTGAGGAAAAAATGAGCAGCTTGAAAACATTCTGAATTCATTTGATGCTGGCTTTGTACAACTTGTTTTGAAAATGTTTTTAAATCTGGACTGTTTTCTTAGAAAAAGATGTAAACAGGACAGATCGAACAAATAAATTCTATGAAGGTGAAGATAATCCAGGATTGATTTTACTTCATGATATTTTGATGACCTATTGCATGTATGACTTTGATTTAGGTAAGTTGTGTTCCTCTGAATGTAAAAGCCTTTTTAGTTTCTGATATGCAGCTTTGCTTATGTTAAGGCCTGTTAATACATTGATCACAATGATTTTTGTATATGTCAAGATTTATATTTTAATCATGTAGATAACTTTGTTCAGTTTCTCATCCTGCTTCTTCCTTTCTTCTATCTGATGCTTATCACAGGCATCTGAATTCATCAGCTGAGGTGGGACTTGGAATTAAGTGGCAGTTTGTCTTCACCATAGCCCTGCTGTTGTTTTTTTTTAGAATTGAAGCAAGTTTGCTTTTCAGAGTTTTAAATGGGTTTGGGTCTTTGGAGCTTGAGTCTTATATCCTTTTTTAAGGCTGATATATCAATAAAAATGATAAACCAGCTGCCACTGCTGTAATTAAAGTGCAGTATGCTGAACCAGCTGTTTGTAAACACCGGTGCTCTTATTGAATACTTTAAAAGCTGGTTCTTGAGGAGTACACTTAACAGTCTGTCAAATTACACTTTAGTGTACGCATCTGTTGCAGAAGGAAGAGTGTATAACGTCTTGCTTTAATCACAGTGTATACAAGATGTCTAAGTCTTGGCTTCTGTCAATTGTCTTGGAAGGGAAGGAGGGAAAAGATACTTCTAGCTGGTTCCCCTCTCCACTCCTGGCATGACATTTGCCTGTTGTGTACTTGGGGTTGGTTTTTTTGGTGTTCTGTCTCAGAAAAGTGTTGGGATTCTAAAAGCCCAAAGATTTTGAAGGCAAAAGGTAGGAACAAATCTTTGATCACTAGTAAACTTGCTGCAGAGTGGTAGTACTTGTCAGCTTTTGTCCTTTCTGTCAAGTCTGTAGAGAGACTTGATCTTTGGCTTGAAAAAGAAGGGGAAAACTAAAACTGATTGATACTGTTTAAACATGTAGCTCTGCTCCACATGTCTTTCCACATTTCAACCTGCATTAACGCAGTGATGTATAAGTGAAATTAAAGCATATTCACCACCCACTCTATTAAAAACATTGTTTAGATGGCTTAAATGTATGCAGCGGGTAAGTCTTCTGTTTTGTAAACAAGCAAGAATAATGGAAATACAGTACATTTGACATAGTGTCTGTCCAAGGCTTCTGAGCTACTCAAGCGTTGGTACAATGCTGCTCTTAATTGTTCGAAAGCAGCTGTAGAGAGGTCTGAATAATGCCACAAACTGCCAGATAGGGGAGGGGACAGAGCAGCTGTTAATACAACATTTTTCTGAATGAATTCCTCAAGTCTGCATTAATGAAACTGGTTTTAATCTTCAAGAGACTTTTGAACTTTCTCGAACAGAATTTTCTCTGCATTTATTTTTAACTGGCTATAGTATTAAATGTATAGGGAATAAAACATATTTTCTTTTGACCTTTTAATTATTTACCTGTTTTCTGTTCCTTGTTCTATTTTTCTTCTCACACCTGCTCCATATTTTCACAGTCATTGACTCCAATCCTCTTTTCAGTTATTCAGTTACAATTACTTCATAAAGAAATGGAATCAGCCAAGCCTGAGTCTAACCGAGAAATGTCATGTCATGTTGAACCAACCACTGATGATAGACATAGACATACACATAAATCATGTTCTCCCTTACTTAGGGAGGTCAGCAGCAGTAAGGCAGTAGATAAGCTGACTTGAGCATCAGTGGTAAGGTAGTTGGAAGAGTCAGAAAGAAGGGGAAAAATGAGCTCTAAAAATCCTTGTCCTCTACTCTTTTTAATTGGGCTGTTAATTACAAACACGGAAGCTGGAAGAAGCATTAAAAAGCCATAAAATTCTGAAAATGTTTTGTATACAACTAAAATTTTCTAGCTATTTGTAAAAATGATATGCTCTAAAAATGGGCATATTATTCTCCAGTTAAATTTAAGCTTTTCTTATAAGGCATGTGAGTGCTTCTTAGGGCATGCAAACTCGATTCACCATTTCTGGGCACAGAAACCTAAAGGCACTTCCTTGAATCAGGTCTGGATACGTGTTTCATGCTTCTCACAAGCAATACTTCGCTAATAATCCCCTTCCTCAGTTTGATAGCTGGTAGTCTTTTTTGTTGTTGGCTGCTTAGTTACATAGATGGTCTTAGGCTTTAGTGTATTTAAAATACCATCCAAGCAGAACAGTTCCTACTTCCCTAAATACAGGAATCCTTAAAGCATATTCAGTGCCAGAAAAAAGAAATGTTAAGTGCGAAATTTTCTTCATAAAAGCTATTGCACCATATGTTTTCCTGTGATTGAAACTCAGCATCTCTTCTTCAAATCTATTTGAAAAGAAAATCTTCAGTTGAAGGGAAAAAAAGTGGGAAGATATAAAAAGATTTTAAATGTATGAAAGAAAGCAACCCATTACAGATGGAGAGGAGAATAAATGAGTCTTTATTTGTGATGGTGCAAGGTATATATTTAATCTTCTTAAAAATATCAATATATTCTTCTGAGCTCTAAGTGGGAACTTTTTTCCCTAAAAATCTATTCTGGTGTCAGCTCAGTTTGTACGTATTTTAACAACTACAAAAACAATGTGTTTGTTTTATGTTCTCTTCAGATTGGCAGAAACTGCTGCTAAATCTTGTTAGATCTGCTGGATGTTGGCTATTATTAATACAAAAACGTCTTTACTGGTGGTTGAGCTGGAAAATTACAGTATCTGTACAAACTTGGAATGCAAACATTCGTTTCACTCAGTCATTCAACACGCTTGAAAAATTACTGTTTAACTGCTGAGTTTAACTAAACTCCTATTTGCCTCTTTTTTTTTTTTTTTTTTTTTTTTTTTTCTCCCCCTTTTTCTCTGTCAAGGTTATGTCCAGGGGATGAGCGACTTGCTTTCACCTGTCTTGTATGTTATGGAGAATGAAGTAGATGCCTTCTGGTGCTTTGTATCATACATGGATCAAATGGTAAAATAAGGCTTTTTTTAGCCCACATAAACAGATAAGCTATGGGTAACATTTGGGGTTAATTCTATTTTATACATTTCGTTGGGGTTTTTGAATTCTTTTAACGCAATCATCTTATGTTTGAAGTCAAAAGTTTTTTTTTTTTTTTTTGATTGACACAGGTTATAGTGGGTTTGTGATACTATTACTGTGCAACACAGACAAATTCGGCTCCTTGGAAATTCTGAAGTAGCTCAGAGCCGTCACAGTCAAATTTGTATTAATCAGGAGTCCTCTAGCAGGATTTTGTTCAGGATAATGGTTCCCTGTCACACTTACCTTTTAGTATTTGTTAAATGCAATTTAGGCTTTCCACAAACTCTGAAGCTTTTATGAATTGTGCATGTGGCAAAACAATATGTGACTGGTATGAGAATAAAAAAAAAGTTGTCTTTCTGGTTTGAGTGCAGTGGTGCTGCTTGGAGGTACAGAGCATAGCTGATTTAAAATATCATTTATTACATACAAAAGTATTATTGAAGAAACACAGTTCAGTGCTTTAGTTAAACCTTTCAGTAAAAGGCAGACATTTCATTAGATAGAAGTACAGTTAAATATCCCTATGTTAAATACCTAAAGGAGGAGAACCACTGTTGCAGTAACAAAACTTTTTTAAAAAATTAAAAATAGCTGTAAATCTCAAAATTATCATTGAGTTAATAAAAATGACAGTGCTAATATTTTATTCCATCCAGCATCAGAATTTTGAAGAACAGATGCAGGGTATGAAGACACAACTAATTCAACTGAGTACTTTGCTTCGTTTACTAGACAGTGGATTTTGCAGTTATTTAGGTAGGTGTATTATTCATGCACAATAATTAAAACAACTTACTGCGTTCTGTGTGCATTGATGGCCTTACCAGTCTTTAAACATAATTCCAATAGTAATATTATATGAATACAGGACTTGT
The DNA here is from genome assembly GCF_000699105.1 of Pygoscelis adeliae. NCBI lineage: Eukaryota > Metazoa > Chordata > Aves > Sphenisciformes > Spheniscidae > Pygoscelis > Pygoscelis adeliae. Next base: position 5,886,526 of record NW_008825108.1, on the reverse strand, counting down.
AAATTGATAACGCCTAAAACATTTCAATAATTGCTCCATGCCTATTGAAAAACAGGGTCATCTTGTTACTGATTTTAAAAATATGCCATCCTCTGGCAAATATCTTTGATTCTGAAAAGGGGCTACCATCTTAAAAATCGGTGGTATGATTGTGTACCTGTAAAGTGTGTTGGTTTGTTTTTTTTTTTTCCCCTGTTGTCTTAACCAGATTTGGTGTTTATGAAATGTAACACTCTTATTCCTAGAATCTCAAGACTCAGGCTACCTTTATTTTTGCTTCCGATGGCTTCTCATCAGATTTAAAAGGGAATTTAGCTTTCAAGATATTCTTCGACTCTGGGAGGTAAGAAGATATTTCATCACACAAGCTCCAGCAGTCTTTGGACTTTAGAACAAAAAGCATGGATCATTTGGCAAAGTGATTAATACTCTAATAGATTTTTTTTTTTTAAAACTGATTCAGTGCAGTGAGGTGAGGACATATTAGTGTATGTTATGTCTTTTTAGCCAAAACAACAACTTGGGAAGTTAATGAAAAAATACTTCTGAGAGCTGATGGGGATAAATTGGCTTTTTCAAAAAGGTTTGGACAGGGTCCTTCAGGTGAGGCTCTTAAATGAAGGTAGTAAGTGGAGAGTATCAGTTACCTTTAATGGAAAACAGTTTATACTAGAAAAAATACCATTTGTGTGTGTGTCTGATTAGTTCCTTGATATTAGTTGTCAGAAGATCCAGTTAATCTTCATGATAAGGCCTCATGATCCCAAATAACATAATGTAAAACGTCAAAATGTGGAAGTTCCAATAATTTCAGGTTAATGAGATCCTTTTTTGATTGAGGTGATCTTGGGATCAGATGGAGTAATTAAGATGAACTAATATTTTTGTTGAACGTTGTTTAATTCTTTGTTCCCAGAAAATTGAGAAGTGTGTCAACAGTACAGACTTATTGTCTAAGATGCATTTAACAAGAGAACAGTATCCACTGAAAACTCCCAAACAAGAAAATAAATGTTCAGATGCGTGGAAGGAGTATTTTCTAGGACATAATGTCACATAGAGTTGTGCTGGGGAACAGAAGGGTAATGAAAAGAACAGGACTGAGATGCATAAAATTTGTACTATAATGAAAAATAATGTTGTTTCTGGTATAATGAAAAATAATGTTGATGCTTTTATTTACTTTTTCCACTAATGAAAAAGGAGTCACATAAAGAGGAGGACCAGTATTTAAAACTGTCTAAAGTAAATCTTTTTTAGCTTTTTATCATCAGTTGATAAAATTTACTATCATAGAGTATTGAGGTGGTATTTTAACTGAAGAGGACTAAAAAGTTTATGAATAACATTCATAAATAAGGGAACCAAAATGTACAAAACCAAAAGAATTCTTGTATTCCAAGGGATAAAATGTTAATGATTTGGGGGGGGGGAATTCACCCATCATCTCATTTTCCCCCCTTAGTGTTGTCTTCTCAGTATTTTTTTTAAAGACTAATTTTTCTTTTGAATTTATGACAACAGTATTTTTATTTATAGTTTATAGTCCCAACCGGGCATGTTTTTATCACCTCTGCCTTAATGTGTGTATATGTGTGCATATAGAAAAGAAACACGCTATATTTCTAACTCAAGTATTTTTTTTCTGTCTTAGGAGGATGATGGAAACCTATTGATATATGATAGTTTTGTAGGTTCCTTCTAGCACATCATAATGTATGTTTACTACAAGTACTCAATTTCTTTGCTAGGAGATACGGAATGGGAAAGGGCATATCTTGTTTTCCTTTTTAAAACAAACTAATTAAGGCATTATGTTGATGTCTTTATGTGAAAGCTAGTGTCACCTTTGTCACAGTTGAAGTCAGCTTACAACAGTTTGGTTCCCTCCCCCCACCCCCACCCCCGTAGCTATGCAGCTTCATTGGTATCAATGGAGTGTCTATGTGGCGCTTACAAAGGCAAGCTGTAAGCACAGGAGACCATTTTCCCCTTGGTAATAAGTAGAGAGAAATGAACTGCTTTTAGGGTATTTCAGCCTGAGCAAAATTCACGTGCTATTTTGTAATAGCACATGAATTGAGGGAACCAATTTGAAGACAATGTTACCCTGTGATGTATTCACTTGCAGAGGATAGAATGGGAAGAGTGGGAGGTACCATCTGAGATTCCAGTCCCAAGTTCCAGGACTTCTGGGGCTTTTTCTGTCTAACCTATGAATTTCAGGGTGTTCTTTTGGACCTCTGTTTCTGTATTCTGAGTTGCCTGAACCACTAAGGTAGCATCGGATGATACTTTTTCCCTGTTCCCACTGGCTTCATGACTTCCAGTGTTTTATCTCAAAAAAAGGAATGAAGAAGATTTTTCACTAGACCGGTTATTAGACGTTCACCTTAGAGATGGGAGATGCCAGTCCCCATCAGCTGGAGTAGAAGCTAAAGCCAAGTCCTCCCACTTACTGAGCAAGAGCCATAATAATCAGATTGTGGTAGAAAACGTGGGTGGTTATGTCATCGCTACATGGTGCAGCAGGGTGTGCTAGGCAGTGTGCGCGCTAGAGAGGTGGCATTCCACCTTGTGTGGATAAGTTGAGAGACATTGTGTGATTGCAGTTACTTGCAATGCTGTATGCAACACTTTACAGAAAAATGAATGCAGGTTAAACTGCTCTGTCTGTGGGTGGGATTATTTGCAGTACATTTAAGCAGTGTGTCTCAGACTCAGCCCAGATAGCATACTGAGCCACTGCTTAGATGTCCCAAAATTGAGAGCAGATCAGTCCCTCCTTCACACTGGAGGGACAGACAGTATTACCTGGTGATACTGGTAATACTGGTAAGCCAGGTCTTAATCTTTCCTTTGCGCAGTGAGCTGCTTCATTCTCAAGATGGTGCAGGAAGACTGGGTAGAAAAAGAAGAATCTCAAAAGAAAAATTCTGTAACAAAATTACACAGCTAGCTCACACTTACCTCCAGTGTTAATGCTCGTACAGCTCGCATTGTATAAAACCAGCATGACCTAGTGATAAATTACATATATGCTAGTATTTGTTATGAATATTCATGGGTGATGAGGTAGCACTAGACAAACGAGTCCTTACTTGCATAGCTTTATCAGAAAGAAATAGGAGGAAAAGAATTATCACACTTAAGTGGTATATTTTTATATTCTTAATTTAAATGCTGTTTTTCTTTCATCCTTTTCAAAGCACTTTGTGATGCTGCTGTTACACATTTACATACATAAGCTTAAGTGCATGGTCTGCCCAGACTTTGAAAGATGTATCAAAAACGGTGGCAAAAAGTATGGAATTTTCTGCAGCTGGTATTAGCAGCTTGTGACAGCTGCTAATTTTCCTCAGAGAGGAGAGAGTATCTGTAAACATCCTTGTTAGTATTTTGGGGTTTTTTCCACTCTTGAAGCCAGATCCAGCTTCCACTGAAGTTACAGCTCGAAGCAAGTATTTCTTAAAGTAGATATTCCAGTAGGACAGCATTAAATTGTAGATATGAAAGTTAAATCTTCTGTTAATGTCTGTAAAAAGGTAACTGTTATACAGTTCTATATTTTGGTTTGATTTCCCCCATATCCTGCATTGTCATGTTTCCATCATCTATGTTCTGGTTTAGATTTAATGCCGAGAGGCAGCCTGTTGTCTGATACGCTTCATTAGTGATTGTTGTAGATGATTCATGGTATGCGCACCATGAGAATTTGAGTGTACTGGAAATGCGCAGGCAGTAGTTTGCTCTCTGTGCAAACTTGATGTTAAACCAAATCCATGTACAGCTATCAGTATCTCCTTCTTACAAAGTAGGATTAAAAAAACCCACAACAGTAGTGTGTAGACAGACTGTATTTAGTAGACTATAGGCATTTTTGTATGATTGTTATTGTTTATCAGCCCAATTACATTCCAGCCCTTTTCCTGTAGTGAGAGAATGCTTTAACAGAATATCGGACACCTGAAAAAGAGACGAAATTTAATTCTGGACTGAGTGAACTGAATCTTAATTGAAACATTCAAGATTAATTGCACTTTATTTTGAGTGAACTTGGTTTGGGTATCTTTCAGATTTATGCAGTTCTGTTTACCGGCTACACGTACTAGTGATAAAAGTTCACGTATAAGTAAGCTCTTGTTGAGCTTTAAGGCTGTCTTCTATCAATAATGAAGCAAGAAATTTTTTACTAGTGAAGTAAGACTGAGTCTTCATGAGCCTGCTTTTTTTTACCTGCCTTTTTTGAGAGTCCATTGACTTAGATCCATTCATCTGTTTGTCAGAGTAATTTATGCAAACAATTTTTTTCTTCCTTTTTTTGTTGTCCAAACCGTTCTCCAGCTTTCTGCCCACCACGCACATTCTCTTCAAATAATTTTTTTAAGATTTGACTCTCATGAGCATGCTAAAATAACGCATTAATACTGAGGTTGCACATTTCAATCCCAGTGACCTCAAGAATGAGTATCCGTGGCCTCCATGGGACCAAAAGCCAATGTGTCTCCAGTCAGAAAGTAACACCCACCCCACCGCAACACCTGTGTGTACATGTATTTGGGCTCTTGTAGTGGGGGGATTGGGAACAACTTTAGCACCTTATTTATAACCATTAGAACCTTTTGGAGGGATTGCCGAGCATGACACACTTCTACCAATTCACACTTAATGCAGACAGACTAAGCCACACAAATAATTTGTTAGTTTTAATTGCTTCTGTGTAGTTAGTAATTTTGAGTAGGAGAATTTCACATGAGCTGAGGCGGAACACACACGTTCACAAGACGCAAGCTCAGGCAGCTTAATAGCATTATAGTGGACAACCTGGTAGACACGGAAGCCTTAAAGAACCAGATAAGCATTTGGTGACTCAGACTTGCAGTTGTCACTAATTGGCCAGAAGAAAAATTTCAAATAATTGTGCAAATACTTAGTTGCCTTCAAAAATAGCTTATTGTTAGTTAGGCCACTCGGCTTGAGGTCTTACTTATTTTCCAAGAACTGCTTTTCTTTTCAGAGGAAAAGCATAAGCATTTCAAAAGTGGTTTTCATATTTTAACAGGTCATGTGGACGGAATTGCCTTGCCAGAATTTTCATCTTCTCCTTTGTTGTGCTATCTTAGAATCTGAAAAACAGCAAATAATGGAGAAGCACTATGGCTTTAATGAAATATTAAAGGTACTGAGTTCTTACGCATTATCTGAATATTAATTAACTTTTTGGAGTTAATGCAATATGTTCGTATTTCATGTTGGGGGGAGGAAAAGGTGTGTACTATCTTCTGAAGTGTTAAACGTGAACTGAATGTCTATCCTCCATGCTTTCAAAATGGTTTATGTGATGTCTCTGTTTAGTGATAAGATCGTTAACAGTTGGAGAATGGTTCTCCCCCCTAGAGCACTGCTTAGTATGTTTAATCTTAATTTTTGCTTTTTCTTCTATAATCTTGTTCTCTCTTTGAAAATGTGAGCTGGGGGTACCTAGGAGGGCTAGATAGTTTGTCACATTTAGACGTACCATGGATTCCTCTTGCAGATCTTGGATACCAGTGAAAGCTAGCTGTTGCATACTATGTTTTTCAGTGCCCATTTGTCAAAGCAAATAGAGCATGTTTAGCATGTCATAGCTTAAGGGGCAAGCTTATAAGTTGATACTTATTAGCAGTGCAGTACAGTATTAGTGTATTTTACAATAAAGCATACTTACCATTTATCACACTTACTATTCTTTGTGAATGTATTTTTAGCATATCAATGAACTGTCTATGAAAATTGATGTGGAATATATACTCTGCAAAGCAGAAGCAATTTCTATGCAGATGATGAATTGCAAGGTAAAGATACTTTGAATATATGTACCGTGAGCATTTATAGACAGTAAAAGTATGTAGTTGGCTGTAAGTGTACATGTATGACTTGCGAAATAACTAAATGCCTGGGTATGATAAAGGGTGTGCTGTATCCATACAGCACCTATATTCTAAAAGTCTGTAAGCAAGAGTGAGTAATTTTATAGAGTAATATTGTTCACGGGGGCGGGAAAGCTGGACTGTGCCTTTTGGTCATGATTTCTTAACTCTTACTAGATAACCTCAGAACCGGTAACTTGACATTCAGTGTGCTCTAGAAAAATGAGGTGAAAGGTGCATTGCACTGAAAGCATACCAGACCTATTAGGCAGGAACTAATGGTTCACTCAATAAAACTAATTTCAATAACATGAAGTGTAATTATAATAGTTGTTTAGACTTTTATTTTTGTGATGAAGATTATATTGTTAATCAGGAATTGATTCCTGAGCCTGTCCCCTTTGCTGTCTTTTCGAAAAGCAGGTAGAGAAAATGGTAACTTTAATGGAACTAATGCTGAGAGAGATGCTTTCAGTACAGCTAAATTCCGATGAATGATTACTTACTGGGGGTGGGGGATGGACTCGGGGGGGACCTTGTTTTAACTTTTTTCATTTAATTACAGTGATTTTTAATATTCCCCTGCCCCCCCTCCTCCTTTCTAGGAATTGCCTCAAGCAGTTAGTGAGATCCTGGGGATAGAAGGCAGTTCAGTAACACCAGATTCAGATACTGGAGAGGATGAAAGTGGAGCCGTGTTGAGTTGTCCGACGTCATTGTATCAGAGTATCTCAACACCTGTAATTGCTGCCAATGGAACAGGAGACAGCACCCAACAGATGTCTGACACGCAGAACCTGACACCTGCGTAATTACAGTTGGTTAAACTGAAGAAAGACTTTTACTGAGCACGTTTTTTTCAAGCACTTGAGATGGATATTTAAATTTGGTGTTGATTAAGCTTTAAGGTTGGAAAGAAAATCTGTACTGTAATGCTCTTGCATTAAAGCTTTACAACATGACTCAACTTAACTATTTTTGTAGTTTCTTCTACCAAAATAGCCTTTTGTTTTCAATAACATTCCTTAATATTTTTGTAGCCAAGTGCATTTTCTTTTTGCTGGTGAACTGGAAATGGTTGGTGATTAAGAGTGAATTTGAAAATTCTGCATTTGCTGAGCTTTCACACGTATTGATCTAAGACAGTGTGAGCTCTTTGATTTGAGCAGATTCACAATAGGCCAGCTGAAGCTGCTGTACAAAATTTTCAAGCTGAAGAGATGCTGATGTGTTAAAGAAGGATCGTTTTGTAAATGAATGGGTTTTCCCTATCTCAAATGTTTACAAAAATACTTCTAAGTATTTGTTGCTGGTTGAATGTAGATTTGAAATGGACATTTATACTTACACAGTTTAATGTCCAAATACTGAATTTTGTGTAATTGGGAGTGGATGAACAGTATATTTTTACATTAACATATCTTCACTTTATATATGCATATATATATATTTACACACACACACACTATATACACAAATGTTTGTGAATACTAAAAAGGATAGTCATATTTTCAATATCTGAATAAACTTGACTGTTCATTCATATGAATCAGTTTGACCAAATTAATGCACAGGTCCAACTTGGGCTCTTTTTCAAAACTTTTCTAACTGAAGGTAACTTTCATGTGAATACATTCAGTCCTACACTTGAGGTAATTTTGCAATTGATTTCTTGCAAACTTTACTAATGTTTATCTTTGCTAATATATTAACTGATCAATTAACTACTTACACTTTTTATGGCAAGATTATTTGGAGAATTAATAAGCAGGTTATAAAAAAAAAACCAACAAACAACCCAAACCACAGCCGAAATAGTAATCACAATTAACATTAATGCATTTTTTTGTATATGCAAAAGGCAGTGTGAGTTTAATCCATGCCATGCTGATGTCCTTTGACGTTATGTGAAATTTTAACATAACTGATTCAGTGTATTCATTATTTGGTAACTATTGTACATATATAAAATAAAAATCAAAGCTGATTTAGTGTTTTTAATTAAATCATATTTAGAGAAAAAATCTAGTTGTCTGGTTGTTGATATAAGAACATGAGATAGAGGGGATAGCTAACAACGGTTAGTCCATCGATATGATATATTTTGTGAGTAATGAAGAGCAGTGGGAATATCTGTTTATGACAGAGTGGAACACGCCTTTCATCTCTAGGCGGTTGATGTGTGGGATATGGCGGAGCTTTCTTTTCTTCTGGAGCAGTTTACTTTTACAAATGTTATTTGTGCCATCTAAAGCAAATACAAGTAATACAAAAAGGCTTTAATAGATAAATCAAGTTGTTACAATAATTTAAGACCTGATTAAACTTCTCTCACCAGTTGTGAACAAACACTGGAGAACTGAATCAGTATAGATTTTGTTTTTAATATCGTCAATGTGCTATCTCTCATCGGTTAATAAGAAGAGTTACGCGGTGAAAGTCAAGGATTCACAGCTCAGCCTATCTATAGCCTTTCATTTCCTGTCCAGGAAATTACTGTGAAGCATCATGCCTTTGTTCACTGCTGAGCATCGTGCTTCTTGGCAGTTCATCTCGCGTGGCATAGAATACATAAAGGCATTAGAACTTACATAATCAACACCTTGGTTCAAATATGCTAAGCAAGTTAGTTTCAGTATTTTTGGAGCACCTGGTTCACTTTGAAGTGTACTTGCAAAATGTTTTTGTCAAAAATTATGTTAAAATGAAACTATGGAAGGGAGGAGGGAAATGTCTAAAACTGAGAAATGTAATGGGCAAGTCTGTCAATTATCTTGAAGAAAATCATAATCGAACATGAATATTCAAATGTTTAGGAAAAGCTTATTTAAGTGGAATTCTGTCGTTTCTTAGAATTACAGCTATGGCTGCTAAGAAATACTACCAGCTCTTAAAGTAAAGTTGGCCTTTCCTTTTTGGGTGTAATTGTTGATCTTTTCCCTTTGTATTAAGCACTCGGAGATGTCAAGGATGAGAAGGTTGCTCCTGAGTTAACAGCGAGCAACTGCTGTGGAAGGCTTGGAGTAGGTAGGCTTGCTCTGCTTCCCAACAATCAGGTGAAATGCCCCG
>NW_008825108.1:5868057-5877518 GCF_000699105.1 Pygoscelis adeliae | reverse complement strand
AGGGCTGCAATCGAGAGGAACCTCATCCTCCAACAAACTATTCCTGATTGTTGGGGATGGATTTAGTCTAAGCTGAGACTACAAACACTGAGAGGCCTTAATCAGGATCATGACGGCTGAAAAAATGCCGTGGGTTGGAGGTTCTGGATGCGTAAATTTCTTTTGTATGTGAATGATTTAGATTGCTTAGAATTAACAAATATGAACTAACTCTGAATACATTTTTTGGTTACAGTTGTCAGGCTATAAAAGAGGCAATACTTGTTTAGTTCCTCCAAACCTGTTTTGTTGTTTTAATGCTTGACTTGAAGATGATTATCTTTCGGGGGTGAGTATTTAGAACTTCATACTTTTCAATTGTAGCCCTATTCCAGTGTTATCTGTTCCAAGGTAAAAATTACATTTACGTAGGTCTCTCCTTAAGAGAGATTTTTCTTACTTTGCCTGTTTGGGCAATTTTATTTGTTTCGAAAGTACATTCTTGAGGTCTTTTTCTTCTGTTTGAGGGCAAGAGGATAGCTTACAAAAAGGAGAATCGGCTGAAGCTTCTTGGAAGCTTAGGCCAATGTGAATGTTTATAGAATGGGTTTGATACTGGGAGGTTAAAAAAAAAAACAACAAACTATAAAAGGATGATACGAAGTTGCCCGTAGCAATCACTTAACGCTTCAGTTGTATTGAATACATTTAGCAAACGTGTGCCTGTCCCGGTCATCTATCCTGACTGTGTTTGCACCCAGTGAACATTGTAGCCAGTGGCCTTCAAACCCATGTCAGGTGTGGAGGTTTTGTATTCGTTGTTGTGTGTAATCTCCCTAAAGAACATAAAGGCTACATATATGTTATAACAAGTCCCGATTGCTTTAAGAACCAGATGTGGAAACACTGTGATGTTGATTGTATTAGCAACGTTTTTGTTTTGATCTGTAGTTTAATTAAAATTAAGGTGTTAACGTTCAACAAGCCCAGTTTTGTCGCTAACAAGTTTTTTCTTAAAACCTTTGCATTTTTCCAGTGGACAAACTTAAGATGCTGATGGTGCCTCTTCAATTATTCTCTCTAGTTTTTCCTCACGTATTATTCTACAAAATTCTTTAGCCCCAGTCAGCCAAAGCAGTCAGGAATTGGATTCCTCACTACTTTCAAATATACTCTTGAGCACCGAATCAAAGCTCCATTGCTGAAACTTTTCAGAAAGCCGTAAAAAGTATTCTAGCTTCCACTTCTTGAGATAATGTTTTAGTTCAGAATAAGTGAGGTGCTTTTTCCTCACTTTTCTAAATAATTTTCTGTTACAAGACTCTTGCCTAACTTGAAAAAAAATTTTATTGTATTCGGCATTCAGAATTTGGACCATGAACAAGTTTTGGTACCGCTAGCACAATTCACGCATCCTAGCGTGAGGCAAATGAAGCCTTACCAAGTTAGGGATTGAATTTCTGTAGGTCAAATCTATGTTCTCCTCAAACTGTTCCTTGTTAGACAACAGAAACGACAATGCTGAAGAGGTTAGTGAAATTTTAAAAGTGCATCTGAGAATTGATTCATGTTACAACTGTGATTGGAAAAAGGTAATTAAGTGGGCTCTGTGCAGGAGTAATCATTTGTTTAGGAAATGCGTTAACTATTCCTCAGCCTTTTTTAGGAAATATGTTAACTATTCCTCAGACTCAGTCAATATTCTTGTATAGATGCAACTTAAAACTGAAGTTTGGCCTGTATAAATGTGGCTGGTAACACGATTTTGTCTGTGGCTGGCTAAATATCTTAATATATTTTTCAAATCTGTTGACTGTTTTCCAAACACTTCTAGTCAGTGGCTGGTGCCGTCTCCGTCCGTGTGAAGGAATCGTGGCAGAGGTCAGTGCTTGTTCTCACGGGAGAAATTCCATGAGCTGCTCTGTGGTGGCTGGGATTAAAGCAGGAAATCCTAACCCTTGGTTCTCAACGTGCGTTTATGTACCTATATCTAGCTCAATAGTTGACATGACTGTATATGTGAGCATTGATAAGGTGATAAGAGACACAGATACATAACTGAGCACTTAACAGACAGATTTCATATGTGTGTGCTATTATATTTGATTTATAGATGCTTTCAAATGCTTTTTTTTATGGTGTTAAAAGACGAATCGTGCTTCATGTTTAGTGGGACTTGATAATGTCTGCTGTTCATTTAAGTGATGTTATTGCAATGCAGGCCTCGTATAAATTAAGCTTTAATTTCATTTTTCATTTAAGGTGGGGATTTTAATCTTAAACATTTTTTTAAAGGATGTGTGCTGCTATTTTTTAATGTTGAATCACTGTGTCTTTGGCACAAATTGAATTTTTTGATGAACTGCAAACAAAAAATGTTGTAGGATGTCACTTTTTGCCTCATCCAAAATGAATTTCACAATTGAGTCAAATATATATTTCAAACTGTCCATGTAATTCAAATAAATGAAGTCTTCTAGATGGATTATGTTTTGAAGGAATTTAGATTATAGTATATATTTTGATTAGACAGGCTACGTGTACCCTACCTGAACATTGGTTCTTAGACTGTTTCTACATATGTATCTTGTCATTAACCAACTAACAGCAGATCCCCATTGTGTAGAGCTCAATTTTTTTTGCCCAGGCTAGCAGTTCAGCAAATGGTGGTCACTTGTTTCCCCTCTGTGTGTGGTGTGGTTGACCCCGGCCAGCAGCCAAGCACCCACCCAGCCTCTCGCCCGCTCCTCTCTCCCATGGGATGGGGAGAAAACAGAAGGAAGGCAAAGAAGGGTCATGGATTGAGACAATGACAATTTAACAGGGAAAGCAAATGCTGCTCCCACAAGCAAAGTGCAGAGGATTTCATTCAGTACTGCCCATGGGCAGGCAGATATCCAAGCACTTCCTGGAAAGCAAGGACTCCACACAGGTTCCTTGGAAAGATAAACGCCATGACCATGAATGTCCCTGCTTCCTCCTCCTTTCCCTGAGCTTTTATTGCTGAGCGCAATGGTATGTGGTATGGAATATCCCTCTGATCAGTTTGGGTCATCTGTCCTGGCTGTGTCCGCTCTCAACCTCTTGCCCACCCCGGGGGGGAAGAAGCGAGAAAGCTTCAATGCTGTGCAGGCAGGGTTCAGCGACAGCTGAAACACTGCTGTGTTAGCTACACCGTCCTGGGCACAACCCCAAAGCACAGCACCATACGGGCTGCGATGAGGGAAGTTAACTCCATCCCAGCCTGGCCCACTTTGGTGTGATGACAGCTGTTCTTGATGGTGTCTGAGATCACGCTAGAAATAAATGAATCCTTCATATTGAAGATGACACTTTTTAAGTGCCCATTTAGACCTGACGCAAAAAAATACTTGTATTACATACAAGCAAATTATATTCAGCTGTTCTGTCGCTTGTCATAATTCAATGAGATGCAACACCAGAAACTTTTCCAAAACACTCTTGATGTATGAATTGGTCCAGGTGTCCTTTAGGTTACATGGGCACATGCCACCTTTGGGCATTGGTCTTGGAGAGCTTCCACACACTCTTCTGGTTTTACTGTTAAAGTAACTGACGCAGGAGACCAAGAAAGTCTCTACAGTACAGATATTTGGGTTTGGGGACTTGATAATTCCTCAAGCAGCAAAACAGTACAACTACTGCTACCAAAAGTGGCACTACCGATTCCTTGTTGCTGCTACATCTTTTATGCTGGTATGACTAATTTGTGCAGTGTATGGTGAACCACATAAAGGAGCTGATAAATTTCAGACTTAACCAATTCTTTTAGCCAGATCAATCATACCACGTTTTTTCACCGTGAGGTGTATACCTGAGTATATACATACAGCAAGTTTGTTAAAATCATAGAGTTGCAATATTGGAAGGCACTTTTAAAAGCTTGTGAATAATAAACTAGCTAGACTGTCTCCTGTTGGAAAGCATGTCTGTCTTCTGCCAGATGCTTGTCTAATCCGTTCGGAGAATACCTTTGTAGATCCTGCAGTCTATTAGGCAAGCACTTTTCAGGTGTTCGTAGACTTCCAGGGCAGACTGAATGGTCACATGCAGCTGGTGATTTTCTGTAACTTCTGACTCCCTTCATGTGAGCTCTGCCTTCTCTTGTAATTGTGCAGCTGGTCATCTACAAGTAGCCCTCCCCCCACCAAGATCGGTTTAAATTTTGTAGCTGTTACAGCATCTCTGTGGTAGGTACAGTCTGGGAATTTACGGGTGGTCTCTACACAGTCATTTAGGCTATTATTAAATAGTACAGGAGTGAGGGTAGGTACTTGTGGCTCTCCTGTTCTCTGCACCCTTCCATTTAACAGTGAGCCCACCCCTTTGTCCAATCTATTAGTTTCATCTGGACTTGGTTTCCTTATCTGTCTTGTGAGAATGTTATGAGAGACCATGCCAAATGCTTCACTACCATCAAGATGAATGACATGTATTGTTTTGCCTTGGTCCACAGGACTGTCATAAGAGGAAATGAGATTTGTTTGACTCAATTTGTTCTCAGCAAATCCATCTTGACTGTTCAATCATCTGTTATCTCCTAGGTCTTTACAAATAATTTCGGTACTTCTGTTTTCTCAAACAAATGAAATGAGACTGGTCCATAATTCTTCAGCCTTTCCTCCTCCCCAGTATCTTCTTAAAAATGGACATAATTTTGGCCTTTTCCCAGTCTTTTGTCACTTGTCCATCCCCTGAGTTCTTAAAATAGTTATTGATTTAATAATTGATTTAATGAGCCTACTCTGTAAGCATGGCTTCTGTGCCAAGTCATTTGCTACGATCAGACTTATCCCAAGTATTCTCCAACGTTGTTTTATCTTGGTAAAAGCTAAGAGCTTACCTCTCTGCCCTTGCTATTAATTATGATAGACCCCAGTCACAGTTGATTCTTTTAGCAAAGAATGATGTTAAAAAAAAAAAAAAGGCATTAAATACTTAGATAATTTTAAGTTTTTTCTGTTTTGTCCTTTCCTCGTGTTCAGTAGTGGTCTAATACTTCAATTCTTCTGGCTGCTGGAAAAAATTGCTTTTGATGTCCTATACTAATTACTTTGAACCACAGCCTTTGTCTATGTGTTAATGTGTTATGCTGCCTGTATTTAATAGCTTGGTCCTAGTTTTCATCTCCTGTAATCTACTTTTTTTAATCGAAGGTAATGACAAACTAATGACTTGGGATACTTCTAGTAAAAGTGTAGCAGAAGACTACACTTCCTCTACAGTGAAACAGTTTCCTGATGAAACTCTATCTTTTTCCTGAAGCAAGGAAAGAATTATCTTCTGCACTAGGTTTCCTCCCCTTGGATGTTGTAATAACTGGATTTATTTACTGAATAAATACTGAAGTCCTCTTTTCTGAAATTGTCAGTTTCTGCTTTATTCTTTTTTTTGGCTGAAGACCGTGAATTCATTTTATGTTCATTCTTCACGCACTCCACCTTCTGCATAATATTTTCAACCAGTTCCTCTTCTCTCTGATCCAAATCCTGGATGAAAATTTATCATTTGTATTCCCAGATCTTCCTAGCCAGTCTATCATTTGGTAGCTATCCTTTCCCAACAGCTGTTGGTTCATTAAAATCTTCTTAGTGTTATTAGAACTTGGGGTGATTTTGCTGGCTGCGTGAAAACCTGTGCTTCCCGTATCTTCATGACTTAAAAATTAGGTCTATGTTCTCATTACAGATTTTTCAGCAGCCCTATCTCCCTCAGAGAAATGGACTTTCAAGTTGGTGTGTTTCTTTTGATAATCTAGGAACGGATTGTACATCTTTCTTTCCTTGTTGCAAGAAGCTCCTTTGGCTAGCTCACTTGTCAATTATTCCACGAAGTCCTTGTTTTACCAAATAAATGATGATTTGCTGAGGTATCGAGACTTCTATTTTCTGCTTGTGTCAACATCTCTTGCATTAATAAGAAGAGTATCTGTTCTCCTTGCCTTTTTGACCTTACGCTGAATAACGTTCTTTTCATTTTTAGATCCTTGTGAAGTTCACCTTTCTTCATGCTTTTTTGATAACTTTTTCATAGCTTCATTTCTTTCCCTGTTCTGCCACATTATGACTTCAAAGTTCTCCTTCCTGCTGTAGCACACCTGTAGACAAAGACTTGGTGGTGATCTGGGAGAGCCAGAGATAAATTCAGATTATTTCTTGGTGTATACTGGCTACCCTGCACTGTGAATTTTATCCTCCTGTTAAAATCAAATGGAAGGTCTTAAGGTTGCTAGTAAATGTCATCAAACTATGGTAAATGTTACAAATAGTTTTAAGGAAAACTATGCTGAAATGGACAGTCAGTATCTCTAAAGGGGGAAAATGACTCAAACATTGAAAACATCTCACAGGCTTGCTTCGGATTTAGAGTTAAATTTCCACTTGAGAATTCTGCATTTTTTTAAGCTTAAAAAGTGCATAGCTTAGGAGTTCAGACAATGGTGACTTTGTTCTCTCATAGGAGGAGAGGAAAACATATGTGTGTAAACTAAAGATGATCTTGGAATTTCTGATTATAGGCAGTAAGATGCCTTTTAGAAATAGAAGTAAGCTTATCTCTGTGCTAGACAGCTACCTTTATTTCTATCAGCATTAACTCCATCTCCCAAAGTGAAATAAGATTGCTGTGTGGCACCCTGACATACGTTCTAAACCAGGTATTTTTGAATAACTGCTTCAATGAACTTCCAGTTTTTTGGCCAGGGATCTTAAGTGTTCACTTGTGTTACGTATATGGCACTGTGAGCTATAGCTGACCTCTAAACAAAAGCTGTAGTTTAGCAGTAATCCCAGAGCTGTATACCAGCTCTGTTGTACTGTAGCTAGAACAAAGAAGAAATAAACATTTTCAGTCCATAAATGTGTGTCCTTTAATCTGGCATTGATATGGGAAAGTCCACCTACAAAATACAAGTTGCAAAAGAAGAACTTCCTCTCCAGGGAGAATCAGTCTCTCTGTGGGATTCATGGGCGGGCAGCATGGTTACAATAGTTGAATCATTTGAGCCTTCCCTGCCTGTTATATAATACCTGCCAACATAATGTACCTTTGTTTGTTTTGCATTCATGAGTCATCCTGAAGAGGCTATGAGCAACAGAAAACCTTTGCCATGCTCTAGTTACTGCACAGAGCGGTGATAAGATAGCAAGGCTACTGGGTAGTAGGGTCACTGATTTGTGTGATGTCCCAGCTGGCATCTAACAGTAGATAAAATGTGCTCTGTCACGCCAGTAGGAGAAAAGCCTGCTCAATAGAGCTTGGTTTCATCGTTGGAGCATTCATAAATTGTTCAGCTGCAGGAACTGTGTCTAGGTAACTCAGGCGTAGCAGGTAGGAATATAAAAGTCCAAAGACTCCAACTTGCTTTCCCATTATTAAAAATAATGAATAAACATGACAGGGAATATCTCTTGATAACTTGGGATATGAAACTGAACTACCACACATAGGCATGCTTTCCCCTAACTGGGAAAATGAAGCAAAACTTTGTGGGTTAGCATAACAAAAATGATTGATTTGCATTACAGGAGCAGGTAGAGGAACCAAATATTATTACAATCTTATTGTCAAGCAGAAGAAAGGATCCTTATTACATTTTACACATGGGAAACTTTGGAGAAGCAAGGCTAAAAGGGTTTGCTTCACACCTCCCATGAGTTCTGAGGCAGCTGTGAACCCATCCTGGTCCTGAACATTGAGCATGTCCATCCATTTTAAGAAGGGAGTCATCTGACTGACAATGGCCGGTTTAGACTGGAAGCTTTTGCTGTTTTTTGTTAGTTGTGATAAACGGTAAGATGAGCTATGAAACAGTTTCAAATCTTCTGTTGTGCTTCTGTGTTGGTCTCTTTTTAAGAGCAAAGCAAATTCCCTGGTGATGCAGATATGTAAATGCTAGTTATAAGATGCTGAGTCTAGCAAGGCTAACGGCATTGAGGTTGTGAAGGGAGGCAGCCTGCAGCTGAGTTAGATGTGATGTGAAGCTTAGTACTATGAGTGATACCTCCTGCAACTTGCCTTGTGCAGGTCCCTGCTCAACGTCTCAGCTTTGGTGGATCTGGTTTTAACTTTTTCCTCTCAATCTGTGCCATCTGTATGTATACATATATGTATACAATGTTTGGTTAAACATTGGAACAGGCGGCCCAGGGAAGTGGTTGAGTCACCATCCCTGGAGATATTTAAAAGACGGGTAGATGAGACGCTTAGGGACATGGTTTAGTGGGCATGGTGGGGTTGGGTTGACGGTTGGACTCGATGATCTTGGAGGTCTCTTCCAACCTTAATGATTCTATGATTCAATGATTATACCAAGTCAAGGCCACGTGATGCCAGCTGTCACGTTCAGCTAGGTTGCCCCTGTTCGGGGAGGCTGCAGGGCAAATCACCAACGGTGCTTTTCAAGGGGAAGCGGTGACCGTTCCCCCCGCCTAGTGTGTTGGAACAGAGAGAACTGTGTATGTATTTGAAGGAAACTTACTGAAATACGGCTCCCAATCTAAATGTGCTTGTCCTACACTCTGTAAAGTAACCTATTTATTCAAAGTAGGTCATGAAAAAGTTTTGGAAAATGGGAGAAGCAGGGAGGAAAATTATAGGGAGAGCAAGTGACAATGGTAGGCGACAAAATGAGTGTTTAACCTCAGAATGTTAGTGTAAGAGAAATTAAAAATCTAAAACAATTTCACAAGTAGGTTTGAGATACTGAGACAGTACCTTAACACCGCAGTCAAGTTATTGTTTCAGCAGTTGCCTTCTGCTCACTTTAAAATTTGTGAGCTAATAGTAGTCTGAAAATTAGCAAACAAATTCTTAAAAAAAAATAAAAAATCTTTACACCAGACACACGAGTATTTCAGAGACAAGTGAAGTTGTCATAAACATATAAATAAAAAGACCTCGACAATCTGTATGGGATTGTTTTACCTTCATAGGTGATTGATTGCTTTATTGATGTTGTGGTTAGAAGAGTCTTATGATCGGAGAAAGCCCTTGCTGTCTCGACAAAAAAGCTTTCTCCAGTTAAGCATTCTCTTTGCATGTCATCAATCACCCTTCAATATTTAAGGTATGTTAAGTCTTTCATTACAAGATATAATTCCTATCCCTTAATACAACTTCTCTGAACCAGCCTATGTTTTTCAAAGCAGTACTCCATAAGAGGGAGAGAGATGAGTTTGTACATCCAAGAATTTCTCACATCAAAATCCCAGCACAACTTTTCTGTGTAGACACTCAGCCCCTGCTTTTCTTTGAGGTGCTGTCCCCACGTCCCCGCTGGGCCCTGTCCCGGCACTGCTGGGCCTATTCCTCCTCCAGGGCCCCCCAGAGCCCCGGGGGTCTCGGGCAGCGTGCCCCTGGGCCGTAAGCCCTGCCCTGCCGCCCACCCTGCCCACGGGTGGGGGGAGAGGGCAGGCTCGTTCGGCTTCCCGGGTCGGGTTCAAAGCGGTGTTTCCCTGCCC
>NW_008825108.1:5838864-5867414 GCF_000699105.1 Pygoscelis adeliae | reverse complement strand
CTGGTCAGGGGAGCTGCGAGGTGGGTCGGGTGCAGCCGGCCCGTCCGGGGGGCCCGGCGCCAGGGAGCCGTCTCCCTTCCTCCGAACTTTAAGGTCAGGTGAACAGTTTTTCAGCAGTTAGAGGGGCCGATGAAACTAACTTCGCAGTCTCATGGGTCCTCATTCAAAACGCAGCCTCCAATGTGTTTTCAAACAATAGTGAAAGTTTCATTAGAAATGAAGGCCTTGCTACCGAAATTAACTGTATTGCTATTGGAATAATAGAAAATCACTGGGGTCCAGTTCAGGTGTTTCTAAATGCTTGAATTTTGAAAGCCTGTGATGAGTCCCGCCGACTGTGCGCACTAGCGCTGTGTCAGCAGAATCTGCCTTTCCAAGGCACGCGCAAACCTCGCAGCACGGTTTGGTTTTGGCAATACGCAAATCCCGTGCCCTTACACTGCCTTGGTGCCTATGGCACTCTCATTGCTGAGCAGCTGCCTTTGAGGTTGTCCAGCTTCTGCCAGCTAGCAGGGGCATGAGTACGCGTGGGAGCTTCATATGGAGGGTGTGCGATTCCCCTGCTGAAAACGCTGTCCGGAGGTGGAAACAGTCCTCTGTAAGATGATACGGGTGCAACAGGTGGTTGGGTGATTTCAAGCACAGGGTAAACTTCTGTATGCTTACAGGTAAACGTATTTGAATAGGCGTACTTTGATAAGAATAAAGAATGTTAATAGGTACTAATAACGTAACTTGCTCTGAATATGTGAAATATTTAGGATTATGAAGACTTTGCCTCCTATAAAATTTTGCAACACATGAAGATTCAGATCACTTGAGTAGAACCAACAGAATGCCCCCGTTTGTACCAGTTGTGAACTGGCCTGTTGTCTTTATAGTAAAAGGTGGAATATCCCTATTTGTACATGCTTTGCTTCTATTGGAAATATTGAATTAAATGGGATAAATTTGCTTTTCTGTCTTTATATTTGAGTTACTTTCTTCACTGAGTTCTGCTATAGATGACTTTTTTTCCTGAGTACTTGTGCTTGCTCCAGATAATTCATTTTCATTAGGAAAGTTGATCTGCTAGTCATTATTTAATTATGAAGTATACTAATGAGGATGGCTGATAAGATTTGAGTTCTTGCAATATCACAGCCTCTTCTACTGGGCTCATAACAATCAGCTTATCTAGTTCTCAAATGCTTCAGTCATCACTTCAGGTAGTGCTCTCTTGAGAGTATTAGGGAACCTGTGACAGTCTTGGAAGGTGCCAAGTGCTCTTGTTTCCCAGAGGAATCGAAGGTATTGAGATTCTCAGACACTCAGTTGAATACATGATCCTCGGAACATAGCTTCCAGAAAGCAGCACACAGTGAAAAAAATCACGGATGCTATAAAAATAGCATCTTTGTGACTTCATGCAGAGGTTGTGTACTTGATGTATGTGCAAAGGGCTCAGCCAAATCCCAAATATTACTGAAGTTAAAACAAAAGTGACCTTCTCCTAAACTGTCCCTGAGCAAACCTCCTACCAAGCAGAATCATATAAGCTCAACTACTAAAAAATAAATGTGTTTGAAACCCTTCATATATCATTCTGCAAACATAATTGCTTTTCCAGATTGTTTCTGTGTAGTCTAGTAAATGATGAGAAAAGACGACAGAGACTTTTTAGCATGTCCAGTAAGTAGTTTAAGTGTGGCTAGTTTAACCTGTGTTGTTTAAAGAGTGGCTTTTGGTAAGATGATGCATTTTAACTAGCCCTCTTTTTAATTCAGTGCATTCTTGCACGTTTTAAAAAAAAAATCTCAGTAGATCCAGTGGGAGCTCACTTGGGAGCTGCGGGCTCTCTATTCAGTGGATATTCCAGAGTGGATTAGGATCAGGTAAAAAGGTAAACCAATTTGACATGAACCGTGTATATGCATTGAGATGGATGTGATGCAAATACCTCATCACTGTCAGCGATATCCATTTTTAAGAAAATCATTTTACATAATCCATTTGAAAAGGAATCAGGCTGAAGCTTACTAATTTTCTGCTGGGTCACGGAGCACTTGATGAACTCTTGTAAAATCTTCTAGAAGCACAGGGAGACTCTTTGCTAAAGTCCATTGGCGCAGGTCCACAGACATTATACAAGTGGCATGACCTACCTTTAAGGAAAAAATAAGGATACAGATTTAACTTGGCTGTTATCAAGTGTTGTGAGACCTGTTTAAAAACTTCATCTGTTATCAGGTTATTTTCCTTTCATGCTGCTTTACAGTTTACCAAAGAAAAAAAATAATCCATGTGGAATAGTTGTATATGATTCTTAATTTCTATATTTACATTTTTTTTTTAGTGATTATATTGTGGATGATACTGTTTTAGAAAAAACAGTTAGCAGCTCACTGGAGACTTCATTTCTCCAGGAGCCACAACCTGGGCATTGGAAAATGCAGGCTGGTTTTTGAAAATCATGGTCAATCTTATAAAAATTGTCTTTAAAAACTGTACTGTTGGTGTCTCGACAAGATTTAAGCTAATAAAATTAAATTTTTTGGAAAATGCTGGCTGAAATTTGGCTTAAAGCAGTCTTTGAGCCCCAAATTGTGAGAACAATGTAGGAGTGGCCAAGGATGGTGTGATTTTCTGTATTTTTTTTGAGTTCCTCAGCCAGCTTATCTTCCAAGGGAGGTACAGTCTAAGCTTGTATTTCTGTTCTCGTTTGTATAATCAACAGAGGTTTTGCTTTCTCAGGAAAAATGACATTACATGACAACATTAATTGTGGTACAACAGAGAACATAAACTTTATTTTTTAAATTTAATGGTTAATACAAAAATACAGACCAGTATAAATCGTCATGATTGACTGGTACGGGTTAGAATAGCATCACTGCAATTTTGCGGTGTGATTTTGCAGCAATATTCAGGTTATAATAGCATCACTGCAAGCTTTGCAGTAATTCAGACCATCTCCATTTGGTTCATGTTTATTACTAATGATAGCATTGCCCTAATAATATAATCATATTTGTATCCCAAACATTCATATACTTCTCCTTATGCTTTTTTTTATGGACTGGCCTCTTACACCATCATCTCTAACAGCAGTTTTTGACCTGTGATACTGATTTCAAGTAAATACATTACCTTTTAAATTAAGTCTAGATGAGTTACATTCAGGTTTTTCTAACAAAAATTTATCTTTGCCTAAAAAGACTTAATTTTAGCAAATGCCCATTTGCATTTGAAGTGATGCTATTCTTTATCCATTTATAGCTAAACAGATCAAGTTCTGGGAAAAATGAGGAAAAGAAAGGGAATAAGGGAAACGGGAAAGGTGAATCTGTTTCTGAAGGTGGAAAGACAGCCGTGGTGTTTTCCTTGAAGAATGAAGTTGGTGGATTGGTGAAAGCTCTCCGACTCTTCCAGGTAAAGCTTTCAAATCATTACGCTGACTGGACTGAGGAAGGCTACTGCGGTCAGGTTGTTTGTTGGTATAAATCTAATGGACTGTGGTGGAAGGAATAGAGTGCAGTTATACCCTGCAGAATTGAATACAAGTAACTTAAAATTTTATGGACCATTCAACAAAGCATTTTGGGCTCGTGAAGGGTTTTCTGGAATAAAGTTTAACAGTGATGCTGATTTTCACACCATTCGCTTTGGATTTCCGATGTGCGATTCTCAACACTTGTAAATTAGATTTGGAGTTGTCTGTGCAGGCTACAATGAAAGGAGGCACTTTCAGAAAGCAGTTCAGAATCTAAATTGCATACAATCAGGTGGTGGTGGCAGCCTTGCCGCAGGACAATGTTTGGTCATGAAGTTAAATGCACCTTTAAGTGCTTGCAGGGTCAAGGCTTCATGTGTCTGACTAGAACGTAAATTGTGAAGCATTGGTTCCCATATAGATCCCCATGCAATCGGTGGTTTTCAGTCAGACTGCTGGTACTGCATGTAGTTTGCTTGCCTTATTAGTAAGTTGAAGAGGGCTTGGAGGCATGTCTGAGGATAGTTAAAGCAAAGCAGTATGATAAAAGTCTTAGGTTGTTCAGTCTGTGCAGTGCAGTAAAGAGAATGTTAGGAGGTGGCTTGGGGTCTACTTCTAATGCCAAACCATCAGAGGGGTGTACGTGTGGGATCACTGGGCATTACCAATCTTAACTAACAGGCACTGGGTCTGGGAGCAGATTCCCAAGGCTGATGTAGATACCTAGATTCCCCAGCCAGGGAAAAGGGGGTGTTAGATCCCCAGGAGGGAGGCTGCCAGGAACCAGGGTGTTTGACAGAAAGCTGGTAGGAATTGCAGGAATCATGTTTTCAACGCAGCTTCTCTCCAAGGGTTAAGTGTCTAACTGCAGGTCTGGCTTAAATGCTTGAATGGGTTCATACCTGAAGTCCTGGATTTACACATCAACTCCCCCTTCCTGAGAATGGGCGTATAACTGACTCTGGTCTCTTAAAACATGGCTGGAAGATGTTACAGAGACATCACCCCCATTCACGGAGTCACAACTATTTGAGTACTGTGAGGGGGAGCGCAGGGTTTTGTTCTCTTCTCAACCTAGGGTAGATCAAAGCCACTTCTCCGACTTCCCAAGAGAATGCCTAAAACTGGTAGCTCTGTGTCAGCTGAAAACACGCAGGGGAGCCCTGTGGCCTGTGTTATTCAGGCGTAGATCATCAAAATGATCCTGCTTGGCTTTGTAATCTGCCAGTTTACAAACAGCAGATTCAAAACCCTCAGCACATGTAGGGTTTTCCTTCTTTGAATTTGTTATGTGAATGGGTTAGCTAAGGAGATACACTGTATACATACCTTATGGAGCATGCCAGTTAAAGAATTATGTACGTATATGCAGAGGTGTAAAAGCAGAGACTGCTGGTTGGCTGTACCAGAGGGGACCTTCACCTGAAACGGAGATTTCTGCAAAATACAGCAGGCAGGTGGAGGTACAAGTGCAGAGTTCTCCTCATTTGGAAGTCAAAAAATGTTTTATTGGCTTCACTGAGTAAGTGAAAGGATAGTTGTGAAAAGTAACAGATAGTTTGTGTCTGACGAAAAAAGGAAAAATCAAAGAGTCGATAGAAATACTGGTTGAAAGTAATCATCTAGTCCAACCTCCTGTTTTGAAGCAAGGCTATCGCAACACTCGATCAGGTCAGCCATAACACATCATGGTTGTCTGTCATTGTACAACAACCTTGGCAGACCAGTAGTTGTGGTGGGAGAGATACCCCATAGGAAAATTTTAATGCTAGAACTGTTTACACACTCGTGTTTAGTTTTGATGGGGACATTATAATAGAGAATAAATTGAATTAGATTTTATTACCGCTTCAGGTAATTCATAATTGCTGCAACAAAGGTAGATGAGGACTGATACACAGTTATCCTTAAAAAATATTTTCTCCCTTGTGTTCGTGAGAGATGCTGAAGTAGTACACATTTAATAGTGTCTAAGTAAACACACTCAAATCCAGTTAAATTAACAGTATTATTATGCACATTGCCTAGTAAAATTGGATTTCATGTTTAACAAAGGTAAATATACAATTGCATTACAATTTTTTTCTTTTTAAAAATTATAAAGTAATATTGTCCTTTATAAAACATTGCCTTGTTAGATAAAATTAAATCATTAGTTAACTTTCTTCATTAAACACAATAGTATTATTTTTACATTCAGTATACAGATTTTTTTGTCTGTCTTATTTATTAAGCATCACTAACCAGTTATGTAGGTCCAAAGTGAGTACTTTCAATGAAAACACCTTTTAATAACTGGGAAAAACTTTCCTGAGGAACATGCCATCAGTATTCTCCTTCTAGCTTGTATGTCTGCGTTTCATATGCTATTTCATCTTTCCACAGGAGAAACATGTGAGTATGGTTCATATTGAATCACGAAAATCGAAGAGAAGGAACTCGGAGGTGGAAATTTTTGTGGACTGTGACTGCAGTAAGAAAGAATTTAATGAACTAATCCAGTTGCTCAAGTTTCAAACTAATATTGTATCTCTCAATCCACCAGAAAACATCTGGACTGATGAAGAAGGCAAGGCTTTTTTTGTATCACTTGGTTTAGACACTGACAAACGTTTTGCACAGTATCTTCGTAGTCTTACACTCCAGTACATTCAACTCACATTCTGTCTTCTACAGATCTCGACTGTGTCCCTTGGTTCCCCAGGAAGATATCTGAATTAGACAAATGCTCACAGAGAGTTTTGATGTATGGATCTGAGCTGGATGCAGATCACCCCGTAAGTGTAACATAAAATTGTATTGTAGATAATTTGTTCAGGTTATTTGCCAGTCAAATAAAAAGCCTGTTGACTGCCGATTCTGAGTACTTTTTTGAGCATATGGTTTTCAGAAGATGGGGATTTAGTTCTCTTCAATGGTTTCAGTGAATTAATTTTCTTTTTCTGTAGTAGGACACCCAAAAAGGAGGTCCTTCAGAAAACTTATTCACTCTTGAACAACTATGTCCCCTTTTGTACTGCTTTTGTTTGTTTATTTTTTTAATTAACTAGTTGATAGAAGCTTTCGGACTCTGAAGAGTTTAGATCAGTGTGACCTTCAGTTCTGGCACAGCTCTTAGGTAAGAATTGATACTAACCTAGGTGTCAGAGAAGAAAGAATTATGAAGGAAGACTTCCTTGGGCACTCAAGAGATAATTGCAAAATAAATCAGAGCAACATGTTCCCGTTTCTGCATGAATGCAGCAGATGGTAAGGTGTCTCGCATTGTTTCCTGACTTTGGTGACAGGAGACATTTCACACAAGCTGTATCTGCAGTAGTGCCAAATGCTCAGCGCAAAAGGCAAAAAAATAGCTTTGTTACTGTTTTATTCCTTTTGGCTGATGTCCATAAATGCTTAACTTCTGGGTCTCTAGATGGCAGATGATGGCAAGCATTTGTGTTACAACATTTTCACTTGTTATAAATCCAAGTTTCTACCTTTGGACCACTTGGCTGAAAGATACTGATGGTAGCTAGTTGTGTTCATTCCTACTCCAAAGTAAAATAGGCTGGATTAAACTGGTATTGTAGGAAACTTCCAGCTGAAAGGAAGTAGGTAATGAACTAAGATATCTGACCATAAGATTGTCTTGTAATAGACTCAGATTAAACTGTAGCTGTAGGCGATAGTCTCCTTTGGTTTTTGTCACACGCATTTTTGTTGATACTGTCCAAGGTGGTTTATGCTCATAGAATCATAGAATAGTTTAGGCTGGAAGGCACCTCTAAAGGTCATCTAGTCCAACGCCCCTGCCGTGGGCGGGGACATCTTCAACTAGATCAGGTTGCTCGGAGCCCCGTCCAACCTGACCTTGAATGTTTCTAGGGATCCCAAAGAGATTGCAAGTGACAGCAGAAAGATCAGTTTGGTGTAGGGGACTCTTTAGTGATGCATCTGTGCTATACCATGGTACTACAGCGCCTGTGCGGACTCCTCCCTGGTGACTGCCTTGGCTGAGGAGAGGCGGGAACTCCTGGTGGCCCTGGGTTTGGGGCTCTATGTCAGTGCAGAAATGGCACTCAGACCGCTGCCTTCTGTCCTGTCTGCTCCAGAGCTCCTACAGCTGCTGTGCCGTGGTGGGGACTCAGGCACAGACCCTCATGCCTGCATATACAAGCAAACGGATGTCATCATGATGTCCCCTGGCAGCCCCACTTCCCTGTCTCTGGTGTCACCTGCCTGCATATCAGCCGCGATAAGCATCATCACCTTGCTTGGTTTTCAGCCATCTCTACCGTGCGTGGGCCCTTCCCACACTGTGGGCCCACAGCTGGGGAGCGCGTTCCTGGATCCTGGTTTCTGCCATGTACTTCTTGATGACAAATGAGGATTTACCTCGCGTTTTCTCAGAATGGAAAAATCTGTTGATTACCTGCAACCATTAACAGTAATTTGGTACAAACAGAGGCCGTAGTGGCAGCTCATTCTAGCCTTGAGTCGATGACTATGACAAGCCATTTGATACTGTTTTATGTTCTGAGCTGGTGCCTTCATTAAATACTTGAGTGCTCTGCTGAAAATCTGTCTTCAGTTTTACACACAATGAAAAAAGACATTTGCATTATATGAATATATATTTTACACTTGGGGGAACTCTTATAATTTACACACCATTTGTTAGCCTATGCAGCATGCTAGGTATTAGAGATGGGGGGAAAAAACTGTAAAATCTGTGACTGGGCTTTCAAAGGCCGCTTCTGGTGCCTGCCCTGTTCCTTACCGGTGGCGTGTAGGTGCCAGAGGACCAAAGAGAATTACCCTATTACAGAACCAGCATAGCCCCACTTCAGCAGCATAGCCCTAACACACTCCGTTATTGGCTAATGGTTTCAGTCTCAGTTTCACCACATGTGACAGGCTTTTAAATCCCCTGTGCTGTCTTCCATCACTTTTCAGCTCTTCAACGGTCTGCAGCTGAGTAACTCAATGCTTACGTCAAAAGGTATTACGCCGACAAGGAGGCGCCCCCAGGTTACAGCAACCTATTGCCAGTCAAAAAGCTTTTCTGTGTAGGAGTGGAGGCCTGAAGGTTTTCTGCAGTCCTTTGACATCCTTACTCCGCCCCAGCAGCGCAGCTTTGGTTATGGGGCAGTAAAATGCCTTCTGAGTTTTCTGGAAGCTCATACAAATATTTCAGATCAAATGATGTTATCTTTTCATTCCCTTCAGTGGTTTGCCTTTGTGTGTATGAGCAGTAAGGAAAAAATGCATTTTACTTTCAGCTCTGACTAGGGGAAACTTAAATGCACTTTCTGGGCTACTAACTGGGTAGCTTAGATAACTCTTTACCCTTTTTCATCTTCAAGAGGTTGGCAGTTCTGCCTTGAAAACAGATAACTCTTTTTGTAGTCCAAAACCTGAAGTGTCTACATCTTTTATAGGTATAGAAGAGATCTTGTTTTAGTTTTGTATAGCTCAAAAGGCTATAACTGGCTGGTGTGTGTGTGTTACATAGCTCTTTTGCGCTTAATATGGAAAAGGTATGAGCCTACTGTAGCCCACGAGGTAAAGCCCTTCCTCTGTAACTCAAATTGGAGCAATATGCATATTTGCTGCTGGAGGCTGTTCAGTCCCAAATATGTTGGTTAAGATGACAACTGCTGAAGTAGCATCTTCAAAATAGTTGCGTATGAACTCTGGGCGCTTGATTCTTCTAGTAAAGAAAGATGTATTAAGGATAGGTAAATTATTCTGCTTTGTGCCTGTGTATAGATCTCCATTCAGATTAAGGAAAACCTGAGTGAGGTGAGATGACAAAAAAAAAAGTTTCCCTTTTTCAACATCTTGGATGAATGACTGTACCTATGCACAAACCTGTCTTGAAAAAACTCCCGTGGGACTTTGGTGGGGAAAAAAGTGAAGAAATCCTTATCTTCTCTTGCAGTCCAGTAGATTGTGTTAATAAAAATACAATATAATTAGTACTAAATAAACACTTTAATGATTTATTTTATAATTCTTACAACTAATTTTCTGTCCTTATTGTAAATTACTCTCTTCTTCCTTGCTTAAGGGATTTAAAGACAATGTCTATCGACAGAGAAGAAAGTACTTTGTGGATGTTGCCATGAGCTATAAATAGTAAGTACCGGCATAATTCTTTCCCATGCTGCTGACTAGTTAGAATTCATGCTCTACTTAATTCTGTAGGATGAAGTTTAACAGTAGACAAACTCATCCTTTAGACTTTGACTAGTTTAGTGTAGGCTATAAATGACAAACCTGATGCCTGAAATCCCATTACATTTTTGGTACAGATATAGGCAAGTAAAGCATTTGAAAGGTAAACACTATCTCTTCAGCATTTTATTCGTAGCTGCTTAAACTTAAGAAACTCTTTTACAAATGCTTGCATGTCTTAATGACAAACTGATGCACTGCTGAACTGCACATATGTAGCATCCCTACGTAGTTGGATGAGCTCACTGAAAAACAAAATTAGTATTTTCTTTTCATGTGCTTACTATACTGGATGCTGCAAAATACCATTTATCAATTTTTCCAACACAGCTCTAAACTTCTCAGAATTCAGTCAGTGGATTTCTCTGTAGTTAGTGGAACTGGTGCCTGTGCACAAATACACTGTGTGTGTTTTCTTCCCCCCCCGTCAAGTCAGAATTTTCAATTTGCTAATGTCCCTGGCAGCTAGAAAACTTTCTGTGCTACCTACAAATACCTACTGTGTTGTAATTTTCTTGTCACAGAAGCATTCAGCTAATCCAAATCATACTGCAGGTTTTATTTGCAACAGGCCTAAGCCCTCGTTCTCAAGGGAAAGAACATACTAATTTCATGTTCTTTTCCATTTTAACACACTACTTCAGGTTTTTCATTTTTCTCCTTTGAGATTTCTACCTACATTGTTGAAAGAATATAAAACACAACAATTTCTTCTCCCTTTGTAGAAGGCATGTCCTGTCAGGAAGCACTTAAAAAATAGATTTTTGAAGGATTTTCAGTTCTGCTTTTGTTTTTAACATAAGGCTAGTATACGGGCTCCAGAATGCTGGGGAGACAGGATGATTAACTCTGCTTTGTGACCATATAATCCTGATTATATTTCTCCTTTACTTTTGTCCCATTCCTGTCATTAAGCTATTACCAATCTAATAAATGTGTAAGTGCTAGTGTTGGTTCCCCTTTTTTCTGCCCACGGTGGCATTTGTTTAGCTGGGTGCTCATGACATTCATCCAGCACACTGAGCTGCTGCCTGCTGGGGGCAGTGTGCTGGTTGGTGGAGAAGCTTCCTAGGCTGACCAGGTAAGTACTAAGTTTAAACAGTTTTCAAATGTAAATTGAGACAGTTTTCTGGTTGGTGTTTTTTTTTTTTGTTTTTGTTTGTTTGTTTACAGCTGATTGATTATCTTTTTTTCAGTCTAATGCTTGCTGTACAGTTAGTTCGTCTTGCCTAGCATTTATTGCAGTGTGAAATGTCAAGCAGGTACCTGTGGATGAGGGCAGACTGTGTGTGCTCCTAGAGCTCTTTCTGTAATCTCAGATAGTTCTCCATTTACCCATGATAGTAGCAATAGTGCCATGCATTTCACAGCTGGTAAGTTGCTGGAAAAATCTTCCTCCCTTCTCCCTCTTAGCTGCCTAAGTGCTAGAAAGATTGTGCTGCTGGCTTAGTGAGCAGTGGTTGGTCTTCTGCTGCAAAGGGTTTTTTTTTCCCTGAAACCAGTGAGAACCATCTTTTCACAAAAATCACGTAGAGTAATCCTGCATATTCCCAGAAAAACAGATAAAGGAAAGATCTTTTCCTTCTTTAGGTTTTGAAGGCTCTAGAACCATTTCTGCAGGCACATTACAAAAATCAAACAACCCAAAACAGAGGGGGCCACATCTTGTACTTCAGCAAAGCTGCTCGGAAGTACTCCTTCATCCCACTGATCTTTTCAAACCTTTAAAAGATTTCAAGCTCTTCCTACTATTATCAGCAGAGGGAAAACAAGATGCTTCACATATTTTTAGCTAGGGACCACAAAATGGCTGGGAGGCCAGTGATTAGGGCAGTTACCTAAGTTCTTGTTCATACTTCTTGGGTCTCCTGCAGTGGTTATCTTAACCCCGGGGATGTGCCATATCTACCGGACTGTACAGTCAGTCTGTCGCCGGGTATGCCTGTAGAGACAGCCCAGGCAGACGGTTACCCTCAGCATCCTGCAGCTCAGCCTAAGCCATGTTGAGGAAAGGCAAATCAGCTCAGGAAGGACTCCGTGCTGCTACAGCTAAGCTGTTTCTGCTACCCATGCTGGGGAGCTCAGAATTAATATCGGTGTCTTGACACTACATTGCAGTCTCATCACACTTTCTTCTGTGGGCTAGTGACTATTTATTTATACAAAAAGAACAGCTCTGCTGTAAGGACTGCTTCCCTCAGGGATACATTCAGAGCATTGTCTTGAACCTCTCAGTGTCTTCCAGGTAAGTGACCTTCCTAATCATTCACTGAGGCTTGATGTGTTTCTACTTTTCATTTTCCACTG
This sequence comes from Pygoscelis adeliae, assembly GCF_000699105.1. Taxonomy (NCBI): domain Eukaryota; kingdom Metazoa; phylum Chordata; class Aves; order Sphenisciformes; family Spheniscidae; genus Pygoscelis; species Pygoscelis adeliae. The sequence goes on along the minus strand of NW_008825108.1, from coordinate 5,855,413 downwards.
TAAAAAAAAAAAACCCACAAAACCCACAGTTTCCTTAAAAAAATAACAAATTTGGCTGCAAAGAATTGGCTGCAAGGAGTTGGCTCTGTAAAAAAGTTTGAGTGCATGGTGGATCTTGCTTGTTGAAATAAGAATGTGAGAAAAATGATATTAGCAGAACTGAGTGAGAAAGGCATGGGTCTTCCCTCAAATCTGTCTCCCTTGATCCTCTTGATAAAGAAAGCAGTATCATGATCAGCTGGAAATAAGATCAGCTCTCCTAGGCATAAATCCTATTAAGGCGTTAATGTTCAGTGAACCTTACTTCAGTACTAATTAATTAATTGAAACAATAACTAAGTTATAAACCTTTTAGTGAGCAGTGAACAAGCTTCAGACCCTTGATTGTGTTTATACCTCTCTAGTGACAGGCTAAATAGAAACCTGAGTTTTTCCACTGGCGCACAGATTTCTTCAGCTTTGCTGGGCCAGTGCTGACCCGTACTGGCAGTATCTGTAGTAGAGGTCAGGTCTGAGGAAGGGGGAGAAGGCACCTGCGCGGTAATCTGGCAACCCCAGATGGATGGAGTGGCAACCCCAGATGGATGGAGTAGCAATCTGCTTGTATCTGTCATGTACGGTACAATTTAGAATAGCTGTGTTATGCTTTCTGTGAGCTGGCAGGCAGCTTAAGGCTGATGAAGTGTAAAGGTGAAGACAGATACTAGACCTGAAGGACTGACTCCCACTGCAGAATGGGCACAAACCCAACGCAGCTTCTGTTGATGAGAAATACTTCACTGAATGTGTTGCAATTCTTGTCATGTCTGCGAAAGAGTGGCTGAAGAGAAACTAGCGGATGTATTGGATGTTCAGTGAGACCTTAAGTATGAGTACCTCATACATAGTGGCCTTTGACTGATGGATAACTGGCATGGATCAAAATACTTTGACATAGTGAAAGGCAAGGGGATTAAATAGTAAGTTTTCAATAAAGATGAGGGGACAACCACAATGCATGTAGCGTGGATGCACTTCTCTTGTGCATGTAGGGGCTGCGTAGCAGCAATCACATGTGACATGAGGGCTCATTCCTTGTTACCCCGTATGGTGGCGGCAGGACTATGAACGTGGCGACAGTCGAGGTGGAGAGCCAACTCCCAGCAAAAGCCCAGCGCTGCAATTGTCCTGCTGCAGTGAGATTCCCCGTGCCCGATACGCCTGTTCAGCGGCTGTCTGCGACACTGGGGAAGCTGCAGCACTGGGCTGGGAGTGGCCCATGTTGCCAGCCCTGTGGCGGGGGAGGGGGGGATAGGGACTGATGGGGTGGAAGGGATCCTGTGAATCCCTTTGCCAATCCGTACTTCGTTACAGGGCGGGAAAAGAGGATACCTGAGGAGAAGGCAGACTGCACAGATTACATACTATAGATTGTGAACATTAAATGCAGAGAAAGATTATAAAGTTTCTAGGGGGAATTTGTAACGTGAGGTGATGGCCCATGACCATGGCACGGGAAATTCCTAAATACAGCTAAATACAAGGCAGTGCAAATTGGAAGGAGCCCTTCATACTCTTCACACTGCCAGTCAGTTTTGAATTAGCTGTAACCACTCAAAGCAAATCTTGGATGTCAGGGACAGATTAGCAGGTACCCCGGAAGGCTCCTGCTTTGCAATTTCTGTGCATTTTTGTAAGGGGGAGGAGGCAGAGGAACGGTGCAGAAGGAAAAAAGAGAGATGTAGAAGCTTAGTTTCACCTATGCTAGACTCTTGGCTCTGAGGTGAGCTTCCTCATGATGTAGTCCTGCATGAATTTGGGGTTCCAAACATATCTGCACATGTAAGCAACAGTCTAAACAATGAATACACGTATTTTAATTGGATCCACACATTTCTAGACATCTATGTAATTGCCTAATCTTCACTTTGTAAAATGCTAGGTAATGATGCTGTGTGAATATTATGTATTTTAAAGAATGCATAGAGCATGCAATCTGCTGATGGTCTTACTGAATCTACAAGTTAGACTGAGTCAGGATCTTCAGCTAACCACTTGAAAAGGCATCAGTGGCAATAAACAGAGATATATTACTCTGGGATAGGAATATGGCATATAACAAATCCATCTTTCTACTATGATATGTACAAAGATTAAGAAATATCTCATTGCTTAATAAGGAAAACAGTTCTTAAGAAATAAATGTAACATGTACAACATAACATCAAGAAGAAATTCTAAGGAAAAAAAATCTAGTTGTAATTTTAAAATAGTTTTTAATAGTTTTAATAGGCTCTGTCTGCCTTTATTTATTTAAATAATACTTTTCACAGAAATTTTGCCATCCAGAGTCTGTCTTGAATCTGGTTGTATTCAAATGTATTTTGTATTATTTTATTTTTTACAGTGGTCAACCCATTCCCAGAGTGGAGTACACAGCTGAAGAAATTAAAACATGGGGAGTGGTATTTAGGGAACTCAGTAAACTCTATCCCACCCATGCTTGTCGTGAATATTTAAAAAACTTTCCTCTGCTGACCAAGTACTGTGGATACAGAGAGGATAATGTGCCTCAGCTGGAAGATGTTTCTATTTTTCTTAAAGGTAAGATTCATATTTGGTTTGTCAATAGATACAGTTTCGTGAAAACACTCTTTTCTGTTAGTACGAAATACAAAGAACATTGAATGAAAAGACTCCCAGCTTTGTCAGTGGACTTTGGTTTAGTCTGAAGTATCATTCTGTATTTGACATTCTCCATGGCAGAGAGTTTGTTGAGTCAAGACAGTTATATATATGTACCTGCAGGTATGAAGCTGAGAGGAATTAAACAGCTGAACACATATCACATGATGTTATCTTGCCCAGGGAGAAAAGTCCTTCAGTATGATGAAAAGAAAGAGCAGCGTTAGCTCTGCTCTTCTCATTGCCACAGGGTGAGTGTTCTGATAACTGCAGTGGGCATCCCCCAAATATCCAGGCAGGTAAAAGAGGGAATGAAATCTCAAGATAACTGAATTTAAAGAGGAGAGCGGGTCTGGCACGTTGTTGTACAGCCTGGTGAATATCAGGCTTTCCTGAGTGCCCAAGACTTCATGAAGCTAGTCATTATATTTGTACGTTGAAAAAACTCAATGGGACTCCATAGGTAATCTGGTACTTCTCTTTTATGTTATTTTTAAGGAGTCAGGATATTACATATTTAAATTTGAAAATACCCTTCTTTTTCATCTGTAATGGAAATGTATCCCATATGGAAGGAGAAGTGGCAGACGTGAACCTGCAGTTTTTAACTCTAGAGGAAAAGCTGCCAAAGAGTTCAGTTAAGATTTTCTCTTCTCCTCAGGGGTCCCTTCAGATACATACACTTGTTCTTTCATCCTCTTGCTCAGGAGCTTCTGGAGCTCAGGAACTAAAATATTATAAAGACAGCTGTTTGGGAAAAAAAAGTTATGTGCTGTTAAGTGTTATGAGAAAAAATAGCGAAGTGTTTTGTCCCAGATGTGCATGGAAAATTTTTAACTAAGGGAAATAAAAAACTTGTAATGAAAGGCTTACTTTCCCCAGTCCCTGCTTCATCCGTAACTCTTGTTTGTGAAACACCTGCATTTACTAATAACTGACTCATGACTCTGAATTTGGTTGTGTCCTCCTGGGTCTCTCATCTGTTGTGTTATGGTCTCTAAGGAATGATGCCAAAGTGTACAGGTTCCTTCTTCCCAACTAGAAACTCAAAACCTCACACTTCTTTCAGAAATAATGTTTTCAGACTAAATACGACAATAGTAGTGTCTGTTGAAGAAAAACTTGGAATATTCTCCTGTAAACACTTGGAAAGAGTAAAGAAAGAATTTGGGAGAGAAGTGTCCTTTTCAAAGTCACTGAGTCTGAAATAATTCCCCACTGGGACTAATCTGACAAAGGAACACTTTGTTAAATAAATGAGGACCTCAGCTGTGAAAGTCAGTATTTTACTGTCACAAACAGTATTTTATCTGTAAAAATAAGGACAGGTTTGATTTAAACCTATTCTGGTTTTTTAGATTTTAATGTATTTTACAGAAGTCATCTTCTGTTTTGGAAACTTCTCTTCTGTTTGGTACTAGACATGAAAATCAGATACTTGGTGATTTGAGAACATCACTTATGGTACCTTACCATCTTTTCTAGACAAAGGTATTAAAACAAACTTTGAAATACCTCAAGCTGTTTTCAGTAAACATATGCTAGCAATGCAAAATATTCTTGTATGTAATAGATGAAAATGATGTGTGGTGATCTTCAACCAAGATATTCTGTGTGTCATACTTCTGGTAGCATAATTAACTATAGATCATTACCTGTCCTCAGAAATGGATATAGGGATATATAATACGGTCTTTCATTATCTCCTTCACTTTCAGAAAGGTCTGGATTCACAGTGAGACCAGTTGCTGGATACCTATCTCCCCGAGATTTTTTGGCTGGCTTAGCATATAGAGTTTTTCACTGTACTCAGTACATACGACATGGCTCAGATCCTCTCTACACACCAGAACCGTAAGTTGCTACGTTTGCTTTAGTGCTGAAAAAATATGATCGCTGGATTCTTAAAAGACCCAATCGAATTTGCCAAGATTGAAAAGAGGAACCTTCCTACAAAGGTAAACATCTAGTTACACCATTGATGACAAAACCCTTCACATTGGTGAGCCAGAATTTAATTCAAAGGCTTCTTTTGGAATTTTTACTTTTCTTAAATAACTAGGCTATTTATATGGTGGGTCAAAAAATTCTGTCTGGATTATTTTTCAGTGGAAAATGGAGTTTTCAACTAAACATTTTGAAAAAGTATCTAAAATTTTATTTTCTGGTGGACAGCTAAGGAAAGAAGTTGGGAAAAGAAGCCCTGAATCCCTTGGAAAAAATTGCTTTCAGATTGATAATTTGGTCTTCTTGTGTCCTCATTTATCTTTTTGGGGCCAGACTCCACAGCTGAACTTCATTTCTCTCCTATAACACAATACAAGCAAGTCATGAGGCACCGTTCTCCCACCCAGAGAGGATATTAGATATGAAGCCTGTTACAGGGAACATGATAGAAATAAGAGACACTTTAATTATGACTTTCATGGGACAGCATTGCAGCTTTTCCAAAACAGAATATTGCGAGTTTGGATGAAATATTTTGGCATTTGGTCTCTTGATGAAAAGTGGGGAAAAAAAAGATCGAAGCAATTGTAGTTCTTGTCTTGTATCATATATGGTGTACTCTGTGCAGTAATAACAGAACAATACATGTCAGATAATATGGAGGTAGTTTCACCGAAGGCATCCACTGATCTGGTAACCACAGGAATGGCATTTTTGCAGTGCATCAGTCACCAGACGGTTAGCATGAAATTGTAACTGTTGTTTATTCAGCTTGTACTATTTTGGTGTATTTTATTTTTGCCAAAATTTACACAAAGGGTTCACATATATATATATTCAGCTCCAGTCCTGTAAACACTTGGACCCATACCTAACTTTGATTTAATGAATAGACTGCTGAAACCATGGAATATATTTTTGGATATAAAAGGATTGGTGGAACCACATATTAACCTGTCCCTAAAAATGCTCTAACATTATTCTGGCAGGAGTCACCAGGTGGTGCTGTTATACACATATATACTTTTTTTCTCAGCATGTGAACTGGGCAAAGTATTTGCTAAAATGCTATGAGGCTAGTTTTGTGTGTGTGTTTTTATTGGGAAAGAGGTGGTAATCCTTTGAAGGAATTCACTCACTTCTGTAACCTCTGTAATTAGAACTTTAAACTCTTGAATTTGTAGGCAAATTGCTACAATGTAAAACTCTGAAAGAAGGGCTTGAATATACAATGCTGGACCTCTTCTGGTCTATCTGAAAATATCTGTAGATATTTCAAAAAAATAAATTATATTTGGGAAGTACCAGGTTTTGCACCAATGATTTCCTCTCCTGTGGGAAGCCAGTGTTTCAGATTGCAGCACCTGCCAATGCTTAGCAAAAGAATAATGACATTTGTTAACTTAATACGAACTAGGAGATCATTTTCATCTATTGATAGGGGATTTAGGTACATAACTCCAACAGGAACAAAGGAAGGAACATCTTCCAGGAAACAATTAAGTGCATCTGTGCTTTTGCTGATGTTCTCTGGTTCGTTGATTTGTATATTTGAGACCCCTGTAGTTTTCAGGATGCTGCTTACATTCAGAATTATGCAGTGTATCATAGCTGATCCTTAGCAGTAATGGCAACTACTTTTTTGTAACCTTTCTGGTCATGGTGTCTGGAAAGTCACTGTGTAGTAATACTAGTTCAATTAGAATGAAGATTTTTATCCCTTATTCAGGCTGAACCTAAAAATCCAGGTTATGGTCCTAACAGCTCTAAATATGACTAACAGAGGAATTAAGTTGTCATTTTCTAATGATGTTACTCTCTTCCTGCAGACCTACTTGTTCAGAAACCACATGAATTAAATAATCTGTACTATCAGGAACTCCATAGGAAAATTTTGAAAATCCCTTTTAAAATGTGTTCAATTTTTTTCATAAGATAGAGCATATAGTAAGTGTTATCAGAAATGTAGAGTGAAATTCTGGCTTTTTTGTAAGCAGCAGCAAAACTAAACTGACTTGAGTGGGGACAGCTCTTCATCTTCTGCAGTAGCTTCAATGCCCTGAGATCTGCTGGTTGATATATGGGGCCATAACGAGGTTTGCTGCGGGTCCCTGGCTTGGTGAATGTTGCATTTCAATGATATAAACCTAGTAAAAAGACTCCCTTTGACTTCAGTGGGCTTTCCATCAGATTTAACACCCAAGCTATAGAGCTAGATACAAATTAGAGAGTTCATTTGGTTTGATCTGTATCACTACTATATGCATTTTAAAACATTTCTTCCTGAGTTTCATTATGTTTCTACTACATTCACAGAGCTGTATAGATTTGCTCTGCTCTGCTAACTAATTTACTCCAAGAAAAATCTTTTGCTGTGAAAAGTGCATTACGAAAATCTTATTTTCTCTGAACAATGTGTGTGAATAAATTAAAGGAACTTAATTATTTCCTAAATAAAACAAAACAAAAGAATCAAGCCTTGGTAGTTAAGCGAAGAATTATATTGTTTAGACTATCTATAAAGGGCCAGACTGGCAGAGAAATCTAAGAGACTCCAATGACAATCCCAAATGCTGGTTCATGGTTCTGCTTCGAAGATTTGATTTTTTGGGGTTTTATTTTTGTTCATATGTGTTTGTTTCAAGCTATCCTCTTTATAACTGCACGTTCAAAATACTACTTTGCATGGTTTTAATGGAAGAATCTACAAGTTAAAGGCATGAGAGAAATACCTTCTGCCTCCTCATCCTTCTCCCCCTGCCAGGAGAGACAAGTTAATGGGGCTAGGCTTTGTCTGTTCTCATTTTGTCTGCAAGGATGGAAGTGACACAAGGAGCCTGTGTCCCAGTGCAGAACTAGAAATAACATGTCTTCACTTATTTGTTTCTGGGAGTTGTTACCTCAGCACAGGAAAATAGGGATGTAGACACTGACTCAGCTACTAATAGTGGTGATGCTGCTGTAGAAGCCTGCCTGGAGACAAGCATGCTTACCTGAAGCCAGGAACTTGAAGCCAGTCCCACTATATCTTCTTTGCTCTCATTATTTGAACTACTGATATGAAGTTATCTTAAATATATCTGGACTGATGCAGTGCAACATAGGTGAAGTGCTCAGCAATCGGTGTTCGTTTCTCTAGTGAAGATGGAAAGTGGAGTTAGAGCTTTGGACTTCCAGAGAATGGGCTTTGTGGCCCATTTCTGTGTTGGAAGGTGATGGTTGGATGAGTCGGGTTCCTCCAGTGAATTGTTTGGTACTGGGAATTCTCTGGGTGTACCTATCAGACTGCAAGCTCAATTTCCCTTTTTCTTATCGTTAGCAAGCTAAACCTTTCAGGAGATGACAGAAGAAATTGTTGTGACTGAAACTGAATAAATAATGGAGGGTCGTTAACCTGTGATGATTATCCACTCAAGTGATTCAAACCATCTCCTGAACAAAGAGATGGATACCATGCAGAGCCAGCCAATTCTTTAAGTCTGAGCTCCAGTGAGGAATGGAGTAGTATCTAAGCTATGGGTCTTGTGGTAGGGAACTTTAATCATCTTGCAAGACTCAGAGCATCACCAAAGGGGTGTGGAAATCATAAAAGAAAAGCCTTCTTACCGGCCACTTTTGAAGAAATTGGGAATTTCCCAGGCTCTGAAAGGACATGCAATGATGTAGAAACAAGGGAGGAAATATCTGCCTTCCAGGAGGAAGGACAAGCTTTACCAGGCAGTGGAAAACAAATGCAAACAATTTTCCTTATGTAAGTATGATGTCTGATACTGTTCCTAGCCAGCTGTACATATCAAACATGTTTCACGCGTGGGTGTTGACTAAAAAATACTGGTACACAGTAAACTTGAGCGCTTAGCCTATATCACTACAACTGAATCTCTAGTCAATGTCCTCGGACCATGTTCGTTTTATCATGTCAGGCACAAGAGTATCTGTTTACCTCCCCAGCTTCTTTGGGAAATACATATGTCTAGGAAGGAAGAGAAATGAAATCTGGAAATTCCTCTGTACTGTTGAGTGAATTACTCATACATGAGGTTGGCTCAAACTTGTCATGCACAACTTCAGGGCAGTGCTTGTCTCACCAAAAAGTGTGAATATAACATGAGAAAATGTTGGTAAGCGTCTGTCAGTGAGGCCATCTGGGCTGAGAAGAGCCCAGGCATTGTATGTAGCCCTCCAATACTGGAACTATATTTGATAAGCGTTTGGTGAGGCAAACTAGGAATGCCAAAAAAGCTAATCTTCATTTGCATGCATTCAGAAACTACTCCTATCTACCTAGACATGGTTGGCACGGACTTTTTGGTGAAGAGTACTGAGTAAAGAGACTTTAAATTATATAGAGGGTTGTTTTTCTGTTCATGATTTAACTGAAGTGTCAGGTTCTGTGTCTTTTCAAACAAAAATAGTTTATAAAAGACAAACTGGATGATTTTGGATAGAAGGCAGAAAACCTGATGTTTTCTCCCTGCCTTTAAAACATTTGTTCACAGCTTAGAAAAAAAAAAGAGAAATGTCTTTGAAGAGACAAAAGCAAAGGAAATGTCAGATCCGATTTTTAAATTGAACTTTACTACCAAGTCCATTATTTTCTGTGAACAAACGCACCAAAACTTTCAGAATTGTTTGAGAGCTTTTGTAGATGATGCATGTGCACTTTCGTTAGGTTGGTCAGCAGTTTTTTGTACACTTACATCTGCACTTTGTTGTGACTAATAATGCACTTACAGGTGTGGACAGTAGTTCCTTCTAAAATGATTCGGGTTCTCTCCTTTTTCTGAAATCTGCTTGGTGAAAAGTGGACTGTGTAACAAAAGTACTCAGTAATTGCAGTAGGAAGTCAGGACTAAATGAGAAATTAAGCACATAGAAACCTCTGTAAATATTGCCCTGAATTTCTAGTGGCAAGTGGCAAGATGTTTGGTTTTGGAGCTGTACCCAGGTGCGGAAAGGGGAATGGAGAAGAGGAAGAGGGAATGTGTTGGATTTTGAACTTGATTTATGTGGAGAGAAATGCTGAAAACTGTCCTTGTGAGACATCTGGCTTTCCTTTGGGCAGTTTGGTCTTCATGGTACTAAGCCTGGAAGACAGCAGTGATCAGGCCCTCCCACTCAATCTAGAAATGATGGGGAAATCACGGAACAGGTGGGGTTAAGTGACATGTAACCCATTTAATAGAAGCAAACCTGTATGTTTCTACAGAACCATACACAGGGAAGAACAACTATTCTGTAAAAAATATGTTTCATGGTAAGACTTTTAAAGTAGAGGTCAGACACACGTAAAATGGCTTATGTTAAATTAATTATGGAATGATTATGGAATTAATTTCTGTAATGACTCTCTTTTCATTTCCATTCCCTTAGGGATACGTGCCATGAACTCTTGGGACACGTGCCTCTACTTGCTGATCCCAAGTTTGCACAGTTTTCACAAGAGATAGGACTTGCTTCACTGGGAGCATCTGATGAAGATGTTCAGAAATTAGCCACTGTGAGTCAAAATCTTTTTGTGGCATGCTCTCTCATCTGTTCTCCTCTTTGGTTGATGAAGTGACGTGCAGTGTCTTATTAGAGCTGACTGCATTTTCAGGTTGCAGATGACTACGATGTGACAATCACAGAGCTTTAGGTATTTTTCCATTGTTTTTAATAAAAGCAAAGCTGAACACACTAGTCTTCAGGTAGTCAGTTTTACTTTTTATGTGCAATAACCACCAATTTTCAGGGCTAGCTGAGATGGATTTTGTCTGCTTTAAGGTACTGAAAACAAGTAAGCAAGGTAATTTTGAAAAAAAAAAACAAACAACCACAACCAAACCCACCAAAACCCCAACATTTTGGCCTGTGCTCTCAGCATTACACTGTTAGCTCCTCCACAGGTAGCCACTTTGGCTTTTAGCACTGCTATTTCTGTACTCACTGTTCTGTTTTGCAGCTGTTCACTGTATTGTAGTGTATGATGGATTTTGAGATGATGTTGCATCCTCGCTACTGCTCCTGTTGGAGAATATGTAGTTACTAAGTGCAGCAGTAGATCTAGACCTAGGTCAAGTGATTTGATGAACTATAATTTAGTTCACCTTTAATCAAGATTATCTTTAATCAAGATAATTTAATGAACTATATTGTATTAAAAACAAGTCCATGTTTAAATATTTATCTCATGAAAAACTGTGAAAACCAGCAAAAGAATTGGTTACTTTAAATCTTATCTAGCATACTTCTGCATTTCTACACGAGAAGTGCAGTGGGGATTTAAAGGGTTGGAAATAATTTGGACACAGTGTTGAAGGCAGATTCAAACCAGGTTCAATCAAACTGTAATAATTTTGATGCACTGGCTTAGAGTCCCATCTGCTGAAAAAGGAGTTTGTACCCATTTGTTAGCTTTTTCTCCTGTAGCCTTCCAGAAGTGGCCACCAAATTTATTTAATCAAATGGGCCTCACTCCTTAGTTAGACAGGCTCGGTGTCTTGCTCATGGCGAGTTCCTCTCACATGCTTCAGGGTGTGTTCCTTGGTTTTCTAATGGATGTCTACTGAGAAGAAACTGTTGTTTGTATGGATGAATCATGAAAGTTGTGTGTCTGTTTGCACACTTGCGAGGAAGGGACTTAGTGGGAAGCAGACCTACCTTGTCATGACCTGCAGCCTCAAAAGAAACTAGCTAAGTGGCTGTCCCTGTAGGTACTTTGAGGAAAACAGTATGTCCAAGTCTTTCACCCCCAAATAACCTTGGATGACATGGGCTTGTTGCAGAGGACAATGTTGGGACTGATCTGTTTGGGGAGAGATATTAATATAAAGTGACCTCTGAATATTACATAAATGCTTTTACTCCTCCCCCTCACACAAGTTCCCAGTTATGACTGACTGTGTCATCCAAACAATGAGCTGCTCCTGAATCACAAAGCCAAAAATAAAAGATGACAGCTGAATCACTTTCCCTTATCACACTGAGAAGCTGATATCTGAGTCAAAGTTGATTTCTCCTCCCATGCCGGAAATAGCTCCTTCAGATGGAAGAGACATTTAGAATGAGACTTAAGGTAACCCAGGTGGTGTTATTTTTCATAGAAGCACAATGAGGGGCTGTACTCCCCTGGGGCAGGTGCTTGACAAATACAGACATGTTACTTGCCCTAAAATTTGCAATGTAAACAGTCGACTTGAGAGCAAATAGAAGGAACATCTCTCAGCAGTGAGGGTGAGGAGGCCAAGAAATTCATTCAGCTGAGCACCAAATGTCACCCGAGGTGCTATTAACTGACTTCTGCAACATTTGGTCCCACTTCCATCCTAGATAACAACCAGAGACGCAGCGAGCTGAGAAATGCCAGCCAAGAGTCTTAACACAGAAAAGCAGTGCAGGTTCCAGCGAGGCAACTTTAAAGTAAATAGAGAAACAAATGAGTGTAGAGAGAACATGCATATTAACGAGCTTGAAGCAATATGCCCAAAGCAAGCTTGCCATTAGCATGACCTGTTTCAAAAGATAGTGACATTAACAGCTGAGCCATTACAGGGAGGACAGTGGCTTTAGGAAGAGAGGAAAACGCCTCTTAGGAATTCAGACCAGAAAGGGAAGAATTATTACAGGTGATTTTGCCATCTTTCACTCCATTCAGCTTTCAAAAGCCACCATGCATCAGCCTTGATAGATCTGCTTGTTGTGCCCCATCAGTCCTGAGCTGCAAAGGAAACGTGCTGATGTTTTTGCCCCTGCAGAGCTGACATGGTGGATGTAGAGCAAGCTGGAGCCTGGTCCCTGGGCAGACTAGAAGTATTTGCTAAATTGCAGTTAGTCACATCTGTGCAGCCCCACTGAGAGCAGGGATTAAATGGGAGAGCATGGCAGAGGCCCTGACGCTGGCTAGCTGGAGAGGAAAGGATGGCTGCAGGGTAAGAGGGTTGAAAAGGAAGGATGTGAGCTCCCCTCATCCTCTTGTTTGAGTCTGGTAGTCAGATTGGGGCAAGGAGAAAGGAATGGCTTCTGCTCCTTTTTAGACTTAAGCATTCTTACCATGAGAAGTGGAATATTGAAAGAGCCAAGCAACTGTCTTTGCAATGTTTTTTTCAGAGATGCAGTTTCCTTTACAATGTTTTAAGAGAGTAAGAAAAAGGGAAGACACAAAAAACAAGTGACTGAAAGATATGTTACTGAAACAAAACAAAATATTTGCACAATCCAGTTTTTTGCTTGTAGTGTGGTATAATGTGGTTACTAGTTGAGGAAATACAATATTGACCATGCATGTCTGAGTGCTAATTATTATCATCATCATCATCACTAATGTCTTGTGCTACTCTGTGTGACTTTCTAAAAATGCATTTGAGTTGATTTGTCTGTCAAATCAACTGTCTTTTCTGCTTACCTATCAAACCATAAACTGTAGGGAGGACTTGACACGAAGTGTTTCAACTAATTTATATAATATGTCATTTACAACACATTTAACAGCATATAACGTAAGGTTTTGTCAGGAAAATTGTACAAAAAATATACCTCAGTTTACATTTCAGTATTACCTTGTAATTTGTGGACCTGGGAGCCAGAGAACAGCTTTGTAAAGCTGCGAGTTGATAAGCAGGATCCTGTCTCTCTTGCTAATGGCAGAAATGACTCCCAGCTCCTGCTGAGCTGTTTCAGCACAGCTCAGGTTGTCCCTTCATGATGCAGTATGTATAGGATGTCTTTATGTATATAAAATTCATGGGGGCACGTTAGCTGGTGGTGGTTCAGAAAAGAGGAAGTTAGCAAAGTGTCTGTGGTTTGCATGCATCAAATCTTTCCACTCAAGAGTTTGGCCACTAGGGACTAATTAGTCACACAATTTTTATTACAGTGGTTTCTTACTGGAAGTTACGTTTAAACCTTCAGTTCTCTAGAACTGTAAAATTGTCACCTTTTAATCTTTCTTGATATTTGTTCTGGTATTTTAACAGTGTGGGACAGTAGAAATCAAGACGTTTCTCTTGTTTTTGCTAGCCTTTATGCAGAAAACCACAATAGTGAGTTACTTCTGAATTTGAAGGACTTGTGTGTGATGAGGTCTTGTAAGTGCATTTCAGGCTTGTTATGAATCTAAATGTTTTATCTTGCCTGGATGATGATTGAGGCCAATGGTTTATTTCGAAAGCTGACTTTAATTTATCTGTATACGTATCACAAACAAAATATTTTCGATTTATATGCTGGGATAAAAATAACATTCAGGACCACCTCTCTGGGAGAAGTCGGGGGTAATTCATGTGAGCTTACTTGCTTGTCTTCTCTCAGGATCCACGTTATCTGGTCTTGTTGGCTTCGCTCTAGTTCTTCTCCCACGCTGAACAACTGGCACATAATTCAGGACAATTACATGTTATGTTTGCTGAGGAGATAGCCAGAATGGAAGAAACAGGAGCATTGCACATAAAGACTGAGTTGCATCTGGTAACTTCGGGTAGACACAGCGTTCATGGTCTCACTAGACAGAGCAGACTGTTGCAAGTCTCTCATCTTCACAAACAACAGATTAGATTTCCCAGAGGGGCTATTGATAGTGCTAGGCCATAAGTACAGCTTGTGAACTGGATTACTGTCTTCCTCCATGAATGAACAAATGGAGCCGAGAAGAAAACTATGAAAATATTTGAGATTTCGAACATTCCCACTGTGCATCTGAAAAAACAAGACTGCTTGAATGTTTCTCATTTATAGTTGAAAATGATAGACAGTGAACTAAGCACTGTGGTAAGTCTGTGATCAGCTCCCCTGCTGAAGCTATTCTGCCATATAAAAATAATTATGCATTGGCCAGCTGAAACCTGGTATTATAGCCCAAGAGCTATGGCATTCACTGAGCATATTGAAGTTTAACATTCAAATCTCTGTTCGGTCTTTTTCCTGTATCCCAGTTGCGTGCCATGATTGTGTGACGAATGCCAAGAGTGAGCATGGCGAGTACCCGAAGTCCAGTGGTGACATAGTGGAGTTTTCCTGCAAAGGAGTCGCTTCCAGCTACACCTGTAGTTAATGAATAAAGGAGCTGCAGCATGAAGAGCTGGGAGTGAATATGATTTAAAAACTGCTTGAGTAAATTTTGACGGACTTACAGGAGACATAAGAAATTACTCTGATTTGGGAGGTGTGTCACTTAGGGAAGATGAACCGATTCCCAGGGTAAAAGCTAGAACTATAAAGCTGAAATCAGGTATGATGGATCACTATAGCCAGACGTAATCCTGCCACACAGCATGAGACTGGAAATACAGTGATCCGTATTGTCCATCAGTAGATGGCCTGGGCTATGTTTCTGTTCCTGACTTTGACCAGGCAAAAACACCCATATGCGGATGTATTTGTGCAAAACCTGAAACTGATACAAGAAGCAGAAGAGAAATCTGATGAAGCCTTGTGGCTTTCTTAATCATTACAAAGTCATACAGGTGTGTTTGAATCAGGAGTGAAGGATAACTTACTGATGGATTACTTTCCTTTGGTTGGTGAAATGTTGCTGGGCACACTGACTGCTGCTCTAAAAGCATGCCCTAATTTGTGGGCTTGCTCTGCGTAATGTTCTAAAGGAATTAATAACAGGTAATGGTCTCCATTTTTTAAGGGTTTCTTTCAGCAATACTTTTTGATAAAGTAGCTGAAGCACTGATGTAAATTCCTTCCTACAGTATGCATAGGTAATAGGTAAGCAGAAAAGATAGTACATATATCACAGAACAGGATTAAAGGGGAAAAAAACCTTGTAGATTCCAGGGATCAATAGTTAATATTTTAGAATACTGCAGTGTTCCCCTGCAGTGCATTTTCACAGCCATCACGTCAGAGATTCATGGCACAAGAACAAAATCTCAGCAGCGATACCTAACTAGCTTTGTAGCTCAAAACCAAATGGCTCTGTACTACATAAAAATAAGCTAGCACTCCAGAGAAGTTACTACAGGGAGAATTTTAAGAGTTCTGTTGCTGAAATGTGAGCAAATGCTCAATGTTTTCTGCAGGAATTGTGACAGTTTGTTGACGCCTTTGTTCTGGATTTGGAGAGTCTGTTTCCAGGTTTGGATCTGTAATAATTGCTGTGCTGGTCAGGCCACATGGCTGGTGCCTTGTGCCCAAGTGCGGTCATAAATAGCTGCTTAGGAGGGATGGAAGAACAGGATGAGCATATCTGATTCTTTTCAAACATTTTCCAGGTTTCTGACCACTGGGAATCTCTGGGAACTCTTGAGCCAAATGTGGTTTCTATGTATTTAATTATCCTGAATGGATTTCTGTCCAGAGACAGCTGTTTATCTTTGAAGACATGTACGTTTTTAGTACCTGCAGTAACTTTGGCAAAGAGCTCTATGGCTCAACTATTCACTGCCTGATGAACTGTCTCCTTCTGTTGTTTTTAACCTGATTCCTACTAGCTTTTTTGTATTTGAAGAGAGAACGATCAAATCATCCCCGTATGCTTTCTGTATGCCATCGTGACTTTACAGAACTGTTTCATTTTCTCCCTTAGTTGTCTCCTTTTCTGGTTTGAAAAGCAATTGTTTGTTTAGTTATTCGTCATGTGGAAGATGCTCTGTAACTTTGAGCGTGTTATTCCTTCCATGATCCTTTCTACCTTTCCAGCTGGAACTGGAAAAGAAAGGCGATATCTCAATCACCAGACTGGGGAGTGAGGTAAACGAGCAGTTCGAACCCTAATCCGAGTTTTGGTTAAGAGCAGCACTGTGGAGTTAAGCCAGTTTTGGATGTGCTTGCTATAGAAGTGGGAGCCTTTCGTATGGCAGGAGGAGTGAACCTGATGTTGTAGAGCTGACATGGTTTGCTGCTTAGGGACGGGAGAAATGGGCTGCATGCAGGAGGGAAGTAGGATTCAGTGGATCCATCTTTATCAGCCAGCATCGCTATTTAAGGATACGAGTCCCTGCAGTTTCTGATC
>NW_008825108.1:5835288-5838838 GCF_000699105.1 Pygoscelis adeliae | reverse complement strand
AAGGGTGATTCTGCTGCTGCAAATTCTGTGAGGGGATGGGAGAAGTAATTTAGATGGTGGAGAAATCACGTGTCAGCCACTGCAGTGAAGGTGGGGAGCTGGACTACTGCTGTTGGAATCGTGGTGGTGGGTTTTGTCGGGTTTTTTTTAGTTTGTAGAGGGTGGTATAAAATACTGGTTTGCAAAACATTTTTAAATACCAACTTCCTGCTTTAACTAGTTTCTGGGCTAAGTAGGTCAACATAGGACGTTACATCTGGAAATGAAACATTTTGTGCTTTGTACTGTGTCACTCAATGTTAAGATCGTGAAGGAGAGTTCACCTGTGGCTACGAGGGTGCCCAGTTGTTCAGGTCAGTGACCTGCGTCTTGAGAGGATCTCAGTTTGCCCTAACAGACAAAATTTTGCCCTCACAAGTAACTAGAAATAGTGTTGTTCTATAACATGCTTGTATGTTTGTATGCTTAGGCCCAACCCTGTAATGAGGAAGCTAGATGCAAGAGAGAACTAATTTGACTTAATTAGGAGCAGGGAAGGAATTAGAAATTTTGCTGTAGAAATAATATAGCTCCTTTTAGACAGGATGCAGTTTAAGAAGATCAAGCCCTAAGCAGTTAGAAACGCTAAAGAAAAAGCCTCTAATAAAATAACAAATTACAGCCAGACACTGGATTTGTTTTTATTTCTTGTAGCATTATGTTTCCAAAAGTGGTTAGATCATAATCTGTGAGGTTACTGAACTGCAAATGCAAATTTACATGCACACAAGTAATACATTTTGACATATAGGTTAACAAGAGAATGGTGCAAATTTCACACAGCACTGGCTTGCTAATTACGTTTGTTTATTTTCAAAAGCAACTTCATTTTCATTAAGAAATTGCAGATTCTGCAATAGTAATCTTTGCTAGTAGTTCAATAGCTCACACTCTGAACGTGTGCTCTGCTACAACAGTAATGAAAGTGAGCCTCAAAAAAAGAGCTCTGGAAGAATTTGTGGAATTTAGGAGTGCATGCAAGTGGCAAGCATCTGCCATTTCGGTATTGGATCAGTTGAGATAGGTTGAGGAATAGGTGGAAGGAGTCTATGAATTTTGATGGGGTTTTTGCATATTTGTTTTCTCTTTGGACCTAAAGTAGGAAATGTATTAGCAAAAAGGCATAAAGTGTCTTTTATAGAACATATGTAACTGGGACAAAAGAAAGGACCCAGCATAAGCTTCCGGTGAGCAACAACAGCACAAGCATTTTGGGTAACAACTACAAACAAAGCACATAAGTTACAGAAATAAAGGTTTAAATAGAGAAAACGAGGGGAAAAAAAGCAGTAGAGGAAAGGTTTGGAATATATTGCTGCTGCTGTTCCTGACTGCCCCTGTGCTTTCACCAGTACATTGAAGGAAAGAGGTAATCCTGGACTCTGTGTAGATACCATTCGTACTGACACTGCTACACTTATTTTTCTTTGGTCGTAGCACATACATGTGAAACTCACTTGTAAAATGCATTCATGTACAGTTCAGAACTGGGGGGGGGTGTCTCATGCTACTAAAGCTTTATTTGTGTACCGTAGGACGTCCCATACGTTAAGAAGTATTCTCAGAGGAATACATAGGTTTCGAAGCAAACTAACAAAGTAAATTTTATAATGCTCCTTGCTTTTTCTATTGTGTTCGTTTACATACTTAAATCCATGAGATTCTGTAACATAGAGTGGTAATTATTTGAGTCATTTGTGTAAGATGTGGAGATCCTCTGGCAGCAGCACACAGGTATATGGGGAAGTGAAGGAGTTCAGCACACAGCAACTCCTTTCAGCCATGTCTAGGTCTCCTTAGGACCGAGGGAATGTCTGTGCTGTGGGTGAACAGGTGGAGGAGTCGGCTTTATCCATGCTTTCCATGGAGCCCGAGCAACTGAGGAGTGCTGTGCACAAAAAGTTTTGATGACTGCAGGTGGGGTTCTCTTGGGAGCAGCTCCCTGAATGCAGCTGCCTGGTTATCTGTCCGGGACCCGCAGTACTGTTGGGGTGGGCCAGCTCCATGTTCTCCTTGCTCAGGGATCTGTGCACCCTGCTGCACGGCGCAGTGCAACCGTGGCTGTGACCCTGCACACCCAGCCCTCCTTTCGGGGGTCTGTGGGCCCGTCAGGAGAAGAAAGCCAGGAGATTCTGCTTTCAGGCAGAAACCAAACCAATTAAGTGTAATGAAGAAAGTCCTCAAACCATGCACTTACCTTTTTATTGCCTGGAATATTTCAGTAAATAATTCTGCTTACAAAAGGGACATTCATACATGTAGCTACTAGCATAACCCAAATACCATCTTATGGAAAGAGTCTTAAAATTCACGTCTGTACAGAGCTGAAAAGATCCTAAGTTAATATTCACAACTATGCACTAATCTGAATTGTTTTAAATACTGGCTCAAGGACTAAGTGTACCGCATGTGTTCAGTCTAATCCTCTCACCCAGCATGTTCCTGGGTATTTTCTTTCTATGCACAGATAAAAGTATGGAAGTAAGACAAAATATGGCTGGTATCCATAAAAAGCTAACTATGCCTAGGGCTTAATTGCTTAATGCTGCAGCTTTGGAAGTGGTTCTTGTGCCTGTTGTCATCTTTCTATCAAATGGCATCAAAGTGCTGGATGGAATATGGTCCCATAAATTTTTAATTGAGATGTTTTGGGGTGATCTACCATAATGATTTTGTAAGTATAGCTTAATTATATATTTATAGGTCCAACTCTGACACTACAGAAGGCCAAGGGGAGGTTTGCAATTGCTTTCAATGAGGTTAGGTCTGTGGGCTAAATACTACCTTCATTTCCATTTATACAGTCTCCTAAAAGTCAATAGGGTTGTACACATGCAGATGAAAGTAGGATTTGTTGCTGTAAAATTAATGTTAATCATTTACTTGCCAAACCCTGTTATTTAGGAATATGGGTTTCTGCAGGGAAGGAATCGACTCCAGAGGACACATGATTTTGCAGCTGTGTCTCTTTCTCTGTCCAAACCAAGCTCACTTGGTACAGAATGCAACAAATTCTGTTAGCTGCTTCTCAGAGCTGGCAGACCTTCTGATGTTACTGTATAAGGGTTTTTTTAATTTGTTGACGATTTTGGAAAGTTAAAGCAAACACTCTAAACCTGAGAGCATTGTTGAAGCCAAAGAAAAGTTTACAGAGAAGCGCCTTGTGTCTGTTAATTTTGGTTGTTTTGGTTTGATTCCAGCTGTGGCTGAAGTTGTCGCCGTGCAAGGTCACAGAACATCAACGTGATGGCGCCATTTCAGGCACACTTTGAACAACCCCCCCCACTCCCTCAATCTGTTTGTTAGGTTCAAGCTTGGTTTGAGATTTTGCTTTGCATCAGACAAAGCATTAGTTTTGACAAGATAATCTCATTTCAGTTTTATAAAGCTCATATAAGCTTTATATTTTCTGTACGTTATAGAGAACTTTCTATAGATCATCATTGTGGCATTGATAAAGATGGTGTCTACTAATAGAGCTAGATAAAACAGTTCGAACTCAGAGCTTTTT
>NW_008825108.1:5830341-5835267 GCF_000699105.1 Pygoscelis adeliae | reverse complement strand
ATATTTTCCTTTTTTCCCCATAAAACATATTACTCTCTTTCTAAAGGTTTTTGTTCCCTCCCTTGAATCAGTAGGCTGTAATTGTTACAATTATATAGTTTGACTATATAAAAGTGGCTAAAATTACAGCTTAACAAGACATTTTACATTTCTAGAATGTAAACACCTTTATAGGATTAATTTTTCAACTTTGAATAAACATATTAGCTTATGAACAGATCCATATTATACATCTGCAATGAATTTAGGACTTAGGTGAGCACAGAAATCTTGCCTATCAGTGGGAGCCTGATCACTAGTGACCATTTCAGAGTGATCTTCACGTTTGGTAAGTCACTCCTAGACCACAGCCACTGTAAATTCCTTGGACTTCAGTACAGTGAAGAGCCGTGATCTCTCTGCTCACAGGTACTTGCTCACTATAACTTTTCTCCACCTTGCTGAATACGTGTTCATGTGATTTGCTTTGTGTTTACAGACTTCTGGCAGGTAACTCAATGGTGACTCAGATGACTATTCTGTGGTTATGATAGATTCATTTTACATGCCCTCACTGCTGAAAATCAGGGAGCTACAAGGAGATGCTCAACTATACTTGAAAAAGATTTTGTTTGGGGCTGTGAAAAACGTTTTCAATTTGGATATATTTTTAGTAGCAAAATTAATAGATATTTAAAATTCCCTGAGCTACTTTTCTTCTTTGATCTGTCAGCTTGACATGAATAGAACTTACACTTTTGTGCTGATGCCTACTATCTTTTTTTGTTTTTTTTTTTTTTTTGCAAGGCAGGTTAAGCAAATGCATTAAGAGCTACAAAAGCTTTTGGGAGTCCCTTTGCATTTATGTGATTAAAAGAACATTGAGTTTAAATGCAGTGTTGCTGTTGGAAACAGTGATGTTTGAAAACAAGTCTTAGCTATTAAATCAGTTTTCAGTAAATAAATGCAAGTAGTTAATTTTCTTTTTTAAATGTTTAGAAAATTAGTGTGGATGCTGTTATTTTTTGAATGAAGTCCTACCCTTTTTCGCTCCTCAAAAATAAATTTGAAATGGATGTGACTGCGAAGAAATAGCGCATTTTTTCCTTGAAATAAGAATTTTTAAACTTTGCTGGCCAGTTGTCCCTGTCTCTTCAGTGTGTTTCTGTCCCCACAATTTCAGGGCTTGCAAAAGTTCTGAGATCCTTCCAGCCCCAGGAGGCTGCTCCCCTTTCTGAAGATATGACTTCCCCTCATTAGCAGATACATTAGGACTTTTGCTGCTGATCATGTACACAAGCACCTCATACCCCTCCTTGGCTAAAATGTCACGGGAGGCTCAGTGGCTCTTCTGCATCACTCCCTGCAGTGCAATTGCCATACGCAGTAATTAGCTTGGCAATTAGGGGGGACACAGCCTGCTCCAGGGAACAGCATCATGAGAAGCACCACATGTTGCCTGGTGCCTTTCCCCAGGGGAATACCTGTTAGGGAGGACACTGGGGGTCTGTCTCTGGGTTGGCTGAGAATAGTTATTAAAGAGGCCTTGCAGCCCGCAGTAATTAATTCTGACAGTGGACTGGCATAGGGCAGTGATTCAAGTAAACTCTCTGCTTATGAAATTAGGATTGCCTGTACTGTGATTTGTTGCTGCACCTTTGCTTCTTGTTAATCTGTGGATTTACCTTGCCAGTCTATCAAAAGCTTCTCCCAGGAAAAGTAGAAGAGACTCTGGTGCCAGTTTTCCGCTTATGCAGTTTCCTTGGAGCATTGCAGCATGTTCAAAAGGACAGACTCTGCCTCCCCAGCCTGAAGAGGTTTTCTTGGCATTTCAGGGAGTGTTGCAACTTTATGCCCTTCTCTTCTGAGTCTCCTTCTTAGCGAGCTTGCTGGCGAGTGGAAGTTGGTCTTTTTAGAGACGGGGAAACTATGCTGGACTTGTGCTGAGGTCTACAGGTAACTGGGAAACGGATCCTGAGGGCTGGGCTAGGCTTTTGTAGAGATACTGGCTCTGGATGCTGGAGGAAGAAAAGTGTCTGAGGTTGTTCTTGTCTGTTCTCTGGGTATTCTTCTAAGTAATGCAGCTCACAATTGGGGCACCAGTTCTAGGGTCGATGCCTCCCCATAAAATGGGAATGCTGTCAGGCAAAGGACAGCTAAATGATCTCTTGTATGTGTATGTGTTCCAAATTCTGCTCTCGCTTGTGTCATGCCAACCTGTCAGTGTTCAAGTCCCTGGCCCTTTACTAGAGGAGTCACACTCTCCAAGCTGTAGCATAAGCCACAATGCTGAGGCAGCACTTCTGGGGTGCCAGCCCTTGCCTGTGTAGTGTGCAAAATCAGGACTGTTCTTGCTTTGATAGGTTTTGTTAATGCAAAGTCCTCATTTGAAAGAGTAACAGGACAAAGAACTGGAGAACAGGAATGGCAGACCCCTAAAGACAGTCCCTGCTTGCAGCCTGTGAATTGTGAAGGATCATGGTGGATCAAGTGTGTCACATGAGGCAGCATAGACTGAAGAGTGTGGTTGGACAGCAGTGACATATGTTTACTCACTTTTTTTTTCTTTTTAGTTTGACTTTCAGAGGACCCCATCTCTTGGAGTCCCAGCTAACATGTTGAAAGACCTGACCGTGCCTCTTATGTTAACTGTGTGAAATACCTAGATGGCTGAAATTTGAAGCAACAGCTTGAAAAAGAAATGAGCAAATATTCACTTCAGCTACCGTAGGGAGCGCTGAACATGAATTCACGTTACATATTGTAAAATAAAATGGAAAGGGAATGGCTCATTATTGCACATCATTTGTTCTTAATAACTCCATATGAAATTAATAAACCTTAAAACCCCAGGTTTTAGAAGTTGTTCAAGATAAGAGTCAAATGATAGGGAAAGGGAAATAGGAAGGGTAAGGCATTAGGGCCTCAATGCCTTATGTTTAACAAATGATCTAAGTAGCAGTTCATAGTTTCAACGGTCTCATCTCCTTAGCTGCATATTAAGCTTCAGCACTATTAGTTAATTATGTTGAAAAAACTAGGAGTTCTTTCTCTGACAGTGTTGAGCAAGTTGAGGCAAGCGTGCTTTTGTGGGATTGATTTTTTGCATCATCTCTGTGACTGTTAGCTTTGTTGGAGGGGAATTGCTGCTTTGCCAGGAAACACCAGCCTTTTACAGAGAAACCCTTTCTGCTTACGTGTTGAGGTTCCCGATTCTGCAGCTCCAAAGGTCTCCAAGGTTTTCAACTGACATAAAATGAGAGGGGTGGACAGACATCATCTTTGTGCAGAGCAAGCTTAAATTCAGATTATTTAGGAGTAATTCAAACATGGAGTAGGATATCCAGTGGCTCCAACTCTGTGGGAACTAACTTCTTTTGGAGCGGCAGCAGCAGAAAGATCCCAGAAGTGCTTCGTCCTCCATTCTCTCTTCCCGTTCTTCAGAGTAGCAAGAGGGCCTCCTTCATGTGAGAATGAACAACAGAAAGACACATTCTCTCAAGAGACACAAAGGTGTTAGAAGGGATGTCCTTCAGATCTTATTCCAGAAGATGTATTGCACCTGCAAGATAGGCAACTGCCATATGCATTGTCTTGTCTTGGCTGGGCTCCCCAGTGTTGGAGGTTTAGAGTTAGCTCCTTACTGATACCACTGTAGCATTGTGTTGCTTGAG
The DNA here is from genome assembly GCF_000699105.1 of Pygoscelis adeliae. Lineage (NCBI taxonomy): Eukaryota > Metazoa > Chordata > Aves > Sphenisciformes > Spheniscidae > Pygoscelis > Pygoscelis adeliae. The sequence goes on along the minus strand of NW_008825108.1, from coordinate 5,831,614 downwards.
GGACATTTTCTGCTTCCTTACAAACTCATGATGATAATTTTATTTTGGTTACCATTATGAGTTTTTCTCCAGAAACTCCTGAAAAAAGAAACATATCATTTCAAAGTATTCACAAGGGGTTAAGCCCCCCATGCTCACTACAGTGCATGCTTTCTCTGAGTATGTCAAGCCTCTGCATTAGAGGAATTTGCATGTAGTGAGCGTGCTATGGCTGTCAACAGAAATGCGAAGGCTGGTGTGCGTCTATCCCCGAGTGCTCTAATGAGCGGCACCACATCTACTCAAACTTCTGTTTATAAAGAGATTGTTCCAAGCATTCACCCTTAGTGAAAGGTCTGAATGCAAAGCAGTCAGATGAGGGAAAAAGGAGAATATTGTTAAATACATATACTTTGAAATCCCCGAAGGAAACCTCATTTCAGTGAGCCTAAATACATTTCAAAGTGGCAGACTAAACAAAATACTTCAAGAAGGTAACTCTGAAAAATTAAACTTTGTTTTCTTGTTTAGAAATGCTGTTGGCTGTGAATAGGGTCATTGCCTTTGTTGGAGGTAGGCAAGTCATCTATAATGAAAGACTTAGCCATTGAATTTTACTTTTTTTCTGCTTTTGATCTATTCACCAGCTCATCATGAGATTTACTTGTTGTTCAGAAATCTCCCTGCATTTCTACTCAATAATGTTCCCACATGAACAGCTGTCAAATAGCCGGTATTGCTTGATGTCTGGACTCCAACATTGGGCTGTACTGGCTAGTTGCCTGGGTTACCCGTGTTGTATCTATCTGTTTTTTGTGGTGGAGCATTCCTGATACTACTCAACAGACTGTGAATTTTGAATAATTCAGTCAAATATGAAATGCCAGCTGGTTTTTTGGTGACTATTGATGCCTTTGAGATTGAAAAATAAGCAGCTATTCACAAATTTATTTGCACCAGCTCTGAATGAAGAAAGAAAGCACAAATGGGAGTCATCGATATCTCTGGCAACTAATTTTTTATATACATATAAAGTGATTGCTTGTGCTACTATGTGTCAGCTTGGGGCTGTAGTCCCATCCCATTAGCAGTTCCTGTAGTGGTGAATATGCTACATGTGCTAGGGTTGTCATGCAGTTACTCAATCTCTCCTTCTTCCCCCTTGCGGCAAGGAGTGCAAGTGAATCAGCTTTTGACATGGTTGGTGTTCTCAGGACTCATCCTGACAACATCCTTACAAGGTACTTGGATCCGGGGAACTACAGGCCTGTCAGCCTGACCTCGGTGCCGGGGA
>NW_008825108.1:5779568-5829193 GCF_000699105.1 Pygoscelis adeliae | reverse complement strand
AAGTGGTTGAGTCACCATCCCTGGAGGTATTTAAAAGACGGGTAGATGAGGCGCTTAGGGCCATGGTTTAGTGGGCATGGTGGTGTTGGGTTGACGGTTGGACTTGATGATCTGGGAGGTCTCTTCCAACCTTAATGATTCTATGATTCTATGATTCTACTTTTAGAGAACAAATAAAATCTCATGTTATACATCATGCTGAAAATTGCCAAGTGAACACAAATATCGGCCTCTAAGCTATACCATAAGAAAACTAAGCGAAGTGGAATGGCTTGAAAGACCTTTTTATGGACAAGTCAGATTTTGAAGTACTGACTCTGTGACATTAGCACCCAACACCCTGCACAAGCTCTTTCCACAGGTCCCAGGGGGGAGATTCCCAAATGCAAAATGATGTGATGTCAGGAGTGACTTTCGAAGCCTTAGAAACCAGTCAGATGAGGAGAGTTGAGTTTATCAGACCTTTTTTCCTGCCTGTGAAAATTTCTAAACATTCCTGAATAATGATTTTTCTTGTTTTTAATTAGCTGTCATAGCTATCACTGATTTTTTTCTTTTTTCTTTTTGGTAGTCCAATTTATAATGCAGGACAGTACCTGAACATGAACAACAGACATTGTGTTTACCCTGGAGACCAGGCTTGGAGTTTGCCAGGGCTTGATCTGTTCTGTATCTTTCCTGTCAATAGTAGGACAACTGATCTCACTCTTACAATCGCACATATACTGGGCCAGACCAGCTACCCCAGTATCTTGTCTCTGACACTGGCAAATTGCAGACATCTGGAGGACAGTGTAGGTCTAAAGCCATACGGTGGTGATAGTTTCCTGTTATACTGCTTTAGTTGCCAATGACTTTTGATTCAGCGACTCTGAAGGAAGAGATCTGCTATCTTAGTATTTAATAGCCCTTAATAGGATTTTTTTTCATGGATCTATTTAATAATTTTTTGAACCCATGTAGACAGTGTTTCATGAGCATGACTGTAAAGTATCTTTCATATACTTTCATTAAATAAGAGAAACAATTTAAAATGATGTCGTACGCTGTTGTGCTCTTGGCACAGTCTTGATCATTACATTGATGTCTCTTGGCTTAAAAATTATTTTTAATTCTTCATTTGGCACTTTGATTCTACATCTTATTTTGCTGACTTGGCTTAACGGAGCAGCATTTTAGTGGAAGGCTCTTCAAGAGCTACAGAATTTATACAACATGGAAAGACACCTTTCCTACTTCAGGAGCCTACCTATAGGTTATAGCAAAGCCACACTTCACCCCAAAGATGAGGTGGAACTGGAAGTAAAGGGAGATGACAGGATATTGCGGTAGCTTGTAGAGGAGCCGCATGCCTGGGGCCGCAGGCTGGGGAGTATGCCAGAGACAGGTCCAAGATTTGAAATCAGAATGTGAGAGCCTGCATGCCCTCCTTTGTGCTTGCATTCACCAGCCTACATGTAACAACAATGTAATAATCAGCTATTTGCCTTCAGGTGAGGCTTTAAAAAATTTATTCATCTCAACAGCCATTTCTTTGTTCAGTCATTCCCACTCCAGTGCAGTTACCCTGTATATAATATAGAGTACCATAGTCAGTGTAGTTTACCATACAAAGACAGGCATATAGTGGGTGTTTATGCGTCTGGTCTATAAAAAGTGTCTCTATGTAGTTAATATTTAACCTCCCTATCAGTATGTCTCGATGTTTGTAGACTTGAGACCACAGCTTGCCAAAGCCTGCGGAGTCTCCTAATGCTCCCAGCTGCCTCTGCATGTCTGGCTGAGTGGGAGGGTGGGGGGAATCGTGTATTGCTGACTAACGATCTGAAGATGGCAGCATTGGGTGAGCTATCTCATTTTCTTAGCTATGCAGAACTCTCTTAAATACAGAAATTGTAGTTGTTGCATATGGCAAATTTATCAAAAAATCAGCTTTTCCTCTGAAGGGCTTTTCTTAATGCTATAGCTTAATACCACAAGTTGGTAGTAGGCAGACGTATTTTATCATCTGGTCATTTTGTATGCATTTTATTTGAGTTAGTTATGCTGAGAGTGTAAGTCTTGTCAATACTGAAGATAGGCTCTCATCAGTAAGTGTTGGCTCATACATATGACTCCCTTTTATAATAGTAACAATGATAATTTTTGAACTTAAGTTAAAAAAACCCTCCCTCTGTGTGCTGTCTGTCCATCACAGAGGAAGTGAAATCGAGGTCTCCCTCTGTCTTGTAAACACCCTACCCCTGGGCAGCGGGGATCGCTCTCTCTTGTGCCAGTGTTAGCTCTCTGCCTTCTGCCCCTTCCTTCCCCGGGAGTGCACATCCTCAGGGGAGTGGAGAGCGTTTCTCTTCCCTCCCTCCGCTGGCCCTGTAGATTGCCGAGTGGGCATTCTCCTGGGAGCAGCATGACATCGGTTTGGTCCTCCTCAGCCTGAGGAAGGTCTACAGTAAAGGTGTCCCACAGACAAAGTCATGGCTGCTCTTACAGATCTATGACAGACAAACACCAGACCCTCCCTTTTTAGCTGCTGTTGGTTTTAAGAATGAAAATGACCGTGATCACCATGTTGTATCAGGAGCCCAGTCCTGCTGTGTATTTGTCAGGGTGTTCATGTTCAGAGCATAACAGCTACTACCTGATGGGTTCTTTTAAGAGAGCTGAGGGGGAGGGGGCAAATTCAAAGGTGTTAGTGGGATTTAAGTGTAAAGCTGAGTGGTTCATTGCTGACAGTGGCAGCATGTACAGAACCGGGACTGTAGCCTCCTGAAGGTTTGTCTGGCAAAATATTTAGGCAGGGAATCCAAGTTTGTACTCTTCTTGGCAACAGGTCTCTTGGCTTCACTTATCACTCCTACACTGATGCCTTTGTCATTTTGTGTACCTGGCTGTTTGTCCCCGAGACGACTTTTTTGGAAACCAGTTGTCTTGGCCTTCCTCTAAGTGGTGACATCAGCTCATTGCATCTAATGAAAAATTTTATGCCAGCTTGGCTTATCTGAGTCAATAGCAAAACCAGACATAGAACTTGGATTTTTTTGGGGGGGTTGTTTTTTTTTTTGTTTGACAGTGTTGTGCTTTCACCTCCTCTTGTGGATATCTGTGTCTTTGACTGCTGTGATGGAATCTGACTGAAGACATTTGAAGTCACTGCAACCTTTCCTTCTTCCCAGCTGACTTAGCAAGTTTGGATCAGACACAGGGCTCATGTTTTTATTCTTTTTTATTACACCCTTCTACATAGTGCCATGCTGCATGAATCACTAGCTCTGCAGGAACTTTTATGAGAGGCAGAGAAATGAATCATTCCTCAATTTCTAAACATTTGTTGAACTTAAAAGAGCTGTTAATTTCTGCGTTTAGTATGATACTCAGCCTGGAAGAGTGGTGGTTTAAGGAGAAAATGGATGAAAAAAAATTGTGTTAGTATCCATTCTCAAGTTATTCAGAAAAACTTAAGATTTAGTACAAAATACTGGGTTGTTTCTTACCCTAAATTCATATTTCCTGCAAAGACATGTAAATCTGTTAGGTTCAGTGGAGTTATGTCCCTTTGCACAAAAACTGAAATTGTCAGATAATGTAATAAACACACACATGTATATAGCTAAGTGTGTGTGTGTATATATGCAATATTTTTGTATAAATTAGAAACCAACTTCCTAAAACCTTCATATGTAGAAATAGTTACTAGCTTAATCTCGACCGTTTGGTCTAACATCAAAAAGCAATCTTGATGTGTCATAACAAAACCAAACTAAAACTCAGCACCATAGGAGCAGAAGTGACTGTCTTCTTTTGCATTTAGTGGACAGCGGGCTCTCTGTGCTTCTTACGGTCTTCCTAACATTTAACTTTGTTGGGTGGATACAGCAAAGTTAGATACAGTACTGTTATGCTGGTTTAGCACATCTCTTTCACAGCTTCTCATCAGTTTTACAGCTCGGATATGTTACCTGATTGAATTTAGACCTAAAGAGCAATTGTAATGGATTGGTCAACTCATTCGACTGACTGTAATTTCTTTCTGTAATTTAAGAACCAAAGTGGCATATTAGTTCTTCATTTATGACAGAGTAAAATCTAGTGAAGACTAAGGCCTCAGCTCAAGAAGGCTCTTAAGCACATACATACAAGAAAGTTCATTCTAACTCAAGACAGCACTTAAATACGTGCTAGACTTTAAAGTGCCATCAGCTTGAGCTTAAAGCTGAGTGCTCTGAATTAGATCTCCGAGATCTTCAGAGGTTCCTAGACAGGCAGACCAACTACCTTGCAGGATTTGTATTTTAAGGCACCTCATTTATTTCACAAGGTTTCAAAAATCTCTGCAGATTACTGTCAGCACCTTTGATACCTAAATGATCTTGCTCGTCTGTTCCTAACTGGCCATTCCTTGAACTGCTTGGGTGCCCAGAAAAAAAGCAGAATCTCACATTTTTGTGCAAAGATACCTTACTGCAGAACATGACATTTAAAGTACTTAGCAGTAATAACATACTTTATCTGAATTTATATTAAAGACATGAAATTCTGAAGAAGTGGGGCAATCAAGTGAATATGGTACTGATGTTCATTGCTGAAGTGCCTGTTTACAACTACACTATATGTATCTGTATATCTGTATATTTTACAGTGCTATTTTTTTACGATTGAATTTGGCCTTTGCAAGCAAGAGGGACAACTACGTGCTTACGGGGCAGGACTTCTGTCTTCTATTGGCGAATTAAAGGTATGTGCCCTTAAAGCAGAATCAACTTTCTTTTAATCTTAACAAAATAATAGTTGGATGTAAATATTCTGACGTTCAAATAACAGTTAAAGTTCCCAAGGTAAAAAGCTTACTTTTAAAATGTGATATTGACGTAAAAGCTTTGTTTGAAATATCAGCTGGCACTTAAAGCATGAAATGGATTTATAAGGCCCCAAGTACCAAAGCAACTATAAACTACGAAAGTTATTTTTGTTTGAATTTGCATTTCTTGTAAAAGGAGGCTCATAGGTTCTAACAGGTAAGCGTGCCTTGGGGTCTGAAAGCTTTGTTTAGAAGAGAAGCATATATTTTTAATACACATTAAAAAATGTTTTGAAATCAGACAAGATTCTGTTGTAAGTAATCCAATGTCTTTCAATGGATTTGTTATTGATATTAAAAGAACAACGTTCACTAAGGTCTTGATTCAGTAGATTAATCATATTTAAAATTAAGGAATGCATATAAACTCATGCTAGACTTGAAGTACATGCCTATGTGACAATACATAGAGCCCTATCCTTATAAAGGTGAAAGTGTTTAACCCTGTGTGGTGTGAGTAGTTGTAGTGGATCACTTATTGCCTCTTTTTATGCCTAGAAAACACAGGGAACAAGCAAAAGGTATTTTGTCACAAGTGTAGTATTTTGGCACATAATGCATCTCTCTGTTGGCAAGATGGGAGGGAAGGGGAAGGAGAGGGAGGAGTACTATCTTCTGGGAACCAGATGAACTCTTGGTGGCTTTTCAGGTAAACATTTGGTTTTAGAAAGCATATACAGAATAGTATTTACAAAGTGTTTTGCAATATATCTGCTGTTTATTTGTGTTTAAACATCTTCCCACCCTCCTGGACTGGCTTTCAGTGAACTGTCTGACAGTTTAATAGAAGTATCTCAGCCTCTTTTTGCTGTTTGTTTCACCTGTAACTGAGAATATTCATGGTGAAGCTCATTAGTCAAATTGCTATTCTTTCATTAGTAGAAAAAAGGTTGAAGAAAATTACCTTCTCCAATATTTTTTCTTTGATTGCATTACAGTTGCTCTAAGTTCAGTGCATACTTCAGCCACAGAAGCATTCTGTATCAGCCTGGCAATATTTTATACCCACAGTGCAAAGATGTTCATCTCTTTGCATTTAACCATGTCCCACTTGTTTTCCTCCAGCCCAACAACATTCAGTGCTGAGCCCCAAATTCTGTGCAGGATTCTTCAGAGAATCAGGCCTTTTATTTAAACTAACAGTTACAGTCATTAGGTGATGACCCTGAAAATAGCTATCACATCATTTACAAAATCTAAGGGCACAAAAGCGAGGAAATGAATAGTCAAGAACATAATAAATCTTCTACCATCAATGTCATAAACAAACACATTATTCTTGTCAAGTGTACATATTTTGTTACCACACATTTGTGATCCCAAATCTGTGTTCTTCACTCAGCAATAATCTCAGAGTATAAATGCAAAGAACAATAATTTTGAAAAGCAACAGTAAAAATTAAAAAATGTGCACATTAATGGACTATATTGATCTGCTTCAAAGGTATGGCCATATGTATCATAATAATTTCCCCATAAATCTATAATATTATATACTTTTCTATTACACTACGTATATATTTCATAGATGTGAAGCTAGAAGGGACTATTAGATCATCTGGTTTGACCTCTTGTGTATCATAAGCTATTAAATTTCACTAGATCTTGCATATACTGAGCATAGGGACTTAAGTTAGACATTTCACTTATTGAGAGACTAAGTACTTGTGTGCTGCAGGCACAGAACAGCACCATACCACAAATAGCCATAGTCTCCATGAAGGAACTGATAAGGTGAAAAATGTCTGCAAAGTCCTTGTGGGACTGTGCTCCAGGGTAGAAAAGAAGGTAAAAGGTAAGGAGAAAAACGCAAAAAACTACTAAGTTTTCTACTAATCTGACCATGGGAGAAGCTGCTTCTAGACCAGAAACCTGGCAGTGAGTGTGCTTCTTGTCAACAGGACACATCAGGCAGATGCATAGGAAAGAGAATGCCTGGGCACCCAATGACATTGGTGCACAGCCTTGCATCAAGCCATTGCCGGTCTCTGACGTTTCCTGGGAAAGCAACCTCCCTTACCTCTGCCCTTATCTCCTAGTACCCATGGGAGGTACTGGGAGTACCCATGGGAGGGAAAATTTCTTCCTTGACCTGAAGGCACCTGAAAGATAATGCTAATATAATAGACAGTAGTTGAGATCTTGATGATATCAATATCCTGATTGTAACTGAAATGCTCATGGATGGCAGCAAGTGCTCTGAAAATGATGACAACAATACCAGCTATTTCTGTGGTGAGTGGGGATGAATAGGAGACTCAGATTGCATGGCCATGAAGTCTGACCCTCATGTGTGCAACACCCATACTTCTCATAGGAGTCAGAGTGAAGAAGTCCTTTCAGAAATAACTACTGCCATTGTGGGCCCGTAATCCCTTCTATGAAGAAGTTCAAATACTTATTTATCCTTGTCACTAGGAAGGTAGATCTTGTTTCAGTGTTGAATTTTGCTACCTTGACTTTACAGGCATTTGATATTAATATGCTTTTGTCAGCAAGAAGAAAAGCCTTTCTCCAGCAGCCCTCCCTATCAGCTCTCTTTTCAATGCAACAGTATTCACAGGAAACAAAACAGTGGCCAATTTTATGTATAATTTGTAGAAATTTTTAGAAATAAATGAGTCGCCCTATTTGCAGGGTGGAAATGGCCAGCAGTATCTGGGTCTTTCAGATGAGTGAGTGTCTTGTTCAGTCATCCCTGTTTCTATATTACACTGTTCCACTCTGCAAAGCTGGTCAACAGCTTTAGCAACAAAGAACTATAAAAGCTAGAGAAATGTGGGCAGCAGCCTATCAATATAGGATTCCCTTCAAGTCTTCTTCCCCATTCAGTATTTAGACTTCAAATTTTGGATACTGAAAAATGCAACTCCTGATGTGCATGCTATGGAAGCATCAAGCAAATTTTAATTTTAAAAAGCACAACAAAATAAGGAGAAAGAGAAGATTAAAAATGAAGCCTGGGGGGAAACGAATAATACAGTAAGTAGTTATAAAATGTTCTGCCTAATATAGTCAGGTTAACTCTAGCTAACGCTATTACACAGTATATATTTGGGGCTTAGAGATAAGGCAGAAATAAGGTACATTTCAATTATTAAAACTATTTCTAAAAGGCAGTCCAAATGTCTTTGGAAACTTTAAGCCTTTGCTTTGTATGATGCTCTCTTGAACTCTTTCATTAAAGGAGTCTCCTATCAACCTCAGTTGGCTGTAGATCAAGTCATATATCCCTGTTACATGCTTCTATATTTAACAGAGAGGTAGACTTCAAATCTTTCTGTATAGATTTTTAAAGTCCAATACAATATCCAGTCATATTTTGTTTTAATGATAATTGATGTTAAGAAGAGCCAGCATTAGCCTTTATAACCAAAAAGATTTAAATATGAGTTTTGGCTCTGTTTTCTGAAGAGGATGAAGATAATGGAGGAAACAACTCCTCGATCCCAGATGCTCATTTTAGTGCTCTTTTTAAATAGAGAGTCTTTTCCTTATTTGTCTAAACAATATATAAAATTATACTGATGAAATAAAAAAATTATGGTAAAATCAGGACACTGTTAGATTTGCAACCTATGTTGTAGATAAGCAGAAAAACATTTAAGAGCAGGTTTTCCAAGACTCTCTGTTGTCCCCTGCCCCGGAATAACAAGGCGATAAAATCAGTACTGGCACACAGACAACTTGTCACCTGTGTTCTTATTCCGCCCTCCTGTATTCCTCAGACAGTGCAGCATTCATAACTCATCTCATGTTTTCCCCTTGCTAGCTGAAGATTGTGCTTTTTGGGTTTTGGGTTTTTTTTTTTGTGAAACTGAAAAGCTCCAAGTTGTATTATTACACTCCTTTCTTTTATACTCAAAGGAGAAATTACAAGACCAAACTCTTTTTTCATGTGTCGGTGATAGTGGTCACTTAGGAAATGATTCACGGTTGATCAGTGTAAATGCCTGGTGCCATCTGAGATGCCCCAGTATATCTGCCCAGCTCTCCAGCTACCACTCCAGAAACGTGTAAGTCTTCTTAAGGTCCTGTGCTATATCTTCCATCCCTGTACAGATGTATCAGACATCCTAGGCCCTAGAGACCTGTGGTTAGGTACATCAATCACTCTCTTAACCTTTGATCTAGCAAAGAGTGGAGGCATTTCTTTAGTGTTATGCTTATTTCCAATATGGGTAGTTGTCTAATTCTTAAGCTGCCCAGTTGTCTGATGCTGCTGCTTTTCCTGGGAATCGGAGATGATTCATTTGGAAGTTTCACTCCGAACTCTTGTTGCTTGAACTGAAGGAGAATCACCAATACCTGTATTAGCATAAGCAGTACAATTTGCATGAACGGGCCATTAGAGACAGTTATCACAAATCCACAAGATGGTAAGATGCTCTATTTGACCAAAAGCTGTTTTCCATATGATTGTTAGCCTTCACATCTCATTGGAGGTGGATAACTGAAGAGGTTTCTGATGGAGAAATCCGTATTGGAAACTTACTTATTTGAGTTCACTGAAGAACTGAATGTCCAAGCAAAACATAAGCATTCATTAAAAAAAAAAACAACAGGCCTGAGCTTGAATGCTTTGGGACTCGCCAGACGAAGTTTTTCATTGAGATTCTGTACTTCATAATGTTGAGAGTGCCAAGGACCAACATTTTAGAGCACTGTAATGTTTCTGAAAAAAATGCTAGTTCGGCTTTGAGTCGGTGTCCTGACCATCTTAGTTCACACTAGACAGTTTATGGTCTGTCTGAAGGTTTGTCTGCAGGCTCAGTTCAGTTGCTGAACTCTGGCATTGCTGGTGTCAGCATATAAACTGAATAGTAGACGTTACAGGCTGCAGAATTTGAAAACACCATCCAGATTTGCAAAGATGTTTCCCATTGCTTTGTTAGCCATGACAATGCCTACTTGATCCAAGAGCCAAAAGACCATATCCTAGAAGGGAGATAGGTATCTCGGGTGGGAATTCATCAGAATTTAGACGCTTCATTACCAAACTGCAATCCTAAGAATAACTGATCAGTTGTCACCTAACTTTGAAGGCGTGTCTGAATTCTTTACCTGTTTCCAGGTTGTGTGTTTCCTGTGTCTGCACATCCCAGTCTCTGCAGAGTTGCTTTGTGAAGCAGTAGCTCTGCTCATGCGTAAACTAAACTGGGATCCAGAAAGTAGGAGTCATTTTATACAGATAATCTGAGGAGAATAACCAGAAAGGCTTTCTCGAAGGACATCCACTGTGATAAAGAATTAGCTTTTGCTTCTCTTTAAACTCTCCCCTTTTATAAAATTAGGGCTCAGTGATTACAGCAGTTGTTCACGATGTAGGAGCCGCAGGCTGAATCCCTTCTCACTTCTGATGGCTTCAATCCCAAGGAGTAGGCCTGGCCCAGCAGAGGCCATTAGTGAGTGGAGGAGAAGAGGAGAGGAGAACACTGTCACCCTTTCTGTTGAAGCTGTCACAGTAAAGGAAATATTTCATGAGCCAGAAGTGGTCACCTACTGATTCAGTTCCTAAGAAAACGTGGCCCGTCTCTCTCTCTTGATTCCCTGCACAGGGCTTCACTCAATCCACTCAGAGTTTTAAAACTTTGTGCTTTAGACATTTGAGGCATCAAGTCTCACCTGGAAGTACAAAGGCACCTTAAGAGATGTTTTTATCTGTAGTTAACCTCCCAGGGAGCCTATTATAATTCCCAGTCAAGAAAAGCAAATACATTTTGATAGAAGGAGGTAAATGCCTAAATTTACAGGCACTCAACCACATCATGGCTCTGCAAGGAGAAAATGACAACAGGGATATAGACAAGGGCCTAATAAGGTCAGCCTGTTCCTGCAATCCATTTAGAAGAGGATGCTGGTTAAGACAGACCATTTTTGATTTTTGTTTTCAAACCTTTTTAACTGATGGCTGGCTAGAAACAGCAAACCTTGTGAGAAGGAGAAGATAGATGTACTAAAGAAAGTTAATTCCCTGACATTTTAAGATTCCATGCATTAATTTTTCATGTATTTATTTTTGGAGAAAGAGGAGGTGGGAAGAAGAGGTTCTTGTTCCAGTTTTATGTCCTGTTTTTTGGAGACTGCAGGTTGAGAGCTAGTGTGATATTTTCAGAGCCTTTCACAGGGATTTAGGAATGAGCATAAGCAAGAGCTCAGATAAAAGGTGTGGTGAATACCTTGAGGTTAATACCTTACTCTGCTTTAAAAAATGTCCATGCAGAAAGAAAGTAAAGAAACAAGGCACCTTCGGACCTCAGGGGTCTGCTCCCTCCCTGTCAGATGTGCTTTTCATGCACATCTTCACTATGGATAGATATTAGGGGACTAAAGAAGGTTGAAAGTTGACCTAAATACGCTCCCATTCCTTACCTTGTACTTCTGTACAGAGCACTGAAAATGAAAATACTTGTGCTCTAAAACTTAAGGTAAATCCAAAAGCTAACACAAGTATTCAAGTGGAAAGGGGAGCTAGAAAAAGATTGTGTTGGAAAATGTCTCAGTACCTGATTTTTAGTTTTGAAACCTCTGTGTCCCTTCTAGTGGCTTGTGCCAGTCACGTGAAGAGAAAGGCTAATCGGAAATCTCTTCTCTGTGTAGCAGCATTTGATGCCTCATCTGCCCAGTGTCTGCTCTGTACTTATCTATACCTGTTTATTTAGTTATTTTTTCCTTGCAGTACTATACGGAGCATTATTGCTCAGGTGTACGTGGCAGAAGGGTAATGCATTTCATCAGCATGCAATAAATGGGCGTTATTTAATGTGTTTTCAGATATATAGTTTCACTCTTAAACTCCCTGTCAGGAAAATAGTATATGATTTTGGCCTGAAAATGCAAAGCACAGATTATATGAATGGTTTGGTCAGACTCAATTCACCCACCAAGATAAGTTCTGCCAGTTAAGTGACATTTTGGGGACATACATATTTGTAGGTGTGTAGATAATTTTTCAGGAGTGGTTATTTGATGACTTTCCTGTTTCGAGCTGAAGATTTAGGTCTGTAAGCCTACATGGCAGGTGCAGTTCTAATCTCCTCTGTATTATTTTAATAATTATTTTGGGGGAAAAAAATTACTCTCATAAAAAGAGCTTTTTTAAGTAACAAATGATTTATTCTGTTCAAACTGAAAAACCACTGTATGTAAAACAAGAGAGGCTACCAACTAATGGGAAACATACAGCACAGCGATATAAAACCTGTATATATGAACAGTTGTATAGGTACACAGCAGTATCAAAATACGGTTTAACAGATCCTGTGGTATATTTTGCAGCATGCTCTCTCTGACAAGGCCAATGTGAAAACGTTTGATCCAAAGACAACCTGTTTGCAAGAATGCCTTATCACTACTTTCCAGGAAGCTTACTTTGTTTCAGAAAGTTTTGAAGAAGCCAAAGAAAAGATGAGGTAAATTATTTCCCTTGACTCAAAAATCTAATTTTCTCTTCTTTAGTAGTTGGAAAAAAAGAGGTGTTAATTTTCTTTTTTCTTTCAGGGACTTCGCCAAATCGATCAATCGTCCCTTCTCTGTGTATTTCAATCCATATACACAAAGCATTGAGATTCTGAAGGATACCAGGAGTATAGAAAATGTTGTCCAGGACCTCCGCAGCGATCTAAACACTGTATGTGATGCTTTAAGCAAAATGAACAGATATTTAGGGATTTGATATGTGTGGCACTGTGATTTGCTGTCAGTTGCTTTTTCTGTAGCCAGTCTAGTAACATCACACGATAGGCTAACTTCTCAAACCCATCAATTTTCCCTTTACAGCTTGGCCTGTGGCTTGCATCATTGTGTAGCTCTGTCTAATTGTAATGTGCAGACAAACCAAGGCAATGCTAATTCGTAAACGCAACATGGAATGTGGCAGAATATAATCATCAATTCCTCGACACAATGTCATGTACAAGTACACCATTAAAAACTTGCCTGGCAATGGTTTTGTTTCCATAAGATGATTCACTTCAATGTATAAAAAATGATGTTGCTGATTTCATTAAGTCTGAGTTTCTAATCCCTTTCCTCCCATAAGTATCCAGAAAAAATTATTTGTAACATTTTCATTTTCTTTGTAAGAGAATCTGTATTTCTTTCTATAGTGGTGAAGACAATGTTTTGCCCATATATCTGTAACAGAACTAAGTGTCTCTTGTGACTGAACAATACAATTTATATACCAATGCTGAGATCAGGAAGGCTATGTATCAGTACTAAAAGGTCTGTGGAGATTACAGATGATGAGAACTCACGACTGACAAATGTTCAACGTGGCTGAGTAATTGCAACACAATAAAAAAACAACCTCTGACAATTCACGTAGAAAGGTAGCTCTAGTTCATGCAGGTGTTACCTGTGGCGGTCCTGAGCATGCTTCCTCTGCGAGGGCTATCTGGGAATGAGAGAGGAAGTGCTTGTGTTAATTCCGGGTTGTTAGGTGTGAATATAAAGCCCTTCTACATCATTGTGTGCCTTCTGCGTTCCCTTGTCTTTTGAACATACTCTTTTTGCATTTCATGCATAATTTGCCTTTCCTCATTATGCCACATTCAACCTTGACATGGCCATGCATGACTTGGTGTACGCTGTATCAGTATCAGCACATATAAAAGGGTGAATATGCAAGTTGTTATTTAATTATAGCCAAGACGATTATCAGTTAGTAGATTACTTGTGGGGTGATTAAATCATAGAGACACCCAAGCTGCCTAGCTTGTACCAGATGGATGCAGGTAATGCCTGAGTTAATAAACTCTAAGTTAGCAAGCTCTGACAGAAGTACAAGCTCTGTCTGGGGAGCGCAGTGCAGAAATATTTGAGCCGGCTCTTATCTGGAAGCAATAATTATGCATGTCTTTCCTTTATCTGGGTTATTCTATTCTCCTATTAGCCAAGATAATGGAGAGTTGACTATATTGTATGGACCCTTCTTAATGGAAACCACATAGCTTATGCAGATCATGTCAGTATGGGTGAAAGTGTCATAGCTTGTCTACATATATGGAAAATAGGTATCTATTGAAGCTGCTCTCCCAGCTGAAAGAGTCATGCAGATACTTTTAAGTGTTGCTAGCAATTTCAGCATAAAAAGAGCACCACTTGATAGTACCAGCATATCCTTAAATAAGAGGCAATCTATAAGGATAATTTGCACAGGGAAATCTGCCACCTCCTCAAAGATAACTATGAGCTAACAGAAAACGCTCTTTTCTCCGGGTGGTCCCTGCTGCATTCTAATGCTGCTGTTAATAGGGTGTGGAAAAATCTAGTTTTAGATTTAACTGTGACTGCCATTGGTACAACTGAAGAGCTGTTGAATTATCCCATGGGGATCAGCATGCCGGAGGAGTTTTTTAACTTCCTGATACTAGTACTGACTCTAAACTAGCACTTATCACAGAGGAATCGCTGGCAACCTTGGCATGAAAGTTTCTTCCTCTTTCTTCCCATGGAATCTGATGAGCCTATTGTAGCCCTTTCTGGAGAAAATGGACCGTACTGAGATTTGCTTTAACTGGTCTGAAAAAATGATTGCACAAGGAATAGTAGATCTTACTCAGTTCAAGAACTGACAAAGTATTGTTGCTTGCTTAAGTAAAATAAAGCCACGATGAGTAACAAAGATCCAAAGCTTACAAAGTTGCTGAGGCTTTCCCTTGAATCAGAATTACGCAGGAAAACTTTAAATACTTATAATATCTGGATTTATTCTTGACTTTTCTGGATAGCTTAAAATAAGAATTCCACAGCAGTAAAACAATAGAAGCATATCTTTGTTTTGTTTTGTACTGTTAGTAAGTAAATCTTATTATGGATTAGGGAGAAACCCTTAAAATCCAATAGTCATTTTAGGACTAATGATGGCAAGGAAACTGTCTACAATGAAGATATAACGTCAATGAAACAGAGCATTGTCAAAGGATAATGGGCTCATGCTGCTAGATATATGCTTAATCCAATGATTTTATTTCTATTACACAACATGATTAAAAATAAATTAAATATAATGGGCTAAGGAATAATAGTGATTTAGAAAGACAATTGCTCGTTGTTCTTACATAGCAAAGCTGCCTTCTTACAGGCTGCAGAGCAAACTGGCTTTGGACTTCAGCCACTCAGGAGCCAGGACTGGGAAGGAACGCTTTAAAAAGTGCACTATTGCACTTTTATGAATGAAATAGTTCCAGCTTAGCTGAAATTCTTCTCTGCGGTTTTTATTAGCAAATTAAGATCAGCCATGCAGCAATCTTCTTGGATGACAAGCTCATTTAAGCATAATGAGGGAATTATTGACATTTATCAAATTACACTAACGTTTCATTTAAAATAGGCCATATTTATCTAAGGTGCTTGTTTAGCTTTAGTGAGCTGGACTCTGGAAATTGGACTTCTGGCTTAGGCTCATTTATTTCCTCTGTAATTCTGAACTGATGCTTTATGGGTCTGAGATATATGCGCTTGCTTTGCCTGCACAGGGTAAATGGGCCCGAGCTTAATGAATGTAAAGCATTGCAGTGTTTACTACCATGCAAAGTCTGAAATGAAAAACAACACTCTGAGACATTGCAGCAAATACAAATACCAAGTTTCATTTGCAAACCAAGATATGGTTCATGCATTTCATTTCATTTGTTTGGTAGAGGGGATGGAGTGGGAAAGGTGTTAACACAATATATTGTGTTTTCCCTCTACTCTTCGAGGCCTGTTTAGAAGCCTGTTTTAAGTTTAGCCCTTCAGTACACTTTCACGAAATAAGGTGTCTTTTCCTTTTTTCTTGTTATGATATCCTAATGTGATGGAGAAAATTCCAGAAATTTACTGTACTGTAATGTATATTTACTGATGCACTGTAATGGATTACAGAAGAAAGTTTCACATCTTTGAAGGTACAGCCTGGCTCAGAGAACTAAAGCTGCTGAAGGCTTTCACCTACAGGCTGCTGGTACGAATCCAGCTCAGTCAGCAGTTACTGAAAGCTATCACCAGCCAGCAGCAGCCTGGCTTCTGTGTGATGAACTGGGAAGCTGGGATTGCTTAGTCTGGAGTAGAGAAGACTGCGGGGAGACGTGATAACCTTTTTCAAACACGTAGAAATAGCTGCAAAACGGAAGGGACAAACTGTTCTCTGGCCTCAAGAACGAATGGGCTTAAATTGCAGCAAAGGAGCATTAAGTTATGTAACAGTGAAACGTGGGGGACACATTGCCTGGGGAGACAGCAGAGCCTCCATAATTTTTTAAGAGAACAGGTTAGGCTGCTATCTCTCAGGAATGATGTTAGCACAGTCGGTCCCATCTTGAGACCAGGGGAGAGGCTATACAACGTCTTGAAGTCCCTTAGAGTGACTGCCTGGAAAAGGCTTCAGCCTGCTCATGAAAGGGCTCCAGCTGGCTCACAAAAGCAGTAATGGTCAACAGCCACCACCGTGGAGCGTTTGTACATCACCTGCACCTCTGCCTCCTCCTTCAGTCTTTGAATAACCCCAAAGAGTGGTTCTTCATCTTTCTGTCTTCCCTTGGGAAATGATTAGGATCCATAGTCTGAGTGTAGCCCCAATTGCTGGCTTTGGTGCTCTATTTTAAATTCATAGGCCATTTGAGAGAGCTCTGTGTGCGAGTTACCTGCTAGTTACAGCTACCCAGAGGCAAAAGACTGATAGTGAGCATTTGTCCTTTTTGTAAACAAGGTTTAAAGCTGCTCAACTTTATAAACGAAAAAGAAATGCATATTTCATTTTGTCTGTGCCTGCGTTTGGGCTGTCGGGAAGACCGTGCTCCCTTGAACAATCTGGAGAACCTGGAGCTCTTCCAAGCTCCTGAGCCTGAGTGCTCCAGCCACACATCAACCTTGTGTCTTGGTGAAATCCGGGCACAGAGCAGCCTGTTCTCCCTAACTCCCCTGGTTTCCAAGGGAAAGAAACCCACTGGTGTAGTCCAGAAGGGAGCTTTCGTTCAGGCCCCTGACGTAGCTGGCCAGGGAACTTGGGGACCACACCTGCTGCTCAGCCTGGTGTCACATTAAAGGCCAGGTAAGGATCAATGCACTGCTCTTCCATTCAGGAAATCAGCTTTCTACCCCAACCTGAGAACTTCTCTTCTTGTTTCAGCAGGTCAGTCTATGCCTTTTTAGAAATATGGCAGTTTCCCTTCTATCTCAGTAGGAACCATTGTCGTATCTCCAAATAATTTGCGAAGGGAGTAATTCTGGTATTGTTATATAATGGCTATGCTCTGTGGTATCAATCGCTCCAACTCTGGAGACGTTTCACAGACAAATTATTGCTTTCTCAGTGAAGAATAGGTCCATGGTGACAGATTCCTCTTCTGGGCTTCAAAGTACGTTTGAGACACAGAGCTAAGAGAGAGATCCTGGTTATACTAGCAAATATTTATTAGTAACGAGTCCCTCTAGTTGACATAGTGAAGGCTGTAGAGATGTCTGTGGCATCCTTATTAGCAATTTCCTGTAACTTAACTGAGTTTGGAGGCTAAATAATGTCTTCCTCAGTTGAAATACTCCATGAAACCTGTGTTGTTTCATTTTGTATCTGGTCCTAGAGAAAAGGTAAGTAAACACAAAATAATCAGAATTCAGTGATGTCTATTCAAAACATTTTGCAACAACTACATTTAGTTTAAAAAGGCCCTCCAACACCTTAGAGTAAGAATTCATATTTCTTTGCCAGTAGCTGAGATGTTAAGGTGAGACTAAAAATAAGTGCTGGCATCTTCTTGGGATTTGGCCCGGAGTGGACTATTCAGGTGGAATAAGTGTGAAATGGGTTACATAGTCACGTACTTTAAAATGCAAGTGGGTGATGGATATTCAGGTGGACATTTTTTTTAATGTAGTCAGCAATTTCAAATGTCCAGGAAAAATAATGGAGAAGAAGCTGCTGTTGCCACACTCCACCTTTGGAGGAAGAGAGTTGAGTTTGCAAAGCAGCAGGAGGTAGATTTCGGTCCGTGTTAAACTGGCACATGACCTGAAACACAACCCAAATATGCCTACATCACTGGCTTCTGCGTGAGCTCCGGCATGAATAGAATTCTGATAACATAGCAGCAATAAAGCACTCCAGAGCCAAACAGCCCTGCTTCCCCACAGGAGACAAAGTGGGTGGTTCGAGACCAGCATGGCACAAATAAAATCACTTTTATTTCCTAGTAAATCAGTTTTGTTTCCTATTTCTTTTGCAAAATACCTTTTGAAATGTGTTACTATTTTATTTTACCATAAGGATTATAGAGATGTTAATTATGGAACGGTTGATGTTCTTAGCACCTTCTGCCTCAAGCTTTTCTTGTTGCCACCAAACTCCCTACCCAGTCTTGCCACTTTACATGAAAGTAGAATAGTGCTGAAGATGTGATGCTGTCATTTCCCAGGGCTTGACAACTGATGGGTACACCTAAAATGCTACCCTCCCTCACCATCCCTCCTTGTAGAGAATTGCTAACCTCAGAGATGTTAGTAAGGACAGTTAATGGTAAATGAGTTTAAGGTTATGCACGCAGTGGATTTGCCACTCTGTCAGAATTTGTCCGGAGGATCAATTTGGTTGAATTCCCTTTTAATGATTACCCCTGATAGATCACTTGCAGGTAAAGTTACGAAAATCAAGCGTCTCACATCAGATGGGAACCGGGGAGTGAAAATCTCAACTGCTGCAAAACCAGCACATGTTCCAAGAGGCATTTTAGTGCCAGTGCCAGTCAGTTCAATTAGAAGTAGCTCAAAATAGATTTTGTAGTTGTTGGACTGAAAGGCTACATTTTACCTCCAGGTCTCAATCCATCCACTGTTTTCTGAGACAGATCTGTGTCTGCTAGAGCAGGAGCTAGAGCTGTAAGTCAGGCACCCAAGGCCTGTTCCTTATTTCATTTGTCGGCATTTTTAAAAAGCCTCTTTTGCAATGCTATCTCCAGAATAAAAATGCAGTGCGCAGAAGATGCAGAGGCAATGAGGTCTGATCTTTTCTGAGGTCTCCTTTCTTCCTCCAGTGTTGGTCAGCACAGTTCATGCAGCCAAGGGAAGGCTCTTGGCCCATGCTAATTGACAGGGGCAGAAGTTAAGAAGCCACCTGAGTCCCAGAGAAGAGCTCCCACCCCCAGCCACTCCTGTGGCCTCAGATGACCACCATTTGTCTTCTATGACTTGTTTTTACAGAGCAACTCCTCAGGCTTTGTCTGTGGGTGTCTCCTGGGTGTAGCAGGGTCTATTAACGTATGCTGTCATATGTGCAGGAATGAGGTAGTAGAGAGAGGTTGAAAAGTGCCAAGAATTTATTTCATAGCTCTCCTTTCAAATCTTTCCTTCTCATACCTGGCTTCTGCTTGAAAAAAATGCACAGTAGAGGCCCACCAGCACCATCCCTGTAAATACCGAGCATAGACAATAAAGTCATCCTTCCCAGGCCTTCCTCCCATCGCAGTCATCCTGCAGAAACTCTGCAGGTGGTCATGCTCAGCTGTCCAGTGTAGCCCCCCCCCCTCTTCTCCGAGGATCTGAAGGGCTGCATGAGCTCTCACTGCTGTGCACACCCAGGGCTATTTCCCCGCAGGACATCACTGCCGTGCAGAGGCGGGCAGCCTAGTGCAGGTCTCGGGATGAATGCACTGTGGTAGCACACAGTTCTGCCTGGGATGGTAAGCCCTGTCTCATTGCTGGAGTGAAGCCCTCCAGGATAGTTAGGGCTCTCGGTTGTACCAATACAATCTTCCTTGCCCCATTTCAGAGGCGGAATTGCTTTAAATAGCTTGCTTCGGAAGCCTAACGCTTGGGGACTGTTAAAAATGTCAACAGCTCCCCCAGACTTACAAACACAAGGAAAGGGCATGGGCAACCGTGTGGTACCTGTAGGCAAGTATTGACTTTCTCATCACAATGTCAGCACAAAATCCGGCATACAAACGACATGGGGTTCATGTGAATTCAGTTTTGATACGCTCTCTCTCAAAAAGCTCAGGAGAATCAAAAGGGGGGGGGCTGTTTGCAGCTGGATAGGCACAGGGGCCTCTGTATAATTCTCTCTGTTTTCCTGCCATTACCTTATTTCCAAAGGAGAGGAAGAGCACCGTATTCATGAATGCTATGTAAAAGCTGTTGCATTTTCACCAAGCGATAGTTTGGTTTGTCTGAGTTGGGAATGAAAATGTGGTTAGAGGGAGCAAACTAAATCTCAGATGTGATGCCTCTGATTTGCAGAAGGGAAAGGGGAAGTGCTAAGTGAATATAGGAAATTGCAGCTTTATGCGTTGTGAGAGCAATTCTTTCCATCCTTGTAGCTAATGGACTGAACAGAAAGGGAACAATTTGTTTCATACAGTGATTCACCAACACTCTGACGGGGTTTCCAGTTCTGAGTTCAGTTTCATATTCGGCTCCCTGTTTACTAGTGCAATAGTACAATTATCTGTCTACCTCTTAGATTTTATAAACAGGCAAGGCTGTGGTATCTGAAAAGAATAAAAATAACTGTATAAATCCTGGTTGTTTAAGGCTGGAGGGAAGGGAAATGAAGCAAGTGTTATCTTTCCAGCAGTCTGTTGGAACACTCCTCTAAAAATGAAGTTAAATTCCCTGGGAAAATAGGTCCAAAAGAAAAATGTCAATGGAACTTGGTTTTCAATTTCTATTTAATGTTTTCCCTATCCAGGTTTGTGAAGGGAAATCACAAAACATTTCCTGTTTGAGTCCACTTGTCAAATTGTTGATAGTAAAGTAGCCAGAACTGTTACAGCTGAATTGGCCACATAAAGCTCTGGTGAAAATGGGATGCTTCTCCCAGAGGCGTCTGGTAAATGTGCTAAGCTGCTTTACAAGACAGGATGACATTTTTCTGCCTTTAACCCCAGTTTTACTGAGAACAGAAATCACTTGGACTATAAGGAGTTTCAGTTTTTAATCTGGAAATGTTTGTGAGCCGGCCCTGACTGCATACATTTCTTGCTCGTGGGATCAGTGTGTTTGAATGAGGGAAAATCTAGGAACAGCCTTCCAGAAGAGTATAATTAGTCGCTTGTTAATATTGACTATTTATGATACATTAGTGCTTATGAGGGCTATTTGGAATGGAGATTCTGGACGAATATATTGTGAACGGGCAATCCCTGTCCCAAAGTATAAATTCAGTAGAGCTTTTAAAATCCATCGAGAGTCAATGGGTTGGGTGGAAGACAGTGATGGCTATAAAGATGGCTATGAAGGCTATTAATAAGGGTAACAGACTGCATAGTTGAGGATTTAGGAATCTTATTTCAAATTACATAGCTAAAATATAAAAAAAATTAGAAGTCAGTAGCAGCAATTACCTGTTGCAGCCCCTTCTGCTAGATGATGATGAGGCTGTCACTTCATGGGAGAATCTGAGATGATACCCCTTATGCTCACCATAAACAACGAGTATAAAGTTGATGCTAAAAATGCTTTTAGGCTGAGAGCTGCTTAAATTGATGGCAGCAGCAGCAGTCAATGTGGGTGTTGAAATCTAGGATCTTGCTGAGGAGGTAGGGCGGGCAGCAGAGGGGACCTGCCTTGTTGGAAATGGCACCCGTCAGTGGCTTCAGAGCAACTGAAGAGCATGAATTTCATAGCACCCATTTTGCACGTTGTTCCTGGAGACCCAAGGGGGAATTCTGCATAGCAGAGGGAAAGTATCTGCCTTTTTCCTATAGATATAATGGAAAAGGGACAGAAGGTTAGACAAAAACAGCCTACATGACTTTGGTAGGGGAGAGAGATTTAAGATTATCAATAGCAGAAGAGTTGGAGTTACCTAATTTTAGCATATTAACTAAAAAAAATGCCCTTTTTTGTTAGTTTCTTATAAATCCTAAGCTATCAGTACCTCCGTCCATGCACAGGAGAGAATCCTCAGTTCCAGGGCTACCTCCCTCAGTGACACTGGGATAGAGGTGCCTGGTTAAATGTCTGCTGAGTCTCTGGGTGATTTTACTGCTGCCCTTTCTGGAAGCAGTACACTGGGCCTGGGTTTGCTGGGTAAGCCCGCAGTACTGGCTTCATGACTGGGATTTGCGGTGGTACGGTTAATCCACTCCCTGTAAAATGGAGAAATGTAGCATTCCCTTTGGATTGCAGGAGTGAATACGGAGCAATAAGGGCAAATTTGTCCTCTGAGGTGTTTACTTCAGGATGATATGAAATGTAACCCGTGATAGCTTTTCTCTGTAAAGTTAGCCCTGGGTAGTTACTGCAAATGTAGCATTACTAGGTGTCTCCATTCGGTTGCATGGCTCTCACCCCCTATCTTTCTGACCTTAGCAAGCTCCAGGCAAACCTTGGCAGCGGTCTGAATCTAAGTGAAACCTGCCATTTTGTTTAGCTCTGGAATAAATCACGTCTGGAGGAGCAGGAGGAATCTGCCCAAAGAGTTACCATGCTGTAATGGTCCTTTGCAGTTAGGTAACTCTTTGAGCTAAGTAATATAGATCATGGTGGCCCCAGGGCTGTCTTAAAGTAAGCCTGGGCAGAATTTGCACAAAGCCGTTGCTACGAGTGGGAAGCTACAGCAGATTTCTCTGGATTCCCTTAAGTTCCTGAGTTTCTGCTTTCTACTGGGCATAGCATAAGGGAAAGAAACCACAAACGGGGAAAAAATGTTTTTCCTCTGTTGGTAAACAAGTGGTGCAAACAGAAACCTCCCCTTTCCAGCACCACCAAGTTCAAGAGAGTGACTGCTCCACTTCCAGGCTCCCTGGCACTCTCACACCAGAAGTTGTTGTAGACAGCATTTGTTCCCTGTGATTCCCTCTTACAACCTTATTTTTAGTTTCCTGGGGCACTACAGCACGGTGAAAGGTGACTCATGTTTCCCTTTCAGAAGATGGCTTCATTTTTGCTACTGCAGAAAGGACCTTTATTTCTTGCAGATTCCTGAATAATGTTTTGTGGTAAGATGACAGACAGTACATCTACTTTCACACATTTGCGTAAGTGCTTGCTGCCTGCACACTTCCTTCACTGTTGGACATTTCCCAGTACTGGGATCTGTAAGGCCCTAAACAAAAACTAACCTATTCTAGTCTTCTTAGAAGATTAAAGCGAATGAGCAAACTGATATTTTGTTGCCCTCCTTCCCTTCTGTGTTTAAATTACCATTTTCCCTAATTAATCTTGCGTGTGGCTCCTCAGTTAGGCAATACAGTTTTTCAGTGTGCATATGTATGTACGCGTAAATTAAAAAGAGGCCAGATTATTTTCCAAACAGATTTTTCCATGGTCTCCTATGTCATAATTGCTGCCCAGGGTTCTGCGAAGTTGCACGCGCAGTTCTCATGCAGAAAACAGAGCAAACATAACGTAACTAACCCATATTGACTACCAGATGCCTCAAAGTGTTCAAGACTTGCAGTAAATTACTGTTTTCTTTGGTCTGTATCCACTCTGCCTTCTGATGCTTTTCCCTTTGATGCCCTGTGACCTTGCTGCAAATGCGATGCCTTCTGCTCAGTGCTCACATGGACAGATGGACAATGGTGCCAGCAAGGGATCTCAATAATCAGTCCAGTAGACTCTTGCTTGTCATTCCTCAGAAGAATGATAACTGATTAACTAAAACTAATGGTTTCTGACAGGTGCTTAACTAGATGTAAAGAAATACTGTCTCTGTGTTACAGTAGAGACAGAGCCTTTTGATAGATATTTAAAACCTCGCTTCTCTGCCAGATGCATGTGTTAGTAACCATACTTCACCAACTGATCACATCTCGTAATTACAATTACTTGTCCTAGCCCAGGGAAAAGCTCAGTTCATTTGTCCAGGTATTGATTAACTGGTGTAGTCAAGATTACTTTACTTCACAGAGGATAGATAACCGTTAATAATGTTATAATTACAGCTCAGAAAGTATGGTGAGGAGGGGTTCGGTTGGAACTTCAATAGATAAGGAGACAGGCATTGTTTATATAATCCTGAAAAAATTACAGCTGCTATGTTAAAAGGGGGTAATTAACCCGAGGGAACCGCTGATGACAAGGAGCGGGTTATTGCCTCGCGGCTACGCGCAGGGGGCTCTCCCGGTGGGAGTCCTTGGAGGTCAGTCGCTCGCCTGGGGCAAGGCCAGGAAAATACTGGCCCGAGTGACATCTCAGGGCTGCAGCGTGTGCGGGAGCATGGGGAGGCAGAGACACAGGCTGTATTTTGGTGTCGTGAAACCATCAAATACAGCCATACCCACGCAAAGGATGGGTGGCGTTTTAGTTCCTGCTCCCTGTCTGATCTGGTGAGGCAGGAGGGGGAAGGAGAGGCCAGGTTTTACACCCATGGTAGGTGCCATAGCACGGGGTGGCACCAGGACTTCCTTCTCCTCTCACCCCTCTCACGTGGACGCCCTTGTGGGCTGCCAGCCACGGGGTCCCGGAGGGAAGAGGAGGAGGAGGAGGAGGAGGGAAGCCCATCTCGGGGAGAGGGGAGGCCCCACATGGGACTGGGGCACAGTGGGGCACTGCGGGCTGGACGGGCGGGTGGTTGGTGCGGTGGGGCAAGTGTAACAAACAGATGCACTGGCATTGTCAAATGATCTTGTGCTTGTTCAGAGTGGTGACACTGCTGTGGGATCAGTACACAATGAAGTGTTGGAGTATCTGGTGGCCGAGGAGGGGCCAAGAGAGCTTGAGAAGAGAAGGCTCTGGGGGGGATTTATCGATAGGTATGCGTGCCTGGTGGGAGATGGGGGTGAAGAAGAAGGAGCCAGACTCCTCTCAGGGGTGCCCAGTGACAGCAATGGGCACAAGCTGCTGTACAGGAGATGGAACTTGAACAGAAGAAAAACATTTTTACTGTGAGGGTGGTCAAACACTTGCACGGGTTGTCCTGAGAGGTTGTGGAGTCTGTGTCCTTAGAGGTACTCAAAAACTGGCAGGACCCAGCCCTGAGCAACTTGCTCTGGCTGATCCTGCTCTGGGCTGGGGGTCAGACTAGACAATCTCCAGGCATCCCTTCCAGCCTCAACCATGCTGAGACACTGTGACCAGGACATTTGACAAATGCTGCTAATACATTGTGATAATAATTCCGTCGGAAGCTTTGCCATGTCTTTCTAAGCCAAATGTGGATAATGTTGCAGATTGCATCTTATTTTTGTGGTAGGGTCCACAGTGCTGTCTGCTTAATGTTTTCTTCTATGACTATCTTCCATGCTTTTGCTTGAGACATTAATCACTGATTATTAACCAGTAAGCTCTGTTCCTGACAGAGTAAGCTCTCTCCTGATCTCCCATAAATGGACTAAAGCAAACTTAAGCATGTAAAGTAAAACAAAGTTTTGCACGGAGGAATGCAATGTTGCAAAAGAAGGCAGCAACTTGTAGCTCACTTAGTTTGTAAGTAAGTCTGTTGCTGGCTTATTCCTATAAGATTCAGAGTGAGCTGCAGCTTTGAGTTAAGAGTCTAACAGCCCCTACAGCTCAGCAAAGAAATCCTCAGCAAAGATCCTCCCACTGTGGACAAAGATCAGAAGAATTTTCTTAGCGCTTTGGGTGTCGAAGTCCAAAGGCCAGGTCACTTTGCCCTGCTCTGAGGTTGTTGGAAATCTCTTGGGTTAAGGGAGCTTCCAGAGAGCCACAGATGGGACCTCGTTCTCTTGAACTTCTGGAGGTGGTGAAGTAGGACACACACCAAAGATACGGCTTTATGAATGGGGTGAAAACTGAGAAAATTATTATCTGGAGCCAATAAGTTCATATCCTCAATCTCTTTGACCCCATTATCTAGACTTCAGCTAATTTCAAGTACCTGTTCCAAAACTAGTGTCAAAACACAGTCAGTTAATCTGCTGTTCGTCCGTTACAGGGAACAAACGTGACCATTCCAACTGAATAGTGATTGCCCATGGGCGGTGTGTGTGTGCTTGTATTCCCTCATACAGCCCACTCTCCACACATGTCCATATTGCTTTCTGTAAATTCATGCTAATCTCAATCTCTACATGTGGGCATATTTCACCCATCTGATAAGGATCAAGGGACTCACCCCTTGCTATATACTTTATATTCAAACAAGCTGGGGTTAATTTGATACTGGGAGAACAGGTTTTAATTCTCCCTCTCAGGGCATTAAGCTACCAACATTAACTTTCTATGCTCAGCTCTTGGGGTCTATAAGGAAATGGTAAGAGCAAATTTGATAGCAGGTATATTGGCATGTGAATGTAAATCAGGTAGAGAGTTGTAGGCAAAACAAGTATCAGGCTAAGATGTGTGGTGCTTTGCAAAGGAAAAAATTGAACCAAATTAAGCTCAAGCTACATTTTTTGTTCTCACAGTGTTGGTAGTTTGGGTGTTTGGTCTGAGCACTGTGGGTGGATTGTTTGGAAATAGTAGGTTGTGAGATCTTTTGTTAATGAAAATGTGGAGGGCTCTTGTGTCCCACTCTGAAATGTAAGATCTCTTTGCCAGTGCAAATCTTACCGTTAATTTGATTTATTTCTGTCAGTGACCCGTGTTCCCTTCCTCCCCCACTCTCCTTAATGTTCTCCAAAAAGATACAGTCCTTCATTTTTGCCAATTTGGATGCATAATCCAGTAGTGTCCTTTTTATTTATAGACTAAGTGCTGAGTAGTGAAATGTAGATAAACAATAATCTGTCCAACTCACAAATACTGATTGCATGCCCCTTCTTTACCACTGCTATCATCACTGCAAAAGCTTTGTTAGATTTTATGGGGTATTTGTAAAAGTCAAGAGATTCCAGGGAATTTTACCTTTCTGTTCAAGCTAAGTGAAAATATCTCAAAGCTTGGAGCCCTCTTCAGCAAAATCATTGCAAGCAGGTCCTGCTCTTTCTTAAATTGGCAAGGCGACAGCTTGAGCACATCCGCTGAGTGCCACTGTGGCAGTCTGATCACCTGGGGAGAGAAGTGTCTCACAGACAGGCAGATCCCAAGCCATTTTGGTAATTATAGGTGAAAACTAACAGCTTGCCAATGCAGATTCTTGAGTGCCCAAGGCGTGTGCTTGCAGTAGGAGCCTCCACAGTACAACTGCTGCATTCAGTGATTCTGCAGCAGCGCGTCTGGGGGGCTCCAGGGGACTCCCTGGGGAGAGTGTGTTGTAAATAGAATAATCAGGAGATAATAAATGTAATGGACAGTAGTTTTGCAAGCTCCTGACCAGCTGGAGTTGAGAGACCCCATGCCAGCTAATGCAGCTACCTGATTGTCAGGTGTTGGCTGAGCATCTAACCAGGCCTTTTGGTTGCAAACCAAAGTAATGCTCCTTCTATCCAAAGGTTGTTTATAGAATCATAGAACAGTTTGGGTTGGAAGGGACCTCTAAAGGTCATCTAGTCCAACCCTCCTGCCATGGGCAGGGACATCTTCGACTAGATCAGGTTGCTCAGAGCCCCGTCCAACCTGACCTTGAATGTTTCCAGGGATGAGGCATCCACCACCTCTCTGGGCAACCTGTGCCAGTGTTTCACCACCCTCAGTGTAAAAAATTTCTTCCTTATATCTAGTCTAAATCTACCCCCCTTTAGTTTAAAGCCATTCCTCTGTCGCAACAGGCCCTGCTAAAAAGTTTGCTGCCATTTCTTTATAATGTTCCTTGGTTGCTTCTCCCAGTAACATTTTCATCTTCCACCAGCCTCGTCTTGCCTGTTCTCTAGCTTTCACCAGGCACTGAATAAAGTATCAGTCTCATTATGGAAGGGAGAGGCACTTACTGTCAACCTTAATGTCACCAGCATTGACATCAGGCATGACATCAGGCTGTCAATTTTCTGTTCTTGTAGCAGTTAATTAAAGCGGTAGCCAGTTGGTAGGAGAATATCTGTGTCTTCAACAGGTCTTTTCCTGAATTTAGGCATCAGTGCCAAAATAGAGTGTGTGAAAGGGTAGTTTAGGCAAAGCGTAGACACCTAAGTCAAAAAGCATGGAAAATGCCAGCTCCTTTCCCACTTACACCCTAGAGGTATTTGAATTGCTTAAGTGCCACATGGCTTGACTCTGTCCAATTTCCCGGTGCCTAGATCTCTGGAAAGACTCGGAAGTGCCATTGTCAGGACTAGGTGACTGCCTAAGTCTGACTGTGATTTCCAATCGGGCGTTTCCCTGAGCAAGTCTCCTGAAAGTCATGAACAAGTTGATTGGAACCAGGAGGACTAATTTCACAAAATTAGGAGTGTGTGATCTTCCCCTTTTAAAACTCAGGCAGGGGAAGTGCCCTCCCTCCTCCTCTAAAATACAGTAGTCAGCTGGAAGCAGAACTGACCAAAGGCATAAGAGGTCTTCTGCCTGAAAGAAGAGAGCGCAGCATCTCTCATCTGGGCTGGACATCCCAGCCACCGATGCATGGTCCATCTCTGCCAAGAACTCTGGCTCCGTGCATCAAGAGCTGGAGGGGGCAAGTTGAAGCCTGGCGTTAGCATATAGTTACTTGGGGTTTAATTCTTTGTCTTTAGCTTAGCTACCACTGCTGAGAGCGAGTATTCCTCTCAGAGGTACAGTGGGAATTTGAATTAGCGTGGAAGATATCTCACCCTGATTTAAAAGAAAAAGTGAATTCTGTATGTTGTTTCATGGAGATATTGGCAGTTTGGCAGCTGCGTGAGCCCACCTTGTGACCAGCCAGGAATGAAGGAGGGAGTGGTAACCCTTTATTTAGAGGGTCAGGGTAAAAGAGTGTGGCCGTTGATACGGCAGGCTCCACGGCGCTACCCGCACCAGGTACCACACGTGCGAACAGGCAAGCGGCAGCAGGCAGGCACAGCGACGGTGGAACCACACGTGTGCCCTTGCAACCATACAGAAAGGGCTGTAGTCTTCCCACATATCCTGAGGGCCCCACAGCAATGACTAAGATGATTAAAACTCCTGACTACATTTTAGGTCCTTATTAGTGATGATTCCTGAGATAGGGGAAAACCAAAGCTATAATAGCCTTTTTTGAATTTTAGGTTCTAGGCTGAATTTGGATGACGAGCAGTCTGGGAAAAAGAAATTATGTTCTTTTTTACTTTTAACAAGGTGAGTTGATCTGGAAGTCTCTGGAAAAATTGTAAATATGGAGTCTGACTGTGCCATTTTCTGCAAAGATAATCCTCACACTAGAACTGCTCTTAAATGAGTACTGAACTATAAAGACAAGAGCATGGGCTGGAGCTGTCTGGGAAAGTTCCTTTTGTTTAGGGACAAATTACAGTTTTTCCATGTAAAATAACTTCCTTGTGTCCAAGACTCAGCTATTTGATGAGTTAACAAGACTAGTGTGACTGCATCGTAGAGTACCAAATCTAAGCTTCTGTTAAAACAAGTGAATTTCTAACCATTTTGTTTGCCAAGAAAATCTTCCCACAGTCTAATTAATGTAATGTCTGAGTCTGTAGACAGCCTTAACAGAAAAGCATGAACCTTTCCACCCTGTTCATCTCAGTGAAGTGCCAGCTTCACACTCCTTGGTTTCACTCAATGTCAGTGCCACTTGGTTTATTGCTGAGTGTTTTATCTGAAGGTTTGGGAGGGGCATGCTGGGACATGCAGGGAAGGAAAAGCACAGGAAAGAAGAGCAATGATACAGAAAGGAAGAAGGCATCAGCCATCCTCTGCGTGTGGGTGATAGATTGAGCCCCTCTGGTAACTGCAGAGCAAAAGGGAGCTGGAGCTCTGGCCGGCTCACGCATCGCAACCTCCCCCCAGGGCAGCCCCTTCATGTGTTGTACTGCTGCCAAAGGTGGAAATCTTTCCCCAAAGCCAGCTGAGATCGTCCCTCCTACAAAGCAGGCTGGTTGCCTCTTATCCTTCTGCCTTGTCCCCCTCTTTCTGCTGTAGTAATTGGAGGCATCATGGAGACCGGTGCGAGTGAGTATGTGTAAATATCCTGAGTGCTGTCAACTGGAGATGTTGGCATTGGCACAGACACCCCAGCGGCTCCGTGGAGGCTCAAGTCGTCTTCTGTCTGCCCTGCATCCAAGGAGCACCAGTCTGCGTTTGGCCTTGTCTCCATCACAGTGGCTCCTTCCCTGCTCAGGTGCTTTTGCAGAAGACCACCTCTTCCCTGCTTGTCCCCTCACCTTTCCCCAGTGGGTTTTCAATATGCTGCAGTCAGATGCTCTTCTTCATGTCACTTGGATGGGACTCTCCGTTTTTGGTTTCCATTTTTTCTAAGGCCCTCCCATGGTCTATAGCCAGAATGAGAGAGAAGTGGCCACTTTTGGAGGCTATGACTCCTGAAACGTCTCTTCTCCAGTGCTGCTTCTGTGAATACTGTAGCTTTGTGTGCTTAAGCTTTGGTACCTTTGTTACAAATGCACGCAACGTTCCTCTTCATGTAGAGGAAAATTCAAGGCTATGCTGCAAAACGTTTGGCTTTCTTCTTTTAAACCTAACAACCAAACTGCATTATTTTCTTCACCTCTCTTTCTGTGCTGTAGCTTTTTCACACCTTTCTGCTTAAGAGCCCCTTCAGATGCACTAAAAGAAGTCCCTGCTTCTTTGGAGAAGAGGTGGTTAAAAAGGCACAGGACTGTGAAGGGGAGATGGGGATACGTGAGCTGAGTGAGGCTGAGCCAAGCCAGAGGAAAAGGCAGCATCGGCTGAAGTCAAGGAGAGGTAAGGGCCTGGAGGGATAGGGGAGGGAGGGCTGCCGGAGCCTGTCCTTCATCAACTGAATAAACAACCCACGTAGCAATAACAATAAATAATTTTATGAGGAGCTAGATAAGCTTTTAAGGGGAAAAATGGTAGGGGGCGTAACTGCAAATTGAGGAGGAAAGCAGCTGAGATGGGTTTCCCTGTTGCCGTCTGTCCTCTATTTGGCAGCAGCTCATTTGTGAAAAAAGCAATCAAGAGTAGTTTATGATGCTAAGACATTTCAGTGACTTGCACTCAGTGAAAATCATTGATGTTTCTGCTTTAGCTAGGTTTTGCTGCTTGCAGTTGAAAGCATTTCACTGCCTGAAATCCTATTTTGTTAAACCTGGCAATGAGCAAAATCACAAGTTCCTTAAGAAAATCCCCTGGGCTTGAAAGGGGATGTGTTCATTACCCCTGCAATTAGCAGGAAAACTCCACCTCAGTGGGGCACTCAGTCCCTTCTGATTCCCCTCCTCACAGCTCCCTAATCACCAGGTGCCATTCAGATTGTAGCTTGCCATCATTTAATGCATACTGTAGAAAACTCTGACTACATGTCACTGTGAAACACTCCGAGAGCTGGGCCATAAATATTTCCATCTACTTGTCTCTCTACCGTCCCCAGGACTCCACTTCCTGCAATACAGCTAATCCCTCAAAATGCAGTTTGGGTTTTGGTTTCTGTGGAGCTGACCCATATGCAAAGGAAATGTTACCTTGGGAACGAGGTTAAATGATAGGCTTATGGACCTAGTCCCTTTTTTCCCCTTTATTTTACGATGGAAATGTAAGATGTTGTGAATGGTTCGTCATAACATATGCCAGCAGAAGCAGGCCAAAAATAACAATCTGAAGCAGCACACGGTATGTAACACTTGCATACTTCTCCGAGAGTTAGAGAGATCATTGAAACAACACATGTCAGATGCTATTACTGTCATATTGTTGGGGCCATCTGTTAGAGCCCAAGATCAAGACCTGCTGCTTTCCCTGGAACAGCAGCTCCACAAAGGACTGTGGCAAATTAAACTAAATCCGCTCAGGCCTGGGGAGTTCATCTGAGGGTTTTGCTTGTTTTATTTCAAGATTTCATCAGGGATAAAACCAACAGTATATTTTAGGTATTGCTCCAGAGGAAGTCTGGGGAAAAGCTTTTTAATTCTTTTCTGTTTGTTTGTTTGGGTTTTTTTGTGGGTTTTTTGGAGGGACTAAATAGCAGGTACGAGATAAGGACTGAATTGTCAGGATGGGATGTGTACATTTGCACCCACAGGTGTGCTTCTTGGGAAAACATGTTCATAAATAAAGTTCATACAAATGTGCACATACAATTATTTGCAGCTAGTAAGCAATAATTTGGTAGCAACCTGCAGTTGTATATGACAACCAATTAATGCAGTTGTCTACACAGACACAAATTTTCAAAGCAAAGCAAAGACTTTTGAAGTTGCATATGGAATTTGGATGCCAAATCCTCCTGGTGGTCTTCAAAATCTCAGCTAGAGTACCTGTAAATCTGTTTACTATATATAAGATGAAATTCTATATAATTTTGAATCCGTAGGGAGTTTTGCTACTGACAGCAGTGGGCTGGATTTCACACATAAACTTACAGTATCATTATAGCTACTGACACACACATCTATACACACACATGTAGGTATGTGTTTTCAATAGTATTAACATAATGGCACAGCTTTTAGTTCTACTGCATTCATATAGGTTTACATAATGGGCATATATTTTACTGACCTGTTTCATAACAGTTTTAACAATGTCCTTACTGACACCAGAACGCTGAAGAACTAGCTGTATTGATGTGGAAGATGTCTCTGTTATAAAGACAGACATGGTTCAAATGCCATGAAGTGGGAGTTAGTTTTCAAATGTAGGTAAATGACATCATAGATCTGGAATATTTTTGTGGAGGTTTTGTTTTGATGCATGTTGGTGAAAGACTTGGACCCGGCTCCTACCCATTCTGCACTTCCCACTTAGTGGGGGATCTTGACCACAAAAAGCCTCCAAAACTTTGCTTCAACTCTGATGTAGAAAGAGCTTCTGCTTTGAAATCTCAGGCTGTGCTGCAGCATATGGATACTTTTCCTACAGACTCAGGATGCACATGTTCATCGTGAGAGCCTCCTTCTGCTCCCGGAGGAGTCCAGCATAAGGGGGTATGGTAGCAGGAGAGACCTCCCCAGGGAAGGCACAGGAGAGACCCCCAGGGAGGAGGAGGTTCAAAGCTGGTACTGAAATAGGGAGGGAGCAGCAGGGAGATCCCTGTTACTCTGCAGGGCAGGAGGGAGGTGCGTGGGGAAGAGAGAGGACTGCTGGCAGCACCTCATCGTTCTGCCC
Source organism: Pygoscelis adeliae (assembly GCF_000699105.1). NCBI lineage: Eukaryota > Metazoa > Chordata > Aves > Sphenisciformes > Spheniscidae > Pygoscelis > Pygoscelis adeliae. The sequence goes on along the minus strand of NW_008825108.1, from coordinate 5,796,384 downwards.
ACCGGCTGTTTCTGTGTTTTACCCAATGATCTGTCATGTAAAATCTGTGGATGGTCCTTATTGTTGGGGTAGGATCCAGGTCCCCGTTTCCAGGAGAGCACTCTCGCTGGCAGGACAGGGACTTGAAGTTTATTAACTGTGCCTTCAGGGCCTGGGGAGGGAGCTTTTGCTTGTGGAGGTCAGACTCTGGGGAGAGGACAGTAACTTCATGCTCATGGCAATTTTATAATCTACCGCTGTTCTTTCCTTTGGGTCTCTTGCAGGAAACTGGTGTCAGAACGATGCTGCTGCAGCTGTTGCTGGCGAGGAGGAATGATCCAAATTGCAGCACCCTCTATACACATACCACTGTCTGGGGATACTAACAGTACAAACTGATTATGCAGTGCAAAAGTATCTAACAACCTTCTATTTATTTCCTTTGCAGGAGAAATTCCCCAAGTAGATCTCTGTCATTCCTCCCAGCCATTTTTACTCGTTGCAGTGTTCAATGGGAAGTGTTTGAAATACATTATTGGAAGCCTTGTTTAATTGAAATTCATTGTGTCCAAACTAATTAGGAAGAGCCAGGACTGATTTTATGACATATTGGAAAACTCTTGAGTCCTTGGAGGAGGGAAGCGAGGTGGAACTGAAAGACGGTGTGGCAGTTTTGGGGCCAGGAAAAGGGTATGCTGTCGAACCACAGGTACTGTGGAGTTATTTGTCACCCTTGAGAAGAGCTAGGCTAAAAGAGAAGCTTCCATAATATGAAATAACCTCCCCTTCCCTCCCTCTCCAGGTTTGATCTCAGTGTTATTTGGGGTAGAATCATTTTTCTGATTTTGAAGTTTCTGCCAAATGATAAGCTCTCAGGACAGGGCATTTCAGCTCGGTGAGACTGATGTTCTTGTCACTTTTACTGCCATCTCCAGCATGAACGGGCAGCGATGCCAATTTCCATGAGCAGCTGTCAGTGCCTGACACCAAGTGGGACTCTGGGGGGATCCACCAGCAGACTGGCTCCAGCTGAGGGACTGCACAGCATCCAGCATCTCCAGCCTGGGGCAGGTGTGCCAGCAGTCAGGACGACCAATCTCAGAGGGCTATCTTGGATTAAGCAAAAGCTTGAGATGCATTGACTGTCACATTTCAGGCTGCAGAGGGTGGTATTTTTTGACTAATCTTTATTTTGACAGCACGTTCAAACAATTCTGAAGCCCCTCTCAAGAATTCCCACAATCTAAGTGCTCACATTCCCTCTTTGCTGGCACTTCAGATAGGCTCTCCAATTTCGTTTAATATCCAGCCTGCATGTGACCAGAAAAGCTCTCGAAAATAGGTTCACTTTTAAGGTCATGAAGAAAGAACAGTCAATTCTTTAACGATCTGACCAGCACTGAGGCATTTCATAGTAAGTGGTAATAGAAAACTTTCATAAAGAAAACCCTAAACCATCCCAAACTGCCCTTTCCATGAATGAATTCAAACACAAAAACTGCCTGCCTGTGGTCTGCAGGAGTTCAAACCCAAGATGTGTCAACATGAGTGCTGTGTCCGATCTCAGTCACTATGACACAGAGAGACTATTGCTAGTCCCACTGCCAGGCACTAAGTAATTCCTTGCTGGAAAAGGTTTGTTCAGTCCCAGCAGGGAGAGGCTATCCAATTATGTGGATTTTTCAGGAAACGCTGTAAAAACATTTTCCTTCGTGAGCCTGTGCTTGAGCTATGTATCTCTAATGATACAATATTTTTGTTCTGCATGGCTTTTTGTGGTGTTTAATGATGTGGCAGGTTTCAAAAAATTGGTGATTGAAAGATTAAAACATATAGTGTAAAAGGTGGCAGAAGGATGTTTTGTTTGTTTGTTTGCTGTTTTCTTGCTTGATTTTCTTTAGGTTAGAAGCGGGCAGAAGAATTCAGCTAAGCCAAAATGTGTTTTCTCAATGTTGAGGAAATACAGGCTTCCTTGTTTACACTGGGAATATTTTTTAATGAAGACAACCCTTGAAGTAATAGTATATATGGGGGAGGCTGAGGCTGGAGCTAATTCTCCTAAGTGAATTGTAAATTAATATGTGTTCCTCTCTTTTCCTCTCATTTCCTTCTGTTGGTAGTAAAAAGTATATACATACTGTAGCTTCAGTCCACGTGGTTTAATATCCTAGACTGGTTCCCCCTCGGGATGTAGCGGAAGCGGGGAGAAGGAGTATATTTAGAAAAGGAGATAGTTTGTCAGGAATTAAAGAGCATTTTGGTCAAAACGAGACCCCTGAAATGCAATAGATTCAATAGAGATTATTTCAAATATGTTGTCTAGCAATTCTGCGCTGCTTTTGCTTCTATCACTTCTGGATTCAGAGGAAGAAATGAAGAATGCCAAACACCCTGTGTCTGCTAACGGACTGGGGGAGAGAGAGTAAGAGAAACCGGGCAAGCCCTGAGGGAGCCTTGCCAGCACCCAGTGCCGGTGGCCCAGCTCCCGGGGGCTCTGCTTCCATGGCGGGGAGCATCTCTCCTCCCCGGGGAGCTGCTCTGCCAGCACACACCTGGCTTTCGGGTCCGCTGTCCCTCACCAACCCCCCTTTCCTCTGCCGATGTGGGGACCCTATGCAGGAGCTGTGCTTCGCCCTTGAAGGGCAGCACCGAGGGAGGAGGCAGAAACTGAGTCCTTTTTTTGGCCTAAATTCTACCCGCTTTAGTTCAGAAGAAGTCAGTGCCTTCTGCTGTGCCAAATGCCTGTTCCTAGAAAGCACACAGTCACAGAGCCATTTAATAGACTTCTCACATCGCTGGGGGGAAGCCATTTATTCATTTTTATCTGCTTTTTCCCCTGGGGAAGTGGTCCAAAGCCTGAAGTGGCGTCAGGAAAAGCTAGAGGAATACTGACAGTTCTCATTTTGCAAATTGTAAAATGAACCTATTTCCCACTGTTGCTGGTAATGTCTTTCATTATGCCTTTAATGAAATTGTATTGACATATTTATGGTCTAATAAAATAAAAAAAAAGATACCCTGGAAAAGCAGTTTTCAGGAGCTGAAATGTTTTAATAATGGTTTTGTAAATGATTTTGATTTTTTTTTTAGTCATAAACTTTGGCAAAGGAACTGTGGATAATTCAAAACCACTAATGAAATGGTCTCTGGACTGTGCCATTTAAATCCTCTAAGACGTATTTTCTGCTGCCTCTCCTTTAAATTTGATGCCCTTCATTTTTAACATCTATGGGGAGATGGCTGCAGTGTGTTGTATCTTCTTCCCACACAGCCCATTTATCCGCTATTATAATTTCCTACTCTCTTATCACTGGGAAAACAGCACTTTGACATACCATTGTATGATTTATACTTTAAAATACTCACCTGATCCAGTTTTATTACGTCCTCTGTTGTTGAATTCAGAGTGAGTTAAAGTAGGGACTTTAGCGTCTGTTTTGAAAGTGTTAGGGATTAGCCAGAGAATTTTGTAATGGTTCTGATGAGCACCTGTCATTTTTTTTTTTTTTGTGGGGCGCTGGTGAGAGCTTCCAGATAGACTGTCAGGTCTGGTTGATCTGGATCCGGACATTTCTTAAGCCTGGGATCCAATCTGTTAATTGTGCTCATTTGCTTGAGTGCAGTTCTGGGTTTAGTAGTAGATGACGTGTAAGTTTTTTCATAGTTTTTTCTTTTGTGAACTCATAAAATGAGCCTGACTGAGAGCAATGTCTTCACTTCACTTGTATGAGTCGGCCAATTGCTGTATCCAGCTCAATTAACAACTGAATTTGCTTTCATGAAAAAAGGGCTATTGGCTCTGTCCCAGAGGTCACAGCGGACTGAGAAAATAAAGGTCATGTTGTATCTTGAATTCAGAACGTACAGATGTTATACGAAGATAAAATCTGAAACCCAGAAGGGAAAGGAAGACCTATTTGCAGCTGTACTATGTATATGTAAATGGTAACAGATGATTTACTGCTGGAAGAGTGTGGTATCCCTTTTTTCTTTTAACAAAACAATGTCATAAAAATAGGCAAACAAGAAAAAACCCAAAATGGACCAATGAATTACAACACATACTCAATCACTCTTAAATATGAGACTGGGGGAATATATGCTAGTTTCTCAAGATATGGCCAGTAAATATATAGACCCTTAGTGGCAAATCTGGCTTCTCAGAACATTAGTCTTATATCACAGATGAAAATAAAGTTATAAACATCAAAAATAAAGAAGAGAAACAATGCACATACCCATGAGATCTCTGTATAATCCAAATCCGTTGTCTGCAAGAGAGTTAAAAAATACTTTATGCATTCAGGGAATACAGCTTTCTGTCAGAGAAATAAAATAGATATATCTATAATATGTCAGCGCTGGTCTCATATTTCCTTTCTTTGGGGTTTACTCTGATTTGATTTCATAGTAGCTGTGCTTTTCCCTTTGAAATTCACCATCCTTAGCTCAGACGTAGGGACGAGGGACATTTCAGAGGCAAAACTCTTGGCATATTTTTTCCCATGTTGTAATTTCATCCTGTTTCACATTTTCAGTCTCCTTCCCCGCCTGCTGTGACTTCTGGCTTGAGCTTGGGCTGAGTAACTGCAGAGTTCACCATGTTTGAGACACGGTGAGTACAGAGCTAATACATCATTTTGTCCTCCGCTGGGCGGGGGAGACATGTCGTCAAGGAGTACAGGGAGTTGGGCCCAGTTTTTCAGCAAAGACATGTGTGATACCTGTCAAAGTTTTATGAAGGAGTTGTCTTTTAAAGCCATTTTTCTAGAAATCAAAGTGTGGCTCTGACAGACATATTTGTCTATCTGCCTGTTCGTATTTATTATCGGCTACCTTCAGGAGGGTGGCTGCAATGGCTTATGTACTTAGATAAGTGCCACGTTTAGATATGAGCAACTTTTCTTTTTGTTTCATTTGATCTTCTGAGCAGCAGTCCCTCTGTGCGCCGATGCCTTTGGTAGGACTGTGGACGGAGAGCTGGGCCACCTGTAACCTCATCCATGACCTAACTGCTGCAGACAGGTGAGCAGGGCACACAGTTTTACCTGAGAATTAAGGCTGCCCAGGTACATTTCTTGACAAAACCACTGTCCTGGTTTCGGCAGGGATAGAGTTAATTTCCTTCCTAGTAGCTGGTACAGTGCTGTGGTTTGGATTTAGGATGGGAACAAAATTGATAACGCACCGATGTTTTAGTTGTTGCTAAGCAGTGCTTACACTAGTCAAGGACTTTTCAGCTTCCCATGCTCTACCGACTGAGCAGGCTGGAGGTGCACAAGAAGCTGGGAGGGGGCACAGCCAAACTGGCCAAAGAAACATTCCATACCATGTGACGTCATGCTCAGTCCATAAACTGGGGGAAGCTGGCCGGGGGGGGCCGCTGCTCGGGGACCGGCTGGGCATCGGTCGGCGGGTGGTGAGCAATTGTACTGTGCATCACTTGCTTTGTGTATTATTATTATTATTATCATATTATTATCATTATCATTTTATTTCAATTATTAAACTGTTTTTATCTCAGCCCGCGAGTTTTTCTCACTTGTGCTTTTCCAATTCTCTCCCCCATCCCACCCGGTGGGGGGGAGTGAGCGAGCGGCTGCGTGGTGCTTAGTTGCCGAAAGAGGTTAAACCACGACAACCACAAACCCTAAAGTGCAAAGAAATCCTAAATTGAGGCAGCATTCAGGGCTCTTGCTAGAGGCACCTCCAAACATTAGCCAAGTGCTGCTGCAGCTCAGTTACACCATCACACTGATGACCATCTCAGCACACTCACCTTTAGTGCAGCAATACTGTCACTGTGTGTAGTCAAGAAAGACAAATGATGTTGTAATACACAGATTTAAAAGTTATAGTATTTGATTAGACACTGATGCATTGAATCTTAAAATCATAAATTTTACCATAACAGAAGAAAAAAAATCAATCTGATCATTTCTGCATATCTTTACCTAAAACTCACACTTCTAATACATTTTATTAGAATATATCATGGTTTTTAGAGCAATGGATGGTTCACTGTTAACTGAAATCACATACAAATTCATACTGAAGTCTACCCGTTCCCTGTTTCTTGTTTATATTCATAATATACACAGCCCTTAAGTGACTGTAGTCTCCAGGTGTCAGTGTGGGATGTTCTGTTCAGTTTCACAAACAGACAACCGAAGCTCAGACGGAGTAAATGAGTTCCCTAAGGTCACATGTGATGTTTGTAATAGGAACAGGAGCTGCACTGAACTTCTCTGGTAGATCATTAAATGCGAGACTGTCCTGCCATGTCTTTGCCAGAACAGGGCAGCAACAAACCAGGGCAGAATCTGAGAATGTTTGTGGTTTAGCGTTTCTGCGTGTTTGAAGGCTGGTTTATGACAAGATAATCCAATGCGCTTACGGAAACTATTCATGATTTTCATAGGATCATAAGAGCATTGGAGCAGACTCACAGTCCTGTGTCCTGTCTTCTGTGCCTCAAAAGCAGGTGAAGCAATTCTGCAGCAAACAGGTGTAGGACTGGGCTCCCACACGGCAGCTCATCCGAGCCTCAAATAGAGATCTGCATGACCTTAAAGCGACACTCTTACATACTCATAGAAGAATACGTTTTGAACTACACGTTGAGGTGCTGAATTTCTCTGATCTTTATTTTATAAAATGTCTTCTGGTTCTTGTGACACAGAAATACATAAAACATGAAAGAGAACACAAATATAATTTAGCAGCATGGATTAAAAGCCCATACAAACTAGAAGCAAGTCAGTCAGTTGTCACCTCTAAAAGGTCTGGAATTGATTTGTTTGTCTGAATGGTGTAAATATTCTTAGAGCTATTCTAAGGATGATTTTAAATGATGGATTCATAAACTAACAGACTTTGTAATGTATGTGCACAAAAATTTACTCAGTATGTAGTGTTTCTTACTAATTTGCAAAGGTTGCTCTATGTCCTCCTCAGAAAACACAGTGGTTTAAACTTAGATGTTTGTTAGTTAAAGTTTTAGTGCAAATTTAGAACTGATCTATTCTGATGTCTACTAAATTCTATATCGTTTATTACTTTGTCTAAATAATTAGTGACCTGATCATACTCCTGGTCCATTTTACCGGTGGGACTAATGATGTCTTCTGTTATTGATGTCTTAAATGTGTCTCAGTCTATTTCAAAGGGCAGTACACTTTTCATTTAATGTGGAACTTCAATGATAACACTCCCCAGATTTTCACAGGATTGATTATCATGTTGGAGAAAAAAGTATCTTTTTCTTGCATGCTATTTAGTTTTAAAAGTTGATAATACACAAGAAAATGAAGATTTCTTTTCTTGCATTGAAGTAAATAGCAACCATTTGATGAATCATTACAGCATGTGTAGTAGTTCAATTTCACTCTTCAGTCAGTTTGTTTTAAACAAAAATCGTGCATAGTTCCTTACCAGTGTTTCCTATCTAGCTTTAGCTTTTGTAGGGGATATTGGAGAGTTAGCAACAGAGGCTTGTTTGTTCTCCTGATCCGTACAAGAGGAATTGTACTGCAATGCAGTTTAGAAAAGAAAGGTAGCAGTGTAAGGAAGCCCAATTTGAATCCATGCCTGTATAAACTTCACCTTTATTCTTCATTATCCACTGTAGAAGGTGAAGTGTCTTCGTGTTTGTTAAATTGTCGGCCTCGGTCTTGCAATTGCCATTCAGGGTCTGCAGCCATGACATTGCAGCTGTCTGTGAAGCTGAATTCAAATCACCCTCCCTCTGGCTCAGAAGGCAAATGAAGGGCTTGGGTCAACTGATGGCAATATTTGGAACAAGAATTTAACTGGTTGCCTGAGGGTAAAGGGTTTTGTATTTGCTTATCGATCCCCTGAGCCCCCCAGGCTGGGCCACATCTCATGGTGAATGCTTAACTTGGTATGGATCTGAATAGATCTAGCTAATGGAGCTAGACCTCACCACCTCTGACCTTTCCTGGTCCTCGTCAGACCGGACTGGGCATTCTCCTCCGAGCTGCACCCGGGGTTGCCTTTGCTGAAACCCATGAGCCAATGCTTACTGCATAGCTCCTTTTCAAGTATCCCTGCTTTAGAGCCCTCATCTGACATTTACAGCCCTAACATTACAAGTATGAATTCTCAAATAACAAACAGAAATTTTCTTTCCCTGTAGACTCAGTACAAGATCCCTGTGGCACCTGTAAATACTTTCTTCTCTCCCCTGTGAGTCCAGAATAATACTGTAGCATGTACGGGTAGGCTCAGGGCGGGAATCACCAGAAGTCCCTACTCAAATTAGGACCTCTCTCCTGGTTTTGTTGTTGTTTTAGTGGAACCTGTAGAATGCCTGCTCCTCACGACTCCTCTCAAAAATCTCCCTGAGATTTTCTATGTGATAAATTGTCTCTAAAATATCTTCACGAGTAAAGTTGGTAGAGTATTTCAGGCATGTTCCTGCAGAGACCGTAGGACCGTTCCAGGAAAGGGGTCGCCTGGATCTGCTGTCTAATAACTCTTTATCTGTCATAGAACGTAGCATACTAGGACAGGGTGAATAAATTGCTCTCAGACACCTACCAGTAGAAATTTCTCTTCACAGCATCACTTTAAAAAGAAAGCGGTTCCCCTAAAATGTTAAATTGATGTTCCAGCTGAGAAAAATAACAGTAACTTTTGAAAGAGAATTTGATTTTTATACTCTTCTGGTTTAATAGGCAGCAGCCTTAGGTATCTGCAAATATATCCTGAATACATAATCAGCCTATTATGTGTGCTGTTAACAAAGCAGCACAAATTTCACATATCTCTTGTAAATACAACTCCTAAGAAGGAGTATTGCACTACAACAACACACGAAATCACCACACGGACTTACGAAGTGCTCTGAAAATGTACCTTTAAAGGGTAGTGCTTTCAAGTAAACAACATTCTCCAGTTTTGTAATCTGTCATGTGGATAAATGCGTCATTTACCAACTGGGAGGGGACCACAAAGCTTTGTTGCTGTAAAAGTTTGATTTTCCAATTCTTAGGACTGGAAAATAAAATATAGATTGTCCTAGCCTTGTGGCAGAATTGACAAATCATTAATTCCATTGATTCTCACGGCAGTGAAATTTATCAAACTGAAATCCATTTGTATTAGCAAAAAAGGTTACATGCCATGGCATGGAAAGCCCTCTTCTTGTGCTCTTGCTTTTATATTTTGACTTTTTTTTTTTTTTTTTAAAGCACTGTTTTAAACACTAGAGAGGTAGATTATGAACCCTTCTACTTGTTCTCGCCCATTGAACTCAATGCACTTGTGTCAAAGTTGCAAATACACCAAGCGTCGTGGAACGAAAGCATTTGACAGTCTTCAGATGGATTTGCGAGGAGCAAAGGGCTGCGTGCAGCAGGCTAACCCGCTGCACCTCTTCCCCCCCAGCCTGCAAACTTCACTGACGCAAAGGCCTTTTGCAGGGTGTCAGACTAGGAACAAATTTCCTTGATTTCAAGAAGAAAACACTCTGATTCCTGCTTGGGTGGGTTTTCCCCACCCTGGCAGGTTTTTGACCTTGGCTGGTGTAAATCAGCACAGCTGCAGCTGGAGCGGTGGTGGTTTACACCACTGGCGATGCCGGTGGCGAGTGCTCTGCTGCTGCAGGGAAGCGCTGCGCTTCCACGGGAGCTCAGCCTCTGAACGCCACGGAGGTGCACAAGAAGAGGAGGGTTAAGGGAGATCCTGATTAAAGTTCCATTTACTGATCCTCTTCACTAATTTATATCCAAGTGCTACTTTGCTAATTAATGACTGCTCATGAAATGCCATGTGTCAGCAATGAATCACTTAGTTTTGTTGCACTTCAGTAGTATACAGCTAATGAGCAAGGACAACTCATATAATTAAAGCCTAAAATAGCCCTGTCAGTAGGACACAGTCAAGTGTTTATATCTTGCTGTAGTGGGTGGACCAGACTATATCACTTTCCTGTCTTTGCCTTTGCTAGTTTTACAAGAAAAAAGATGGAGGGTTGAAAAAATGTAGGGGGCAGTAAACTTTTTTTTGACTGTAGTAGTAGTAGGAATTGAATTGTATTTTGAAAGAACTAAAATCCTGCCAGTTACCTGTATCTAGAGTAACCTTAAAATAAGACCGTCTTAATTATTGCCTCTAATGGGCCTCCTCAAGCTCAAAATTAATTAAAAAATAAATAAGAAGGAGAAAAAACCTGGATCAAAGGGGGCACTTCAGTGCGAAGTTACAGTAAAATCAGTAGTTCAGTGTTCCACAGCTGCAGGTAGCTATGAAAACTGAGAAAGAGAGTCAAGCCCTCTGTGAAGGTATGTAGGCAGCAGTTCATACTTCAAGCAACGTCTTGAAAAATCTGCAACTGGACCAGTAAACCAGTAAATAGCATTTCTCCTGCTTGACCTGGTCAGTGCTAGCACAGCTGGGATCTTGTATTTTCATTCATGAGAGGTGAGACCAAGTCTTTGGAGAACATTTAGTCCGTCCATGCACCCTGCACCCTTTCCCCACAGTGTTATACATTGCAGTCTGAATGACTGAGGTGGTCCACTAGTTTTCCTCACAGGAGGGGAAAAAAATCATATTTCTGAGAGAGTAAGTAGCTACTGTTAGCCAAAGTACCCCATGTTAGTACTGACATGCTCAAATGACATAAGGCAAATTTTTTCCCAGATTCGGCAGTAGGAAAACTGAATCCCATCTCCTCTGCCAAGGGATAAATGTGTCTCTTGTGGACCCGCTTATTCTGATGAGCATCAGGAGGGAAGGGGAGGGATCTATGTAGTCTATATTGAAAAGATAAGACAAAAAAGAAAGACATTATGGAAGGGATGGGCAGAAGAATGGACTTTTTATTTTAGTGTTTTGGATACAAAATATTTCAATGTCTAGGAGTTTACGCTTGTAATGAAAAACAGTTTTATGAAAATATTGGCACATTCCTCCCCACAACAGCCCCTAACATCTCCCTCCCACTCCCTTTTACACAAACCTATTTGGAAAGCCAAGTTTCTGTGAAGGAACAAAAAGCTTGACCAAAAGTTATGACCGCTCCTGCTGGAGAAAGCAAGAAGTTACTTTTCCAGGAAAAGAGCAATAAGGGTGAACATCCATTTTCCTTGGAACAGGTTCTGAACACTTTCTCAGTGTGAGCAGACCCAATCTTGCCGCTCAGCAGTAAGAACAGCAACAGCTCTCCCATTATTGCTAGCACGACAGATCGACGATTGTCCTTGTTTATTGTCTATAGCAAGCACTGCGTACACCCTTTGTATTGGCCTCATACGGAGGTTTAAAAAAAATCCCGTGAAACGAAGATCTTTTCTGAAATGACTTCTACAAATTCTCGGAAAGCTTTGTGAGTGCCTGACAAAAGCCCTCACTCTGGTGTATAAAGCGCAGTGGGATTGCCAGCTGTGTGTTTTCACAGGCTTGTTTAGGAAAAACACTCAACTCAGGTTGAGTAGGGAAGACCTGAATCTCCTTATTCTTGAACACGCTGCAGCCTTCCCCACCTGGCCTTGCTTGAATGTTAAGCTACGAAGACACATGTGCTGCCTGGATCTTGTCCCCTTCACGGCCCCCCCTGTGATCTCCAGTGACATCCTGACACCGGACAGTTCCCCACTGATAAATTGGGGAACAATTCCTTTTGTCGACATCTGCTTGTCCATGTTTGTTTAGCTCTTTGGATGCTGTTTGTTTGCATCGACAAGACTACGGATAACCACCCTCCATCTGAGTGGTGAGATTGTGAGAGAAGACCTTGGATGGAATTAATTTAGATATTTTTGGTCTCTTGATGTCCCTTTTGGGTAAGTCAAGGTACTGTATAACTGCCGAGTGGAGGCAAGGATAAGAGTACGAGACTGTCAGAGCATCTGCAAAATGGGCACTTCATGGTTTTAAAAAACATGCACTGCTGTGGAACAGAAGCGTAATATATGCCATTAACGTTAGTGTCGTTGAGCAGCCTCTAAATTGCAGATTGGTGGGAAAAAATTGATATGAAAATGTAAACAAGAGAAAATGAAAACTGTAATAAGCTCTCTGCATAAGAAGGGTAATCTACAATTAAATATAAAGGCTAAACTGAAACAATGTGAAGGATGAGACATATTTCCTATTTTAAAGCTAAGACTGATGCTCTGTCTCTAACCCCCAAAGCTGTGACAAAAACCTAATGGTGTGAAGCAGAGACATCATGTCAGACTTCACTCTGCATTCCTGGCTCTGGATGATTTATCACTTGCAGCCATTCTGTTTGCTATTAATGAAGTACAAAAGTTATTTTGGTAAGTTAGCTTGGCTGTGCTGCATCCCCTTTTGAGCTTAGCTGAAAGTGAAAACAAAAGGCCTTTATTGCAGCTGCTGTAAATTCAGGTTCCAAAAATATTCCTTTGCATTTGCACACTCATAAAATGAAAAAAGACAGCCTTGATTCTCTGCTGTAGGTGCTCCAACACTTGTTATAGATGTGGTTATAAAAACTGATTACTTCTTAACAAATAACCTGCCTGTATTATAACATAGCCACGAGGATGGATGTGATCTGGATGGTATTACCGAAGAATTCTGTCATTTTTTTCCCCTGACAGCGGACATATGGGCTTCGCTTTACGCTTTGGAGGACAATGAACTATTGACCACCAAATGATGGGAGAGCGATGTTCCATGCTGAGAAGGCACTGCTGGAAGTGGCCTCTGGAAGACAGTGCTCAGCAGTGCAGGTGTTTCTTGGAACTGGAGCTGACTACCAGCCAGGCTGTGTCTGTAGCTCTGACTGCTTTGGAAACGGGAGGCTTGTGAGAGAAGAAGACAGAGCATCTTGCTGAGCTACAGCAATAACAAATTTGAGGCTGAATGTGAGTTACCACTGCCTACTAGCACAGCTTTCAAAGTTGAGTGGAAAATGCACCCACCCCTTTATACAACTTTCCTGGTGCCACATCCCCACTCTGCTGGGAACTCAGATGGACACATACCTATGGCAAGGAGCTGGTTTTTCTCATCTCTGTTGAGAATGACTTCCTGCTCCTCCTGTTGCATCAGAGGAGTACTGGTCACCTTCTGTTTCTTTCCTTTTTTTCCTTCTACCCACAGAATATTAGAGTAGCCCCCCATTTTCTTTTTCTTAATGGCAGTCAGGAAGAATGAGAGATAAACCCCAATAAAGGCAGCCCCAGAGTGTCTGGGTAATTAGATGTCTTGCGATTCAAACTATGCTGGAATACAAAATACAAAACTGATGACTGATGTGGCTTTTTGTTCTCCAATCAACTGATTATAAGGTAAATGCTTCCTTCTTTCTTGCACAGTGATGATAGACAAGACGTGTTTGGGTGATGCAGGGAACCAGACAGTATTCAAATGCAGGATGTGGAGGATTTTGTCCCTCTGCATGTCTGAAAGTCCCACCGAGCCCTCCTGTCAGAGTCCGTGCGGGGGTGGGAGATGTGCAGCGTGGATGAGCTGAGAAGGGACGCCGGGGGCACAAGAGACGGTGTGTGCTAGATACCATGAGCGGCTTCCAGTCCTTTCATCTGGGCTGCAATCATACAATTTGTACCCATTCTTTCCTCTGAGGATCTCGAGAGTTCTGCTGCAACCCTTCTCCAGCATAGTGATGCTGTGCAAGGGAGAAATCTAGTTTTTATTCAGGATACAGAGATTTAAGCATTCCCGTCTAATTCCACGCTGAACGGCTGTTTGGCAACTCCTTGTGCTGAACTTCTGAGGAGCCAGTGCGCAGCAGGCACTTTAAACACTCTGCTCCTGAAGTCATCCCTAAAATTTAAGTAATCCAGACAATCCTTCAACTCCCATTTCAGCTCAAGAAGTGTGGGTCCCCGGGAGCAGCAAACACAGCACAGGATACCTTGTATGTAGTACTATCTTTTGTATGCTGATTTTAGCAGCCCTCTGAAAAAGAGGTTCAATTACAGTTTGCCTTGGGAGAGGCTTTCTTCTGAGCTGCATGAACCCTCCCAAGCCTCGTTTACAGGCCAGGGTCTGCCAGGCTTTGATGTTTGCTGGAGGAGGTCCAGTCCGTGGGCAAGAGTCACCAGCTCCAGCTCCTGCTGGAGAGGCCAAGCGGAGAAGAAGAACCTGGGGGCTTCAGAAAGACAACACCCCACCCAGAGAGGTAATCTTAGTGCCTAACAGAGTTTCCCAGAGCCAGAATTGCTTGCTTTTCTGAAAATAAGAATTTTAGCTTGTTGAAATGAGGATACATGATGAGAGAAATTTAGTCTTGATGGAATATTCTTAGAAACATTTTATTATTACTTTTTGCACTGAAGTGTCTCATTGTGTCTCATGAGAACCGTCATTAGACATTCTGACATACTTTCTATTCAATTCAGAAATTAGCAGGGTGGTTTTAACAAAGTTCAAATAAACCCAGTATGAATACTGGGATACAAGACAATTATTTTGTTCACAAATCAAGAAGAAAAACAAGCAAAAGCCTATCTGAAGATTACAAAGATAATGTCAAAGAAAATAAAAAGATAAAAGAATGAGCACAGCTATCATTCCCTTGAATATTGTGAAATGTGTTTTATGACCTTTGGCTGTAATCACAGTCAGCCTTACTCAGGGCTGTTTGCTTGGCTGTATGTACAAATCTGAATGCATGTGTATGAGAGAGTAATAGTGGCTGTACAAATTAATTTTCTTGTGAAGATCTGATTGCTCCACCTGTTATAGTCTGTCTACATCCCATATTCCCATCGACTGTTGCCGATTAGTTCGCAGAATGTAATTGAATGAAAATAGAAGAGCAAAATGTCTGATTTATAGACTGAATTGCTTATGCCCAGTGATTTTTTTTATGCTGGTTTAAATATTCTGTTATTAAATTGATTAAATAATTAAATGCCGCTATAAACACGTCAGATGGTATTTCACATCAATTTTCTACCACTGAGTGGACTCTCATTTACTTCCCAATGTAGTAAGTATTACTGAAGTAAAGTTGATGCTAGCCTTGAACAAGACTGCTACAGAACACTAAGGAAAGAAGGAAAGGGATGAAAATGTGCTCTGTAATCACATGTCAGTGAAAAACATGGGCAGCTCATGTTGTTTGCATGTACTTCATTCATGTTAAATAAAAAAGCTGTCTTTGCTAGGTTGAGCAGAGCTGAAAGAATAACAGGTTCCAAAGGGAAAAGATTATTTCAATGATTACTTGTTGTCTTTAAAAATGGTTTTGTGACAATACGATCACCAGACCACGAGCTGCACTCCTTGTATGTTTATTCAGTTGTAGAGCTAAATCTGTATGTGAGGAAGCATGAGAAGTTAAGATTTAAGAAATCCAAAGATCAAAACAAAGCCACTTGCTGCAAATCATAATGTTAGTAAAACAGATAAATTAAAAAATATTTTTGGGGAAAAAATAAAGGCTGATAAAATCCAGGTGGACCTGCAGGAAATGAGTATTGCAAACTGTTATAAATATTGTCAGCTATAGCCAGAGAGAAGGAGATCCAGCTGCTGCGTGTTGCTCTCCACTCAGAGCTAAGGCACTGCAGGAGCTGTGCTCCCTTTGGAGCACCATAACTGAGCTCCCTTTCTTCATACCTGATGGCACCTGAACTCCTGCTGCCTAGTTTCTGTCTTTGGGTTCAATCCTGTATTTTTTGTTTACCCTGAACTTGGTTGGAGTCTATTTAAGCTGTACTAGTGGCTGTAGTCTGATTTAATATTCTCCTGGAGAGTCATAGTCATTGCCTGGCTTTACAAATTTTTGAAGGAACAGAAAAATCTGTACCTGCCTTTTTGATGGTGTTCTGACTTTGATGTGTTATTTGGCCCACTCGCTATTCTCCACCTGTGTGCACAGAAGAGGAGGTAGCAGTTTGTATATCATGCAAAGATAGAGTAAAAGAAAAAGTGTGGAAGCCCATGAAACCCAAGCATTTCCTCCAGTAGCGGTGTTACTGCGTGGCTGCACTGTCACAGCCCATCTTGCATCTTCTTTCTGGCCCAACAGACCTTACAACATCCAGAGTGTATCCTTTTGCCCTTCAGAAATACCTGGAGATATTTCTGGGTTGTGAACAACATCCGAGATGGATTTTGTTTAATGCATAAGTAACAGATACGTGCTTTGGATCGGTGGCTACTTCATGCCCAGGTCCCTCAGTGAAAGCAGTGGATTTTGAGCTGCAGAGCAAAAGAAGGTACTACTTCCAGCAGTATCACAGCACCTCTCTGCAGATGAATCTTTCATTTGCTCTGTCTACACAGTGCCTAAATATAAATCTCTGTATAGAAATGTTTAAAGAAGGTTGAGGAAGTTATGTTCACTGATACACTATTGTCGAGAATATAGCTGGCTTGTCAAAGAGGATGGCTCCTTCACTGACACAGGACCCCTCTCAGGAGGAGTAGATGTATTTGCATGGAAAGAGATACCATGGTCGATAAATCTTTCAAAATGAGTTGAGAGTTTTTGTTGCTGTGCTTTGCTATGATTTTGTTTTTCATATATCTTTAAATTTTAAGAGCATTCTGGATGCAGTATATGTATTTTGCCCCTAAGACTTTACTTTTTCTTTTTTTGCTTAATGTATTCCATTAATTTAAAAGAAAATCAAGGCAGAGCCTGAAGATATAGTCTCTGTATACGGCAAACAGCAATTTCCAGGCACAGGTTTGCCTTACAGCAAATGTAAGCCTCTCGTTTTTAAACATCTGCATGGACTCCACATTCCAGGAGTCCCAATCTCCATCAATCCTCTGCCACAGTGCCTGCTTGCATTTCCTCATCCTTTTTCTTGTTCACTAAGTATTTTCAGGACTTAACTGTTTAGCGATTTATAACTTGTAT
>NW_008825108.1:5766747-5779515 GCF_000699105.1 Pygoscelis adeliae | reverse complement strand
CAGCCAGACGCCTGGACACCTCCCTGCTCGCTGTCATTTTGCAGGCGCAAAGCACAGGCCTTTTTGCAACTGGTCATTAATCATGAACTGTCGGACTCAGATATAAAGACTGGAAACTGCTTAACGCACTTCAGGTCCCCTTTTCAGACCAGTTCTGAGCTGAGCGAGCGCCCACAGTCGCTGTTCTCTGAATACGTATCAGAGTGGATCGTATTAAAGTCCTTTTTCAACTTGCTGGCAAAGAGATTTGTTAAGAACTTATGGTTCAATGTGCCACAAGAAACTTGGGAATTTGACTCACTGGGTCTGAAAGCATGTACTCTGGCTGAAAGGATGATAAAGGATATAAAATTGGCATTGTGATTTTGAGGCTGAGGTTCCTCCAGATTTATTTAGGAGAACAAGTTAAATAATACTGCGAACAAAAGCAGAAAGCTTATAAAAGGATCAGGATAAATACTGAAAAATAAAATTATTTTTCAGCAGTAAAGAAACTGGAGAAGGCCAATAGATCTTGACGACAAGTCAGCAATGATCACTATAAAGGATATACTTGGAATCGACATCTCCACAATTCAAGTGGCTGGCTTTACTCCAGATCTGTATTTCTAGGTCTTAAAAATGGTAAGTGTCTAAATAGCTCCAATGGTTTGTTAGCTTTTTTTGGGTAGAAATTGCTGTAACTAAGAACAGATATGATTGGAATTTGGAAGGCAACATTTGTCATTACTAAAATTGTTTGCTTATATTTACAGTTCTTGCAGAAGAATCAAGCGAGGAAGATTTCAATTTGAAACAAATCTGCAGTGTTGTTAGAAGACGTGAGAGAGTACCTCCTTTGAGATGCTGTCATGGTTTAACCCCAGCTGGCAACTAAGCCCCACACAGCCACTCACTCACTCCCCTCCAGTGGGGTGGGGGAGAGAATCAGAAGAGTAAAAGTAGAATACTTGTGGGTTGAGATAAAGACAGCTTAACAGGTAAAGCAAAAGCCACACGCGCGCAAGCAAAGCAAAACAAAGAATTCATTCACTCCTTCCCATTGGCAGGCAGGTGTTCAGCCATCTCCAGGAAAGCAGGGTTCCATCATGTGTAATGGCTACTTGGGAAGACAAAACACCATCACTCTGAACGTCCCCCCCTCCCTTCTTCTTCCCCCAGCTTTATATGCTGAGCATGATGTCACATGGTATGGGATATCCCTTTGGTCAGCTGGGGTCAGCTGTCCCGGCTGTGTCCCCTCCCAACTCCTTGTGCACCCCCAGCCTACTCGCCGGTGGGGTGGGGAGAGAAGCAGGAAAAGGCCTTGACCCTGTGTAAGCACTGCTCAGCAGTGACTAAAACATCCCTGTATTATCAACACTGTTTTCAGCACGAATCCAAAACACAGCCCCATCCTAGCTACTGTGAAGAAAATTAACTCTAAGCCAGCCAAAACCAGCACAGATGCTCTCTTTCTGTCTTGTAAACACACTTTGGCAATTTTATGTAGTGCACGGAGAGCCAGACCTAAGTGTCTGTACATCGCAGTTCATTCTGCACTATTCAATCTGAGGATTGTACTTTGGTGTACATTTTATTAAATGCAAAACTGAGAAACAGAGAAAGCTTCTAAGCCCCATGTCAGTGAACCACACAGTAAAAGCGCAATTATAAAACTATAATAAATATTTATGCACTTAGCACATATTGTAAACTGTGCACATGCATGGAATAACAAAAGACTTAATACCGAAGCATTTTCTGCTTTGCAGATTACTTTAGGCTACCATGGCCCACCTGCTTTGGAAGCAAGATTATTTTCTTTTGTTAAAAGTGAACATTTTAAGATTTTCATGTGCATGAAGAAGTAGTCACTTGCTTGTATCTGACGAGGAAGATGTACATGACATAGTGTGTCCAGGATCAATATATTCATGTGGTGTATAATTATCACTTTTTAGCAAAGGAACCTCCTCCCCTTCTATGGACAAAACCCAAGGCTATTTTGTACTGTTTACTAGGCTCGCCCTGATTCTTATTCTGTCAAAATGAACAGTGAAATATAAACTCTATTCCTCTGCAGAAAATAAAAGCTCTACAACTTTTTTTTTTTTTTGTGAATGGAAATAAAGAAGGTTGAGAGATAAGTCTGGGGGCTATAATTACAGAAATGTATAAATGAAACTGTCATATAATTCCTTTGAAGACACTTTTTAGCGTGTATTTCAGAAAAGGAGCAATTCATGTGATGGCAACCATCATTAATTGGAATTTCTGTGCCTTTGCTTTAATAAATTTGTTTCAGTTACTTGATCCTTTAAACTCTCCCATTAAGTGCTCTGCACTTGTTAAGGGAATGGCGTGAAGCATGTGGTCTGTGTGGAATTCTGCTTAAGTGCTATGTCCATTGATGAAAAGAGAAGAGGTGCCCATCCGCTTAAGGCGCAAAAATGTGACCTCCTTTCTGTGGAGAAGTGGGTGAAGAAGGAAGGCTGGAAACGGTGACTTAGACATCTATTTCTGTAGGGTTTGGTCATACCATTCTATGAATAACCTGATCTCATTCACCCAAGGAACTGAGCGTGCGAGTGATTCCCATATGGCTAAACAAGGATTTTAAGGTAAGAATGTGCTTTTGAGTGCAGGATCAAACCAATGAACTCACACTAAGTATGTGGTAAGCGGTGGCTTGGAAGCAGCTGACAACAGAATAAAAAATACATCAGGATATGCATCACTGGCAGGAATCTTTCAACTGGAGCAGGTTGGATAATGTTTTAGAATCATAGAATAGTTTGGGTTGGAAGGGACCTCTAAAGGTCATCTAGTCCACCACCCCTGCCGTGGGCAGGGACATCTTCAACTAGACCAGGTTGCTCAGAGCCCCGTCCAACCTGACCTTGAATATTTCCAGGGATGGGGCATCCACCACCTCTCTGGGCAACCTGTGCCAGTGTTTCACCACCCTCAGCGTAAAAAGTTTTTTTTTCAAACCCCAGTTTTCTGGGGGGGTACTCCAGCCCCTTGTCATCACAGGCCAGGATGTGTTTCCATCATGTGGGCAGATTAGTGGTCATCTCCCCTTGTGACAGGAAGGTCCCCGAACCTCACCCATGCATTCTCCTTACATGAGTGTTGTGTTTCCAGCCGGATGAGCGGACACCAAGCACTCCCGGCCACAGAGTGCAGCATACAGCTGGCACCTGCCAGCCAGCCTCCGTGGTTTGGTTATACGGAGAAGGTGCGTCCTTCCAGCCATGTGGTGGGGCTATGGGGAAAGAGGGCAGCAGGCTGGCAATTCAATATCACAAGTGAAGGGACAGGATCAGGTCTTGGGCCAAATTCAGTTGTCGCAGTAGAACAGACCATTCATAGGGACTGGAGGTCGTTAGCTCCAATGCACAGTGAGGTACCTGTCAGTGGCAGTTTGCCTTTTCAGGGGTATTGTTCTTATACTTTAATGCACAGAGATTGAGCAGGTGTACTGTGATTCTTCCTCATTTTTCTTAGTATTATTTCAGCTATTATGCTGATACTGTGTTAAACACAGTATAAAAACATCGCACATGGAGAATGTTAGTTTGCATGTCCATTTCTAACAACATGGTAGTACCCAGGGGCTGGTAAGTGGGTGTCGTGGATTTAACCATTTGCTTGTGGGCACAAGCAAATCTTGATGACCTCAAGAATATCCTGCAGATCACACCTTTAGGCAGGCACAGGCTACAGCCAAAAGACAATTAGAAACAGGTGCTTAAATATGGTGATAAGCGAGGGCCACTCACCCCTGGAAGCAAAAAAAAAAAAAAAATTAAAAAAAATCTGCTTAACTGCACCTTTGCTCAGCTGGCCTGTCCCAGCCTGAGCACCCAGAGGAGCCTTTCTGACACCCACGCCAGGTGGGGAGGCAGCAGTCTCCCAGGCTGCAGCATCACTCACCTTTTAGATGTCAGCCTAGTGCCCCAGGCATGCCGTGCCTGCAGAAACCACAGCCAAGCTGCTGGCACACCCAGCCTGTGCCCATCATCACAGCTTCTTTCTGTCGGTATCAGTAAAATGAGGTCTTGGTGCATAATTGCTACCAAAAAAAAAAAAAAAAAAGGCAACGAAAAATGGTAGCAAGGCTGTGGTCTAAGGGATCTACCAAAACAGTGGGGCCTTAGGAGTTACTTCAGCTATAAATTGAAGCTATCTCCAAGGATAACTTGAGGGAGTCAGTTCACACTGGGTAGCAGGTCTTTTGATGTGACTCACAATTGAATAGCTAGAGAATACGATCTCTTCTACAAACATGTAATGCATGTACAATTTTACACTAGGTATTAATTGTATAATTGTATGTCCCCTTTTTAAATGCAGCAACAGGTAAAACTGTTCCTGAGCATCAGTTTTAATGCTGTTTATTTGAAAACCACAACTCCTGTTGCAATTCTGTGCCCATTCATGAAACGGAGTACCTACCGTCCACAGTAATACATGTCGGAGGGAGGCAAGAGAAGGATTAGTGTTTTATGCCACCCTGATTCAGTAAGTGAACTCAAGTTACCTAAATCACACGAAATCCTAGGGTAGCTCATATGCTTTAAGGTAGGACATCCAAATACCTTGCTGGGCTGATAGGCTTAGGCTTAGAGAATTCCTAGAGGAATCTGAAATAATTTCTGTTCCATATAGTGACTGCTGATGCGAATTAGCTATATCCTTATCTTGCACTGAAAAATAGAGGAATTTCAGCTTCAGATCTGTCCTCTGCATGTTAGGCAAGAAGGTGGCTTAAATGGCAACAGGGGATCTCCCTGAGATAAGGAGATATCTCAAGAACAACCGCTGGTTGATGGAAGCTTCTGGTGAGCAGAAGAAATGGCAAATGGGTTCCCTGAAGAGAAAAAATCTACGACATCTATCAACATCTTGTCAAAATTAGGTAGATTAAGAATTTATTTTCTTCAGATGGATTTTCACATTTAAACCCATTCTGTTTGATTATCTATTCATTCATAAACAAATACTTTTTCCCATAAGTCCTTTTCCTTTCCATAATCTTCCTTTCTGGCTTTTCAGAAAAAAAAATCACAGCATTTGAACTCCCTTGTGCCAAATTAGGATCCTTGAGTTTTAGGTACAAAATTAACCGGGAGGATATAAATTACTTGTCAGTAGTCGACATGACTGGTAAAGAGTCAGGTGCCATGCTGCAACTTTTTGGATATCTGGTTCTCAGCTCCTGAAGGGAAATGCTTAACTCTCCCATGCACTGTGCCCCAGAGTGGTAACCGCAGAGCCCCCACCCAAAGTGGAAAACCAAGGAGAGTTACTCACGGGAACCAGTTCAGAATTACTCAAGAGGAACCCATTCAAAGCTGCTTTTTTAAACACTAGTCTGGAGCTCTGGTGCTGAACTCAAGGCAGTAAAAAGGCACCACCATTCTCAGCCTACATTTGTCTCTCTTGGATAGTCCCTGACCTGGGTTTGATCAAAGAATGGGACTGACAGCTTTCTCTTTCCTTGAAATTTGGAATTAATGGGAGAGATTTGTGTAAAAAAACCCCAGTCCCGGGAGCAGGAGTCAAACTAATGGCTTTGTCTCTGTGCTGAAGGTCCCAAGCACAGGGCTACAGCCCTGGTGGGGCTGCGCCATCACGAAGACCCCTGAGACCACCGTGCCCTGCTGTTCTTCCTGGTGGCTCTGAGACACACCTGTGTGGGAAGAGCAGCAGAACATCCCCTGATAGCAACAGTTATTCTCCACTCTTTTGTCTGAGAGTGGCCCACTTTCACTACTTCTTTGTCAACCTTCCTGCAAAACTGTTGCTTTGGACTCTTGCAGCAGCATGTGGGCTCAAGTCCCTTCTGGGTGAGGAGGTCCTAAGGTGATAAGGATTTGGAGGAGGAGGATAACAAGTGGCTTTTTATCTTTATGTTAGAAGTGAATGGCAGGAGAAGCACTGACATTTTATTAAGCGGGCGCTGGAGGGTGCCCTCTGTACTTGGCTCCTTCCCTGTGCAGAAATAACTTCAGTGGGAATTTTGCAGTCACAGTTGTCAGGGGCAGAGTCTTATTCACCTGCTTTTGTACACCTCTCCACTTCAACACTTCATTTTTCTTCTTTTAAACATATAGAGAACTGTATTTTAAAGGTTTCTTTCTGGCTGTATTTATCTACTGTACTTTTTGCATCATTTACATCATTTGAGTCTGTTCGTAGAAAACATACTTGCAGCACTTTTGGGAATTGAAGCATGGAAGGAAAGAAAATTACATGTTTATCTTTATTTGATTTCTTAATTTGAAAAGCAGGGATAAGTTAATTAATTGACAAAGATGTTTTAGATTTATCCCATTAGCAGTTAGGGCTGGGACTGCTGAGCTGTTAACTATTTTTGACGTGTCCAGAACCCGAGAAGATTGGTTTTTGTTACATACTGTTTTTTCTCACTTCAGGCTAAGGTACTTTTATATTTGTTTTAATATTTTTGCTAAGTAGTGAGAATGCTATTATTAGCTAACAGGAAAGGATCTCTCCTTCTGATAGCTTATACTGAATGATTATTTTGTTGGGAGAGTAACAAGATGATATTATGCTACAATTACATAGCTCTGGTTCCATACTTCCAATAGCTGGTGGTGTTGAGATTCAGGGTTCTTGCTAGATTCTGCTAAGAGACAGCTAAAGATCAGCTGATAAGAATTAGTAGGAGTATTGCAGAATGCTAATAATACCTATAACTAATAATTAAATTTTTGTTGGTTGATAATTCTTCAGAAATCTAATCAACAAGTACTGACTCCATTGTGCTAAGTTCTGTACCTGAAATTTACAGTCTAAATATCTGAGGCAGCCAGATAAGACATTTATACTTAATTCAATGTCCTCTGTGTTCTTTATGTTTGGAGGTGACATTTAGTCGTAGGCAGATCACTAAGTGAAAGCATCTGTGAAATGCTGTGAGGTTCCTCCACAGCCAAACTCTTGCTCTGGCACAATTATCCATATGTCCTTCAATTTCTAATCCCTTTTCCAGGCCAGCAGTGCATTAGGTATGTGGTAGGAAAACTCAGAAGTATTTTTGTATTCCATTCAGATCTCAAGTAATTTAATCAAAACCCTAAAGAGTTACACCCAGACTTGGTTTGGCTCTTTATATTTAGCATAACCTAATACTAGGGCTTTATTTCCTCCTAAACTATCTGATTGAATGCTGCTGTAAATTATTCTGCTTTTAGCGAAGCATTATTTTGTCTTGGGCTTATGTTTCATAACTTTCAGAATCAAAAAAAGGAAGAATTTTTCCAGCTTATTTCCAAGATTTGCTTTAGGTAAGCGTTATGATATGCCTGCAAGATTTGAAACAACAATCCATACCTTGAGGGATAGAAGGACATCAGTGACATTTCATATCGCCCCAACCACAAAGGGAATATATTGCATAGCTTAATTCCTCTCTGACACATATAGGATTATGGGGTAATTCGGGCTGGAAAGGGCCTCAGGAGGCCTCTAGCCCAACCCCATGCTCACAGCAGGGTCAGCTACAAGGTCAGACCAGGTTGCTCAGGGCTGTACCCAGAGTGTGGGCTTCAAAACCTCCAGGGACAGAGACTGCACAGCCTTTCTGGGCAGTTTGCTCCACTGCTTGATTGTCCTTGTGGGGAAACATTTCTTCTGTTGAGTCTGAACCTCTGTGGTTTCACTTTATGTCCATTGCCTCTCAGCCTCCAGATACATATTGCTGGGAAAAGCCTAGCTCCAATTCCTTGATAAGCTCCTCGTAGGTGTTGGGGGCTTCTGTGGTATCCCCCCAAAGCCATTCCCTCTCCAGGTGAACAAGCCCTGGTACCTCTGCCTGTCCTCACAAGGCACATGCTCCAGCCTGACCATCGTGGTGGCCCTCCCCTGGACTCACTACGGCTTATCAGTGCGTTTCCTGTACTGGGGAGCCCCAAACTGGACGCAGTGCTCTAGATGTGGTCTAACAGCTGCTGAGTAAAGGGAATAGTCACTTTCCTAGATCTGCTGGCTGTGCTTCTGCTGATGCAGCCCAGGGCGCTGTTGGCCCTCATCGCTGCCAGGGCTCATTGCCGGCCTGCGCTCAGCTCGCTGCCCACCAGCACTTCCAGGACCTCCTCCGCAGAGCGGCTCCCCAGCCTGCCTTGTTGCAAGGGTTTCTTCCTCCAGGGGACACGGCATTGCATTTGTCCTTGTTGAATTTCATAAGGCTCCTGTTGGCCCATTATTGGAACTTGACCTTAGGCAGGGCTGGAGATACATTGGGAAACATTTGAAAGGATACAATTGAATTGAGAGGTTGCTCTTGAATCATCCAGGACAGAAATTTAAATACATTAAAGGGAGGAAGAATGTGCAAAGGTGTTCCAATGAATCCTTGAAATATCTTGAAATATGGAGACAGAGTCTTTCATCAAGCTGTGCATAGTGTTAAGGGTAGCGTAAAACCTGCCGCTGTAGAAGCAGAGCCCACAACCACTTGACCAAGAAAAAATTCATCAGTTGTCACAGCGTGAAGCCCCATATCTAGCAGCAGTCAGCTACGTAAAGTGAACATTAGGCGTCTGAGGCAATAGGAGGTGCTGCGTATGCCCTCACACATATACACAGCGTGTTCGAATAGGACTGACAAAATGTTGATGGGACAGGCCTGCACATGGGTGGGAGCATATGCCTAGAAAATCCCCTCCTTGTAATAGCAATTCATTAAAATCAAGGAAAACAAACGGAGGCACTTACTTTAGGTCCTGAGTATAAACAAAGTTGCACAGGCATAACTTCATTGTTCTACTCGCTCCCTAAATTAAGCCTCTTTTGAGACTTATTTAGGATTAAGGAGGGACATGAATTTAAAGTGAAATAGCTATTCTAATTTTTCATGTAAACAAGCTCTTATTTGATTTTTCTCTGTAATTATTCAGTAGGAAGAAAATTAAAGACTATATTCCCTATCAAAAACCTTTATTAAGTATTTGGCCCAAATGACTTGATTGTATCATTTTAATGAATACAGAAAAAATTAATCAGCACAAAAATTCATTAATTATAACATAGCAGAAAGCCACTGAAATAGACAACAATGATTCTTTAACAGACAGATAATTACTCAGACAGACTATTTCAAAGCCATCTTGCAAATTTATCCAATGTGTGGGCAACAGATTCACCAGGGGTTCATAAAGCCCTTTCAGTGCTTTACATATACTCCTACATATTTCAGTAGGAGTCACCCTGCTAAGGCTGGCTTATTCTACAGTAGTCTATGTACACAAAAGGCAGAAGAATTTGCTGCAAAAAGGGGGTCCTGATTTTAGGATCCATCTCTCTTTTCATAAACACAACTTGATCAAAATTGAAGACTGTGAAAAAAGATACTGCACATAAAAGAAAGCCAAAAAGATTCTGAAAATGGATACAATTTAAAGCCACATCAGCGCTACCAGCAATTGCAGTCCTCACAAGTGAGGATTAAGTTATATGTCTGTGTGGATAACGTATTTTAGATCTGCAGAACTCAGGACACTATGTTTTTTTCTTGAATGCAGTTCCTTTCTTGGTCCATTTGTTCCAATAAATGGACAGCAATCAACTTCTGAACCAGAATCCCAAACAATAGGTAATATCAAGTGCCTGAAATCTTAAAAGCCACTCCCAGCTGCTCAGACAAGAGAAATCCTGAAGAAGATAACTGGGACAGAGTGTCAGGAAAAACATCCTGAAGAATGAAGTGGTTCAAAGTGCATGTTGGCTTCATGCAGAAAATGGGAAAGCCACGTTATTTTTTGTCTTTAAATCTTAACCAATCAAAACATAGTAGCAGGACTGTCACATCCAAAAATTCAGGACACGTCATTTAGAAATTAAGCAATAATATTTTTAATTTAAAAAACCCAAATAGCAGGATCATTTTATTCACCTTTGGGTTTCTGTTTTGTTTTGTTTTGTTTTTTAAATATCTGATACCAAGCTTTTCTCTTCAAGCAGTTAGGCTAGAAACTAAGTATTTTTTTTTTCCACATGAATGCTGAGATTCACTATCAGTGCTGGCACTGCCTGGGAAGCATCAGATGGAGGAAGACCTGGGCTAAGCCTCAGAGAGGCTGGAACACTAAGACTGCAGCGGACACCCCTGCACTGGTGTGTGGTTGGAAGACCTGCTGGTGATTTCCATGGGCCAGGTCTTCAGATGGTCAAAAGCGGGTTAGTTCTGAAGAAGTCAATGGAGCTGTGTTGATTCACGCTATCTGGGTATGTGGCTAAATCATTCCCTGGCAGAGTTACAGAGCTGTAAAGGTGCCAGCGCTCTTCCACCATCACTTTTTGTGGGTTGATTCTATATTTGCTGAAAGAAAACAATAATTGAGGCACTGATATTTGCTTGACAGATAATACTCATGGCAACAATCTCTCAGGCATTTATTGTGCACACAGTTATTGAGAACGCTGACAGTTTTCCTTCAGTTGATGATATAATAAAATATTACAATTAGTACAAAATGTACTCAGCATTCAAAATTTAGTCGTCCAGTGATATTCATTGTTCTTGTGATTAACAGTTTTTAGTGGAGAAGGATGAATTTACTTAAGTGATATTTGCATATATTTTTCAATTGATGCTGATTGATTTGAAGTAGCCAAAGGCAACGTGATTTCTAGATACCAGGACCACTTACATTTGTTTTGAGGTTTCCCATTAATCCATGTAATCTATTGAGTAAATTGCTATTTATTTCATCATGGATAGGTGCATTTCCTATGAGGAACAAATGCTTGGTCTTTTGTTCCAGCGGTATGTCACTGAAAGGAAACAATGGCTTGCCTCTGCATGCTTTGCTGACTTTAATATCACAAGAATAGGAAGTAAGGTCAATTTTCTAAGCAGGAGGAGGCTGTACTAGCACCACGACATTCACGGGAACAAGGTTGCTTTTCTAATTTTGTTACAGTCAAGTGCTGTGACAGTGCAGTGGTATCTAACGGAGTGAATAGTAGGAAGAGGACAATGTTTGTGCTATGGAGACAGAAATGGCAGAAAGAACCTCCAAAGGATCGGTGGGGGAGATAATGACACACAAGACCCTGGTAACTCTTCCCTGTTACTGCCTAGCAGAATATTCAGCGGGTTTTGCTTGCTTCATTTACTATCAGCCACTTGCCATAAAACATTAAATTACCACATAAGTCTTTTGATAGCTAGCTAGCTGTAGAACAAATGCATGCAAACCATTATCAGCATGAGCTCAGGGTGCTTGCTGAGGTGCATCCTCACCAGGTATTTAACCCGGGTGAGAACTCAGCTCTGAGGCTTGAAACTTATATCATTAAAGCTCCCCAGCATACGTGACATCACCCCTTACCTCAGTGCCCTTGGAGGTCAGAGTGCAATAGGGTGGTTAGGTTCACTTCTGAATTGAAATAAGAGAAAGGCATTAAGAAACTGCTGTTTGCTGCAGCAAAACCACTGCTAATCCTGGAACTGCAGAATGGCAGAGTGAGGAAGGGACTTCTGGAGGTCGTCTGGTCCAAGCCCTGGCTTGCAGAAAGTCCATTGAAATCAGATTGCTCAGGATCTTGTCCAGTCAAATTTTGAGCATCTCTGTTCACAAAGATGCTATATCCAATGCTTGACTGCCCTCAGGGTGAATTTTTTTCTCCTAGTTTCTAATTGGAATTTCCTGCATTGCAACTTGTACCCTTGCCTCTCATCCTATCTTTGGGAAGAGTCTGTCTCTGCCTTCTCTGTACACTTCTGTTAGGTAGCTGAAGACAGCAAGAAGATTCCTCTTTAGCAGTCTCTTCCTAAGGTTGCACAAACCCAGCTGTCAGCCACTCCTTGTGCGCCGTGTGCTCCCAACCCCTGCTAAGGTCCAGGAGAAAAAGGTTAAGCACAAAGACTCTTCCCTGCTCTTCCTTCCCTCTTCTGTTCCTGGGTGCTCAAATCAGGTATTGGTGCTGATGCTGGAGGTCAGAGGTAACGAGGAAAAGAGGGACTACTCAGGCAGGTATGATCTAAGCAGGCTGCTGGGGTCCCTGTCTGTGAATGCAAGAAATCAAATTGCAAGCCCAGGCTTAATGGGAAGCAACCAATTAGGGAGTATTACATGCAAGGGTCATCCTGATTTGGGCCAGAGCCTCAGCTCAGAGTCACACAAGCTCTTTGAGAAAAGAGCCGGTTCCTTCAGGGTAAGAATTCTCTGCAGCACAGCAGATACTGATAAAAAATTTGACCACACAACACATCATGTGCAGATGCTGTTTATGTTCAGCACAGGTATTTTTAGAATAATTTAAATACCATTTTAAAAGATGTTATTGTAACTCTTGCTTGTATTCTTCCACCTGCAAGTCCATACTGAGATGTACAAAGTGTGTACCAAGGAAAGAGGAGCGATGTGCGCTGATGGTACAAGGGCTCATTCAGTGCACCTCTGACAAGGCTGGATTCAATGAGGCAGGCTGTCTTCACAAATAAATAAGCCATGCATGCCCACCCAGCACAGCAAACCTTTCTTCCAGTCACTGCATGACTGTATTAAATACAGAATATCTGATGGCGTAAGACGAGTTTAGCTTCAGAGGTGAGGTTTCAATTCTACCAAACTCACCCCCTTTCCTTAAACTACCATAAGCTTGACTGGCATAAGGGGGATGGAGAGGAATGAAGCAGTGGCTCAGTTCTTCCCTGCCTCTTCCCCTACCCTGCACAGCTGGGTTTGCAGGATGGGAACTGCACACCCTTAAGACATGTTGGAGTGTCTCCATTGCCTTGGAGCTCCC
>NW_008825108.1:5763568-5766708 GCF_000699105.1 Pygoscelis adeliae | reverse complement strand
TGGTACTCACAGTAACTGCTCCAAGACAGCAGTACCCAGCAGCTTTCTGGGGGCTCATCTACTTGTAAAAATCCAATGAACATCTGAGGGGACATGGCAATTTCTTACGCCTGTCAATCTGTTATTCCGTTGCCAGTGCACAGCGTGTCGCAGAAGCATTTTCAATAGTACGAAGTAAAGTCTGGTTAATCTCTCTAAAGCCCGGAAATAGTTCTCCAATCATCCCAGTTTAATGGCTGATTCTTTTGCAAGGATAGCAGTGTCTACAAATTTCAGGTAGCTGTGGATTCAACAGAATACTGAGATACAGGGGCTTTCATGGCACAATCTAGTGAATCATAAAGTTATGCATGTACAAGCAGTTTTTAAATTTCGGTTTAAACATCAAATTGCCATGCAACATCAACATAACTTTGTCACAATGTTTAGTGGAAAACACTTAGAGCAAAATATTACCCTCTCAGCCAAATATGTGTCAGAGAGAAATATTCATGTCTTTCGGTATGGCTGTAGACACAAACTGGAGCTAAGAAAAAATACAACATTTTTAATGTAAGTATTTACTTTAGGTTGATTTTTTTAATGAAATATTTGACAGCCCTGGAGTACAAATGTCATAATTTAGTGCAGGATTTAATTACAAGATGCCTATTTTTTGGAAAAAAAAAAAAAAAAATCTGTCCTGAAATACCAGTGCTACAGTACACAAGCAAAATAAATAAAGCAACACGATTTTGAAGTCCACATTTATTGTATGCATGCTTTGAAGTCCTATTTATGGGCCAAATTCAAGAACTTGTAGAGGAGGTCTCTGTGGATGAGGAGGTTGTACTGTGGGGTGGGAGAAGCAAGTAGGATGCCCATAACACTCCTGTATCTCCTATTGCCACCTTCTTTTCTCCCATGGGGGATGGCTGGTTGCTCCACATAGTCTGAGAGTCTTATTTAAAAACCAGCAGGTCTTCAATCCTCTTTTGCCCTACCCTATAACTGCACTTCACTGTCTGCTGAGTTAGTCATCCATATGAAGAAATTGTGGGGTTTGGCCCAAAACAATTGTTGCAATAACTTGCCGATATGTAAGTAGGTAACTGTAACTTGCACTCAGTCGTGGGCAGGGGCCTTATTAGGATTCATGGAGCTTTGGGTCAGGATCGAGGTGACCTCCCCACTGCAGAGGATTCCCTTAGTGAGAGCTGGAACTCTTGGTGGACCCATGTTGTGAAGGCAGGCAGAGGAAGGGGGAGCTGTACACATGCTCCGAACATTGGGTCCTAAAAGGAGAAAAATACATATTTCACTGATAAGATGGTGGAATTGGCTGGCTTTTGGAACAGATGTGGCCCTCTCAGTAAGCAAACCTGTTACAGCAATAATCTGGGCAAGTCCTCCGCTGATGTCCTTAAAGTGAGCTGCTGGCCAGAAATGTCTGTTGTGCAGAATACCAGCCAGGATAGAAAAGAACGTGTGCGATACACACCTTCTTCCCTTGAAAACAATGCCACACTGCAGGTGTGTAAAAAGCCAGTGTTTTCAAACTTTCCTGATCAAAGTGCATAATTGCAAGGGTAGCCTGTATGTATGCATATGGAAAATGTGCAACACTCCCATCGGCTACAGGAGAGTCAGGGCTTCCCAGAACTCCTCTCCAAGTGATCTTGATGGATGAATATCACAAATTTCATCCTCTGCTTCTTCCAGGTGCGTTTTCAATAGCGCTGCTGGAGACAATAGCTTTCGTTCACATAACTGGCCTCAGTTTCCAATCAACATATTGCTCATGTTGACACTCTGAAGGGGAAGCTGAAAGAAGGAGGGTTCTAATCCTGTTCTTATTCAAGCCCAAGGTAATCTGTGCTTGGCTCACACATGTGTTGGTGTCTGCCTCAGGTTAAGAGGGTACAAAAATGCTGCTGACAACTTCCCTTAGGGTTTCCCTTAGGAATTCTTATGATGTGGGATAATTAGCAGGGCTCCAGGGAAGCTCTGAGGGAACTCCCTTTCCCCTTCAGGGACTCCACTGAATAACGCATGCTCCCTCGGTATTTGCACAGCTCTCACTGTATGATGGACGAGGATTTAAAGCAAACGAACAGGGAGCTACAAACAGACAAAACCAAACCAAAACCAACCTAGCTGGTATCTAAATGGAGGATCCTGCAGACAGACCTAGACAAGCAAATAAGTGATGTTGTTAAGGGTGCATGCTCCCAGAGCAGCTCCTGGTGTGTTCAGTGGGAATTGCTACCTCCTCTGTGTGTTGAAAACCAGGTCATTCGCCGAGAGCCTGAACGTGGCTTTAACAGCCTCAGTAGGGGTGGATGTGGTTTTCCTCTGAGGAACTCTTGGCCTTATGTTACATGTTTGCAAAAGCACACGCTCCCCCCCACCCCATCCCTAAAAAGAAAAATAAAAACCCCACAGCTGCTGTAAATCAAGGAAAATTCATAACTTGCTTGAGGTACAACAGCTGTTGATTTAAGGCTCAACATCTTCGGGAGCACATTGCTGCTGGGAAGATAAAAATCCTTTTGACAAAGTTGTGATCATAAAAATTGCAAGGCTTTAGTCAACATTTAGAGAGGATTTGCATCTCCCTTATAATAAATAACAATAATAATAGTTCACATTTATACGGTGCTTCCCAGATTCAAAATGTTTTACAAACATCAGCTAATTAATCTTATTGAAATACTTTCCCTCACAATACAGTGATATACAGTCCAAAATGTATCTCATAAAGGGGGCTGATGACTCATGAAATGCAGCATTTTCCTCGCTGTCTGACTGTCACTGGCTTTTAAAATGGCAAATATAAAAATCACACACCTTTATATTTATGCAGCCTGTTCTTCAATTATTACATCTGTGCAGTGGCCGCTATGGTTAATTTGGGCTGGGAGCATGACTGGAATTTGGATCTCAAGTCTGATTCTCTGGTCTCTTCATTCTGTGCTCTGGGATTTGCTCACATTACGGGGGACTCATGGCAGCCATCGTGAGCCTGCCAAGGCTAATGAACCCCAGCTCCTGCTCAAAGTCTGTGGGTGAAACAGGCTGCTCCAGGGGGCAGGTCAGAGAGGGCACCAGTCTTTTGGGGAGCAGCGGGGGGGGGGGGGGGGGGTCCCCCCCCCCCCGCA
>NW_008825108.1:5743272-5763446 GCF_000699105.1 Pygoscelis adeliae | reverse complement strand
TGTGTTGGGGGGGGGGGGGGGGGGGGGGGGGTGGTTACCTCCCTCTCAGCAAGATCTGCAAAGGCCGTGGAGGGAGAACAGCATTGGCAGCTCTTGTAAATACTCCCTGAAGTCCTTACTCTGTTTTGGGAATGTAAAGGAGACCTGAAAGGGATATGTGCCAAATTTGCACTCCTCTTGTATCCCCCTCCTCGTATATCCCATCTCATACCATGTCCCTGAAGGAACAGGAATCAAGCCTGTGGTGGTGAAAAAGGATTTTTGCTAGCACAGTTTCTAGGATATATTTCTTGACTGACAGCCAATGTTTTTGTGAAAATCTTACCAGTCAAACCATACCATTGACTTACTGTCGGTAATGGCTGATCGAGGTTTTCCTGCTGTTCCCAGCAAAAAAATCTCTGTGTTCCCAGTGCAGAGGATACGTCCTCAAAAGTTGGAAGCACGAAATAGGGTTGTACCTAGGGATTTACTTCTCCCAGAATGTGCGGTACCTTTATTGAAAAAGATGGGGTAATTTTACAGCTTTCACCATTGTTTACTGCTTCTTACTTAAAAATTAATGTAGGCGAAAATCCCATAATCTTTAAACTGACTAAAGATGAAGCCAAACTCAAGCCAACCTTTGCACCAGACACACATACTAATGACTCTTCATGCTAATATACTTTACTTGGACTTACTAATTACTGCTACAACTATGGTAGCATTTTTTATAGTAAGCGGTAAGGTAATTGCATAGCTGTGGGATTATCTTGTGGGATGGGATCATTGTTAAGTACTTCTGCTTTCTCTCTGTAGAAATTTTGAAAGACTGCATTTTAGGTCTTGACTCTTATTTATATGAATGCTGCTTTACTCCATATAAGTAATATCAGAAGCATTACAGTGAATGCAAAAATAGTTTACTAAGTCTACAAGGCCCTTTTAAGCTGACAGAGTGGTACAAAGTGTCTTTAAACATTTATGAGAATCAGACTGTTGGGGCTCTTTACCTCAGATCCATGCTTGGTTTAAATCAGTTTGACTGAAGAAAATGACAGCAGAGGAAACCAAAACCTGTGGAGTTTGCTCTCCTCTCACAGGCAGGTCTTTTTGCATCACAACAAAAAAGATGATGGCATCCTAAAAAATTTTCAGCAACTACCGGTACGTGTGTTTCTGGTCACCAGCTGTACCACTCAGTCCTGCCAGGCTCAGCACATCACAGATCCTGCGACAGGTCTGGATCCAAAGCTTCAGCTGCCCTAAGTGCATTGCTGAGACTTCAGGAGAGGAGCAGCCACCTGCAGCGAGGAAAGCCCCTGTAAGTCAGCGCCGGGGAGGAAGGACCTGGAGGGATCCAGCCATGGCTGTCGGCTGCTGTCATGTAGCCCTAGCCTGCCCCTTACCTCTATCCCTGTTCTTGGCAGTCCTGCCTCCCACGGTGTAGCTCTGGGTTTTCTAGCAGAAGCCCTTACCTGAATAAGCAGGCTTAGAGGTATCTGAATGCTCTAGCTAGTCTTGAAATGCTTTGCCTCAACTGTGAAAGGTCACTTTGAACAAAGGGGATAATGTAACCAATTGACCTTCTTCCCTTGTGTATTCAGTCATAAATGATGACTTCTGACTAAAATGTATGTTTGCTACTTTTTCCGTCTGTTACTGCTGAAGAACCATCACTACTGTGGAAGCATGAGCCAGGTTCTCTCCGGTTTGTGCTTCGTCAGCAGGGAAACTGCCCGAGTTCAGGCTGCAGCGCGCTTATCGCTGGTGATGCGTGAAGTCAGATGCATGGAGCCAGCTTTCTGCTCACAGATCCACTTTGCAGGATTGCCCATTAGCAGAAGATAACTTTTCTTTGGGACTTCAGCAGATTTGAGCTGACAGTTGTCAACATGTGGGATGTGAATGTGGAGCCTTTATGGTAGAAGTTCTAAAAAGTTACTTTTTAGGCTAGAAAATGTACTTTAAGCAGTGACACATGATGCTTCAGTGACAGGTATGGTTTTCAGACCATACCTTGCTTCTAATAAAATACTTTTTTGTATGTTACCACATGACATGAATGATGTTTATATCATCACTCAGAGTATTGCCATGACCTCATACTTACAGAGTAATCCCTGTGCTTTATTTACACATTTGAGACTGATTTTAAGTGTTTAGTCATCGTTTCCATTTAAGCCTGAAAATAAATGTTTGAGATATCTGAGCATGAGTTTGTTGTTCAGACTATTCTTTACACTCAGTACTGAGCAGAGAGCCCTCTTCACATTTTTAAACTGAACCACATCATTGCCAGCTGGGTGAGGGGAAGACTAATGAAAACTTTGCTGGTAAACAGGGATCAGCACTGCTCACCACTTTTAATTAATGTAAGTGCTAAGGAATTGACATAAATTTATGTGTAATCACCTAGTGGTAAGTAGAAAACAGGTAAGGAAAAAAGTATTATCATATGTCTTGAAATTGCCATGAATCTAGTAAGTAACAGTTAATACCTGCCTTTTTGCAAATACCTATGTACACAAATGCTCTGGATAGATGCTCAGGCTACTCTACTATAAAAAGGCTAAAACCTCAAAATCTACAGAAGACCTCATGAGAAATAGGTCAGAATGTGGAGTTAGCTAGTAAGGAAATGTGGAGGACAGGGGAGTCCAAATGGCACGTATCTTACATCACATGGCTCTTTCAATCATTATTTTTCCTAAAACCAGAAGGACTCCTCTGCATTTTATGGCTCAGTGAGTAGAGCCTCCAGCCAAGATGTGGGAAACAGAGGGTCAACCCTCCTTTCTTCCCAAGGGATTCAAAGCCACATCTCCATATGCAAGGAGAGAGTGTTATGTTATCATTTATTTTTGGAGATATGGATCTGAATTTTTTTTGGAAGATACCTGTTTTAGTGAAGCTTTTAGCATCACAGTTTTGAGTTTAAGCACGTAGGCTGCACTTAAATCCCCTTTTGGGTACCCAGGCCAGAGTCCCACGGGCACAGAGAAGACAACATTGCTAAGCTGACAGTAGCAGTATCATGACAAATCTATGGTTTTGACCTTAGTATAGTTGTCTTACCTCCTTTGACATCAACACCTCTTCTGAAAGAGCTGTTGAAGAGAAGTAACTCTGGTCTTGTCATATGAGAAGAAACATAACTGTGCAGGAAGAGTTTTTGACGAGTAATTGTAATGTCCCTCCTCAGTCTCTTCACACCCTCTTCTCTCAGCCCATACGTTATAAATGGAGTTGTTTTATAGATTTTATACATTTTTTTCTTTAATGACTAAAACCTTTTAGATCATTTTCATTGAAATTAAGGCATTTACAGAGAAAATTCTAAACCATTTCTTAAGTCTAAAAGAAACAGTTTAGCTCCTTTTAATCATGTCTACCGATCTGAAGAAACATGAGTAACCTCTCTGTAATCCTGGCAGTCCTGTAGACCATCCCTTTCTCTGCATCCTTACTCTTAGAGATCTGTAAGGAATAGTTAGGATAACCCTGTATAGATTTAAGCCTTTTGTAAAAGTTTATTCTCCCAGACATTACACTTCTTTATTTATATATTTTAAAATTTCAAAAGCAGAGGACTTGTTATAGTCAAGTATATAGTTCTTCCAAGCTAAACCAGACTAATATTTTACAAGCAACGTAGCATACCGTGGAAAGAACAGAAATAAATAAATCAGCTGGTGAACCATTATCATTCACTTTACATAGTAAAAAACAAATAAAGCTGTCATTTTCTAACTTTTATTGAAAATAAATTGAAAAAGTATATCATTCTTAAACCTAGCAAAGAAACAGAGAACTGCCTAATATTCTGTGATGCACATTACTTGTGTAATATATATTACAAAGGGGAAAAAAAAGAACGAAGTAGTGAGATGGTTTAAAGTTGTAAAAGTGGCGTATCATATCCCAGAATCATAAAAGACTCATTTGAAGGAGAGAGAATAAAGAAGGAGGAAAAAATCAATTAAGAGTAAGCAAAGTAAATAGCGGTTGTTTCTATCTTTCTACACTGCTTTGCAGCCACTGTATCAAGCAGAGAAAAGGGTAGGCGGGTGTGGGTGTTGTAAAAGTCCAATATAGGAATTGGCTCAAACCCTTGGATTTCCGAAATAGTTTCAGAACTATACAAAACACTGAAGTATTATTTTTCAAGGATACCAACATAACTACATAGACTTCTCTTCTGAAAAGTAAAAGAAACTTACTATCAATTTTCTTCCAGCTCTGTGGATTGGAGTCACAAAAGCAAAGCAAAGAGTAAGTCCCCATACTTTGTCAGTCTGTCAGAGGCACGTGAAGCTTTGGTAGCCCAGATGAACGAGCCAGGTTGTGCTCCATAGGACGCTGTCCTTTTTCCAAACACCCGACCTGGGAGCCAGTTGTGCTGAGGACAGTTTTGATCTTTGCTCCTCATTGACCAAACACTGAGCGGGGTGAATTACTTGTGTAGTTCAATGAGTTCAACTGCATGATTCACGCTTGCCCTCCTATAACCAAACCAAGCCTACAAAACTAATTCCCAGGGTGATGTGACAACGATCAGTTTACAGTAAGTCTCCTCCACCCCACAAAGTTTTGGACCAACTAGCTACACAGAAAGGCTTCTTAATTAGTGTCACTTGTCCCTTCTACCACTCAAGGGTTCTTCAGCCCTTGAGTTTCTGGCACTTTGTGCCTCATTACTACTCATTACTACTGAAATCTAATGAGTTGCCTCATTACTACTGAAATCTATGAGTTGCGTAGTCACTATTTTGGATTTCAAAAACAGCTCGGTTGAGAAGTTCTCCATCTTAAATGCTTCAGAGAGCCCTTTCCAGAGGATGATCAGTGGCCAGCTGACATGTCCAGGGTGCTGACAGCTAACGAAACATGCACTGATGAGAAACCTGCTCACAAAGATAAAGGGTATTTTATGAAATGTGGTTATACATTAAAAACACTGTCCAGTTTCCTCAGAGCAGTTGCTGATCACACATTGATTATCCTTTAGAAAAGACCATTACCAAAGGCTAAAAAGGTTTAACCCTATTGAGGGGAAAATTCTTGTCCTGTAAAACATTTTTCGATAGTCAACATATAATAGCTCGCTTCAGAAAAAAATAGCAGATGCCATGTTTAGGGGGAAGTAATGAGTTACACAGTGTTCAGCTCCTTCAGAGGACCTCAGGAAACAGAGGACATGAATTACATTCTAATTTATAGTATCCTAATTGTGTCAGTTTACATGGAGAAATAAACAAAGGCTTCTTCATATAATATACCTGACAAGCATTTATTATAGCATCCTCCAAAAGCAACTTCCAGTGAGAGGTATTTTCATGCACAGTCTTATTAAAAAGTTAAGGAAATTGGAGAGGATATTTGACAGATAAAATTAGAAAATTAATGGAAATGGATAACCCACTCAGATATTCAGAAAAAATTATACTTTCTACTCAGAGTAAGAAGCACACAAATTGTAACTGAATGTTAAATACAATTATCACCACAACAATTTTGCTTTGCCCATAGAGAGCATCATGGTGTCATGTAATGTGAATAATTTCCTGGTTTGTGAAGAAAGACATACAATAATTCTGTTTTCACTTTAAACTGTCCGCTACTTCCTGCAGCAGTCTTGGGAAAATGTATGAAATTGTTCATACTTTTGCTCAATTCCTTTTGAAATATAAGATTTAAAGCGTATGTGAGATGGGTGCATCTGTGCACACTTTAAATGTCATTATATGAAGTTCTGTGCATGACTGTTCATTTTGGAGCCACTGGCAAAGCTCAAATTGATTTTGAACTTTTCATCTGCCATAGGAATACATATTAACACGATAGACAAATCTGCAACCTAATATGAGTGACAAGTGACAAGCCTTACATCAGCTAGAAACTGTGGTGTTCAGGATTATTGTCAACAGAATCTGTCCAAAAGGATGCTTTGTTTTCATCGTTTTGAGCATATTCTCCCTGAAAATATATTTTTTACATAATTTCCTTAATTAATTTTTTTTGAGCAAGAAGCCATTTGCACGAATTCTTTTTCAATATTTGGCACTGAGTAAAATACTCTTTTAGATGACGATTACTATATTTATCCTCAGTTTGGGGAGGTAGTACAAGAAGGTAACAATAAAATAAACCGCAGTCTGTGGTATGCCTTGGATGTGGCATTGATTATGCGGCTGCTACTTTCCCATTGTGCCCCTGTTCCTGGCACCCAGTCAAGCTCCTGACAACAATGATTCAGGTTCTCATTCTTACTGAGCATCCCCTTCTATTTCTGTAAAAAGCCTTTTGGCTCAGCTGGCTCCTAAACAGGTGTATCCCTTTTTTCTGTACCTCATTAGGCACCTTGCCAAGGAGAGAAAGGCTGATTCAACTTCCCTGTCAAACGGTTTCTTTTAAAGTAGCACCTTTGAAAGTGAGATGCGGTATTTTGCTAGGTGTCTGGGCTCAAGTCTGGGAGACAACGGAGCATTCCTGGTTATCCCAGAAATAAATTTCTTAAGCTTTAGTGATGACATTGGAGCACAGGTCTTTGTTTCTGCGTATCTCACCAAAAATATATATATCGTGTTTCAGATATTTCCAGTAATGGTTGCCAACGTATGACCACAGATAAATAGATCTTTCATGGTTTTCTTAAGGCGGAATTATTCATATGAAAAAAGCTTTTCAGGAGATCCATTCTGATAGTTTTTAATTGGGAAACATTTCCTTTGGAGAAAAAGGGGCTTCAGCCCATGCAGAAGCTGATAAAACAGGTTCTTCATGTAAATAAGGTTATCTGGTGTGTTTAGCTTCTACATGTTTTGGCTGGAGCCCTCCACAAAACCTGCTGAGATGTTCCTGCTCTGGGGAGCTACCGCAGTCCCTGCACCCCTCTGTATACATACACCCCTGGTAATTACATCCTGCAGTGCCATTCCCCGCAGGCCACAAAGCTCCTTTTCTTGAGCGACGATGCCTTGCATGTCCTCTCTTTTGATTCTGTCAAGGTGGTTTCCCAAGATTTCTTCTGATTCAATGACTTACCAGTGGGCAAAAGGCCATCACTCTATTTTCATCCCTTCCCTGATGTTTGTGATAGCAGGGGACCTAGGGACAAATGTTCTGCACTGAAAGTCTCTGACCTCTGAACTGGTTGCAAGTTAGTGTGCGTGGAATTTTACACCTGGACAGACCACAGCTAAATATGATAAATATTAAGGCTGAGGGTTACAGAGCCAGCTACGAGGTTTAGCTAGATCACTCCACGTGAAATGAATAGCGGTTACGTGGATAATTCTCTAACTGGTTTTAATTAGACAATGTGGGTGCAAGTGTGGACATGCTGAATGGATAGATAATAAAAAAAAAAAATCACCAGTTTATTCTTGCTTCTTTTTAGATTGTCAAATCTCTACTGCAGCTGTCATGAGCCAAAGCTGCGTGTTCAGTACATCACATAGGATTTTGATAATCACTTCCTAAGCTAAAGCTAAGCCTACTTTGCACATTTGATCATAGTCTCAGCCTATGTTTGTGCTCTTTCTTGCCTGTTTTCCACCCCGTCAGCAACCTACGCTTGGCTCCCCTCATCCTGGACTCAAACCAGCTTGGGAAATGAGATCTCCGGTGCCTTTGCCATGGGACTTGCGCAGCACATGAATGGCTGCCTCCAGCAAAGCTCCGGCGGCCTGGCTTGCCACCCTATGCTCCAACCATTTGGTGATCGGCCCCGTGGTTGTGACTGAATCCCCTGGGGCCCTGCGGGGGGGAGGCAGCCTCTGGGCAGGTGGGGGTCTCAGCTGGGAGGCAGGATCGGGCAGCGGTCGCTGCCTGGCAGCAGGGCCAGGGCTGGCCGGCCCCAGCTGCAGAGCCTGCCTGTGACCAAATTTGGGCTCAGCACCATGAACCAGGAGGCTTCCTCGGCTACCAGCCTCAGCCTGGACTAAACAGACTGTATAGGTATATCCCACTCATCTGAATGCACACGTGGTTGTGCCACTGTAACACCTGCGCTGCTATAGCCTATCCTAGACTTCTACTATACAGGCTTAAAAATTAATAATTTAAAGAAAACAAAGGAAAAAATTAATTTAAGGAGCTCTTGATGATGCCAGATAATGTGGCCATTTATCCAGAAAGAGAAGATTATATACACAAGTTACAAAGAATGTTTGCAAACATTATCGTTAATGTGCACACCTTATCAACATACATTGATTTTATACGCATCCTTTAATTTAAATAGTTTTGATTTTCTGTCTGGAAGACAAAAGAGAACATTAATAGCCATCGCTTACTGAGTTTACAGACCTGTACATTAGCTCCTCTAAAATGATCTTGTGTTTGTTATGCTTTAACTACTAATATTTAAAAGAATATTAAAAATGCTGGAAACCCAAATCAGGTAGACATGATATAAATAAATTGTATATTTGATATTAATTCACCCTGTTACTTCCAATCATCCTCTATAAAATTGTATGCTTCTTGCAAAGCTACCAACAACAATCTCTGTGTGCCAGTTTATTACCTGTATAGATATCATTATTCCCCTGTGACAGCAAAGTCAAATTCAAGGCATTTTTCATAAACTAGGAAAAATTACCTTTCCAGTGACATATGACACAACCTTCAACTACTAAATGAATCCAAGAAAAATTCTCCTTTGGGAAAAGATCTTACACATGATTTGTCAGCCTTAAAAACATTTTTTGAGAAAGTTAATTCTGAGACGCTTTACAACTGAGCAGTGTTTTCTGCCTATATTTAAACTGTCGTCTGCTCTGATGCATTTCAGAATCAAAACTACAGAAAAAAATTTTGCTTTACTATATTTTAGCTGTACAAAGACTGTTAGGCCCTCATGGTGAGATCTGAGACCTTATTGGAAATCTCATATAAAAATCTTATTTGTAAATGTCACGTCATGATTTTCAGCACCAAGGTGTTCCGGGAGATTGATGCTGTGATGAGGAGCCTGAGGAATGGAGACTAAAACCGAGGTAAGACATCTGGGGATTGGCAGGGGAGTTAAAGCAGGATGAAGTGGTTGAAGCAAAAAGCATCAGCTTTGGGGATGAGAGGAGGACAAAAGAATATTCATAAAAAGAGCACACTTCTGCCAAAACCTCACCTAGATTTAACCTTCCTTCTGCTGTTGATAAAGACGTGTCTGTAAAGCCCAATGGCACCTGGGCTCCTCAGTGCTGGTCCATATGCAGGATGATAACCTACAGATGCTACTACTGCCCTCAGTTACTAGGATGGGGTGAATACATTCTGCCTGCCCACAGCTCAAGGAGGGTTAATGAATGGCTTAATTACCTCCCCTAGCTGAGATCAAGCTGCAGATTTGAACCAGCTGCTGTAAGAGACGGCTGCCTGGGCATCATGGGGCAGCAGGTGGTGAAGCTGCAGGCTGCCCTGGAGAGACTTCAGAGATGCAGGCTGACAGGAGTGGTGGAAAAAGCAATGATGTGGAGAGGAAAACCGACAAGCAGGGAGCTAGGAAGCTGCAAAGGAAGAGGGAGAGATAGAGAAGGATGATCTACTATTGCTTGTTCTAGAGCTGGCAGCAAAGAGCATCTCTGGCTATCTCTGCTCCCACCTGAATGGGTTGGGCTAGAGTGTCTGAAGTTAGGGCAGGGGCTCGTAGCTGAGTTTGCAACCCCTTGCATCTACAGGGTGTGACTTTGAGCTGTTCGTTATCTGTGGGGACTGGCTTTCATGGTTGAAGAGAGCGGCATGGGATGGCGATGCTTAACTTCATTGTAAGCATGTGCAACAGGCCTCTGCTGCTGAGAGCAGGCTTCTGCTGCCTTGGTGGGATTCAGCTGCGCAGTACAGGTCTGTGCTGCGCAGAGACCTTGAGGCTACCTCTAATGGCAGCACTGTGTGGCACCTGTGTGGCACCTGGTCTCACACAGGTGATCTTGCTGAAAACCTTGTCTGAACAGCACGGTGTTTAAAGCAGCTAAACCCCTTCAACCCAGCTGGATCACAGCTCTTCCAGGTGATGCTATGCTAGATATACAGATACTTACCATTCAGTGTAACTGAAAATACTGCAACGGCAAGACTCTGGTGTTTACTGAAGCAGGGTGACACTGCTAGTCTTCTCTATCCTGCAGTCTAGGAAAGTTGTTTGCCATCTGCATATGCATATAGTGTTAAAATTGGAATTTCCTGGGATCTGGAGAACTTGCATTTCAAATAAAACCATGTGAGATTACTTATGTACGTAACTTTTCAGAAGCAAATTAAGCAGCTTCTTCAGGACTGGAGGTACATGAGCAAATGTCTGTCTGAGAGTGGGGCAGGCAAGATGGTCACATCCCAGCAAAACTGGGGTCTGGACTCTGTCACTGTCTAACTCATGGGACCTGGCTAGTGGTGAGTGTAGCTGCCGGTGAGGTGGTCAGACTGCCGGCCAGCTGGGGCTGGGGGGCCTCACGCTCGATGTGTTTGGGAGGAGGCTAGGCCTGGCAGAAGCATAGCTGGTGGTGCATGTATGTTGTTTCCAATGCTGCAGAGGCTAAAAACCCCCCTCGTAGAAAATGGAACTCAGTTCTGTTAAGTACTTCCCAAAAAATAACACAAGGACCTTCTATACGAACAATGGTTGCAGCCCTGGGTATCCTGTTACTTTTTTCATAAGGGTATTTGTTTTATGCCGTTACACTCACTCTCCCCACCTAAACTTCATCTGACACTTTTGCAGCATTTCAGGATTTCAAGAGTGTAAAAAAAAACCCCAAAAAACCCCCAAAACAAAACCAACCAACCAAAACAAACCAAAACAAAAAACCCCAAACAAATATCAAAAGCCCATTTTTAAGCATGTGGCCATTCCTCAGTCCAGGAAGTGCAACTTTCAGAGAGGCAGATTGCTAGTGCCTGTCTTCTGGTGCTGGTAAATATATAGAAGTGCCTGGTAACTGATCATAGTTTGGTCTATGCGAAGGTTTGGGTGGGAAAAGGTGGGGAAAGTGTTAAGAATAACTGATGTATGGTGGAGTCATGCAGAGACAGCTCTATCCTGAGCAACTGC
This sequence comes from Pygoscelis adeliae, assembly GCF_000699105.1. Classification (NCBI taxonomy): domain Eukaryota; kingdom Metazoa; phylum Chordata; class Aves; order Sphenisciformes; family Spheniscidae; genus Pygoscelis; species Pygoscelis adeliae. The sequence goes on along the minus strand of NW_008825108.1, from coordinate 5,752,411 downwards.
TGAGGTGTGAGCACAGGGTGAAAGCTCTCTCACTTGTTGTGTGTCATTCTTCACTCAACCTTATTGCAACTACTTTTTCCCCCTCCTGTCTTCTCAGTAGAGAAGTATTTGCCCATCAGTGTTTTGCAGTGGGTGGCTGCTCAGCTCACAGCAAAACCTGGAACGCGATCAGCTGTGCCAGCCGTTGCTATCTCAGTATTTCCATGGGGTGTAGCATCCAAACACCATACAGTCATTAATAGCTCTTTTCCTCAAAGGCTTTTCCACTGTTTGGAGGGAAAAAGCTAGCAAAGGGGTACAGGAATACAGGGGTTATGGAAGAAGGCTGTGGCTGTACTGGGAAGTCAGTTGCTGAGTTGTTTGCAGTCTGGGCTAGCGAGCTGGTCTATCCTTCCTACTCCATTCTGTTTGCTTGAGCTGAACTCATTGTGTTTGAACTTAACTAAGACTCAGAGAAACTGCTGGACACCTACCTACTCTATATGTACAATTTGCTGGGCTCTTCATCCTTGGGAAATTTCACTGAACCTTGCTGAACTTCCAAGTCTGCTGTGGCATGTGTGCCTGTGCAGCTCTCCAGTCTCTTCACATCTAAATAATAGCTATATCTGATCATGGGAAACTGCATTTTTCCACTGTCTTATATTCTTTCTCACCTTTCTGATCATATGCCTTAAGGATGAAATCTAATTTCAGTAAAACCCAAGAGCTACCATTTAAAATTACCCTTCTCTTTACCAGCAAGACTACCTGATATAAGACTACTTGATTTAGTTTAGGAGATTTTCAGGGATGACTTATTTTCCTTTGTAAGTCTGTATTTAGTAAGAGATAATGCAAAGGAGCTGGCTAGCTAAAATACAGAATTTGCAAGCTTAAAGTCGTTTGTTGCTTTTAATGTATATGCGGAATAAAATGAAGATGTTTTGTTTGGGGGCTTATAATGTACAAAACCTTATTTCTCATAGCTTCCTAAGCTGATCGCATTAAGAAAAGCAACAAAAAGGGTTAATAAAAGTAACAAAAAGGGCTCTTTAAAAATTAGAAACATCGGAAATGTGTTCTCTGCTCCTTTCAAGAAGACAAACCGAACGTAATTCCACTGTCCATAGCTCCTCCCAGTAATGTATGAGCATGTGTTTGTTCAGTTCTGTAAGGTCAGGGGACAGCTGAGTTATTAGTGCTGTATTAGAGAACACGTATTGTGACCACGCTCCAACCAAGTCTTGATCTGAACGTCCTTTGCAGTACATATGTCCCCTGACACTTCTAATTTTTTATATACGTTTTTGAATGTCTGTGCTTTATCACCAGCAGACTGCTGTGTGCAAATACACCCTGAATTTCACAAGCAAGTATGCTATGATGTTGCACCTGATCATTCGTCTTTTCTGAAAGTGGGATTAGTGGGAGTTTACAATTATCTAGCTTTACTTCTCATGGAAAGCTGTTGCAAAACTAATGGCACTAAGATACGGGAGCATTTTTCTTGTGCAAAAATCACACAAGTCAGAGCTTGCCACTTACATTTTCCAAGATAAGTTTGATGATTATCCTGTAAATGAGCATTGATTTTTTTTTTCTGTAGATCCCATTACTTTCAATCCCAGATTGTTCTGTCTTCTTGCATACCTATTATAAATGTATAGCAAATATTTTCTCCGTACATTATTGCTTTTTTCTTAAAATGATGCCCTAAACTCCAAAACCCACAACCTCCCCCTTCCCCGTGATGCTCTGAATGCCAGACCCTGACTATTTTTAGAGCAGCCGGAGATGGGTGTGCTTTTATAACTGGCTGACCCACAAGGTGGCACTAAAGAGAAAAGTGACAACTTGGCTAATAAAAAGTGAAAACCAAAGGCAAAATACCTTTTTGTACTGTGCTGAATCAATATTATTTTAATTAGGAGCACACTTCCTTTATTGTCGGTTAAATTTTATTTTGTGGAAAGCCTTAAAGCTATATAGCAGCAAAGATGGTTCATTGCCCCGTCCCACATCAAAAGTTAAGTTTTAAAGAAAATGAACGAGACATAGGTCATCTACTTATCAGAGTTCCAGAATCTCAGGGAGGATAATTATGATCAAAATGTAGTTAATTAATTTTCTTCTCTAAGGAATAAAGGAATTCAAATGCATTAAAAGCTGAAATCTTCTCAGTTATTAGTCATGTTGGTAAGAGATACGACATGAGGAATTATTTATCGTCTGCGATGTGAATGAGTTTTCTACTGGAATGTTTTGATTGTTTAATTTTTATGCCTTTGCTGTTGAGTGCTCTGGTCTTACTTCATAAACAAATTATTTGAAATAATATGGTTCTGTGATCAAGAATTTTATACCAACGGGGGTTAAATCTTGCCACTTTGATAACAAGTATGAATTCTCACCAAAAACATCTTAATCAGGAAATTCCTTTTGAGATCCAAGTTAAAAGTGGTCAGATTAACACTTTTCTAACAAGAAAGTAGCAGCCATGACTGTTCTGTAGACTGCTGACCTGAAGCTTACAACATAATTAAATAAATTGCATCAGAGTAATTTCTAGACCTTTATAACCAGACTAGCTATAATATTTTTATTTCTCCCGAAATGTGTGCCTATGGGATCAATACTGTTAAGGGCGACAGGGGGCAGGAGTTTACTTGCAAAGACAAACTTAAAATAGTACCAATGCATTAAGAAACAAAAAGAATCCTGAAAGGGATTCTAAAGTACTTTTCTGTGAGGTGAGCAGTATTACAGAAAACCTGGTAGTGTGCTCTGGGACCCACCAAATGATCAGATGTATTGGTAATGTATTTTGATGCTTAATGAAATTGCAACTTTGCAACCACCCTGGAAATCAAAAGTGACCCATGCGTAGCTTGAAAGACTGGAATCTAGAATGACTGGGAAGGATATTTTAATGTATTTTAAACATTGGTTAAAATTTAAGTGCTGCTGATGCATTCAAAATAGTTTTATCACTGCAAACAGTTACTATTAAAAAAAAATAAATCAATAACTGGTATTTTACATTCAGAGACCTCATTCGATTGGTTCACATTATTCATTGTGTGAGGAAGTAAAAGCATCTATTCCTCAGGATCCCAGTAAAAGCAAACCCAGGCAAATGTTAGCCAAGACGAGCACCGACGTAAGCGCTCCCGTCCACCTCCTCTACCCTTTCCTAGTTTATCCCCCCCTGTTTAGGACTCTTCTTCAGCACTTGCTCCATTTTAAAGGCTAGCCCAAAGAAAGCCACGTTTCAGCGTGCACCAAAGTGCTTTGTTGGAATCAATTATAAAAACACGGCAACCATAAACACACGCTGACCTTCTTCCTTGCAGTCCTTATTCACAGAAAGTTTGGGATCAATCAGAATTTGGATTGAAGAATTTCACAGCCATTCTGGTTGTAGATGTTTGTTACTGTTTTTACAGATCATTCTTCTTGAAGGACTATTGCAGGGTATATTTCCCACAGCTGTTAAATTTTGGCCACATTTCTTCAAAAATTGTCTATTTTATACTTTATCCAGGACATTTGGCAAGTCACAGATCCCTGAAGTATTTTGATTGGGAAGGTGAAGGTCAGTGTGTACATCCTTACAGTAACTCAGGGAGTCCATGGGAGGGTTCAACTGGTTATGGTGGAGCTGACTAAATACATTCACATACTCATACAGTGTCTACTGGACACAAAAATGGGCCTGAGGCAGGTGATGGTAAAGCATGACAAGTGCTTTTGCATAAGGGGGGACTGTCTAGCTTAGCTAAATCAGGAGACCCACGAGGCAACATCCATATTCTTTCCTGGTAAAATGGGAAATGGGATATTGAAAGAAACAAAAGAGCGCGGGATGTTTATAATGCTTTACAAAACATGCTAAACTCTGTCTGCACTGACATCCAGTACCAGAAGTCTGAGCATGTATTGTAGAGTTAAACGGAGAGATTATCCACAGATTAAAAAGTGTTTTAAAATAAATTTTAATGGAAATAAACCCTTGCCTTGCCCACTATCATGCTCCTTGTATTTTTCAGTGAAAAGGTGCTGAACTAGCAGGTAAGACACGATCTAGGTGTGGCAATGTTGGTTCCTAACAGAATCTGGAGTTTCCACAAATTCTTGCTCTCCCCCTGAGACTAACTTCTTGCCACTAATTGATTCCAATTAGCCAGTTTTAACCGTAATTATTCAGTGAAAGAAACAAATGGTATTATAGCTATGCTCTGCACCCCACTACTAACAACATGGCATTACTGAACTTGTGGAATTGAAATGGCTCATGCTTGGAAAAAAACCCCCACACCTTCAAGAAGCAGTGTTTAAAAACACTGAGAAAAAAACCCTTTGTAAAGAAATTGAAATATACTTTAACTAAAACTTGCTAGCAGAGAATGAGGACACTTGTTTTACTTCTAAATTTCTGCTGAAATGAGGAAAAAGAAATGAATGGAAGAAAAAGAAAAATCAGTTGCTGAATAGATGTGGATAAATATGAAAACTGAACATCTGGGGAAAATAATGCATCTCAGCCACCTAATTTAGAAATTTAAAATATTTAATTCTCATATGAAAGTAGACATTTTTATCCTAAAACTTGAGATAGAAAATGTTGGCTTTTGAGTAAAAAATGTTATGATTTAGTAGGGTAGTACTGAATAGTTTTAAAAGGGTTGAAATAAAAAGGAAGACAATTCCATAGCAAAGGATGGCGATGGTACGATTTCAAAGCACGGGGTGAATGGGAAGCAGTGGGTGGTCACTGGGGCCTGGTCGTACGTTGGCAACACTCCATTGATGCCTCCTCAGATGTTCCTTCTAACTCGAAAAGCGACCGAAAAGAGGTGATGATGAGAGAGAAAGGAGGGAGGAGAAGAGGATCCAGATTACTAGGGAGCCTGTCTGTCCTGCGGTAAACTTCCAGCTTCTCATTAGGTAGGACTTTACCCACAACATAGTGCAGCACCGTGCCACTTCCTCTTATGTCTGTTCCTTTATAAAAGAAAAAATAGAACTTGTACAAGACGAAGCTGTATCTAGTCATCTGGCCATCTCTAATTATAAACTAAACATAAATAGTGCTTAAAGCCACTGAACTTAAGTAAGAAAGAAGGTCATTTATACAGGTGACATGAGGTTGAAGGAACAGAGGAGAAAGATGGAAGGAAAGTTCCTTTTCTTGATATGTTTAAGCCAGCACAAATCACGGTGTGTCAGCTTGTTTTACAATCTAGTGTTCTGGCTGTTTTGGCTTTTAATTAGAAAGTCCTTCCCTTAGCATTTCTTCTTAGCAGTAATTTTTAAACTAAACAGAAGGTGTATTCCCCAGTGCCATATGTTAAACCTGACGTGCTACTGAAAATGTCTTCTGGAAAAAAAACCCCACCCAAACCCTACCCCAAGGTAGGACCACTGTCCCAATCTGCTCCCTTTGGCCCACTTGCAAGCCCCAGGGGGACACAACAGTCCCCTGTCAGGCAGTGGGGAATTAGTCGTAACTTGCAAAGTCAACAGATGATAGGCTGCTAATCTTCTCTTTGCTTCCCTGGCAACCTGTTGTGGCTTGGAAAGAGTCATACCCCAGTCATCCACCACTTGGTCCCAAAGACAGCGAGCGGTAAGTAACAACCACACGGAAGCTGGGTCTGTGGGAAGTGAATAGTTCATAATACTTTGGGAGGTCACCTTATTGATGTGTTTTGACCAACATGTTAGTAGGCTATGAAGTGTAGTACATTTTAGCACTTAAACAGAAGGGATTAAGGGCTATGGGTATCCTTGACTTTGAAGTATAGAAGGAGAATCCAGCTATGACCACAGAGATGCCTGACTGAGGCTGAAAGGGTCAGTGGAGCACTGACTGATGTGGGCTGACGCAGTCTTTTTCCCCTGTAATTCTTCCCTGTATAAATTCCAGTTGTTTATGGGCTTTGCATAGAAGGACATCTTCTGAGCCCTTTACCATGGATTTTTTTGTGTGAGTGGGGTCAGGATGATAAAATCTGTCTGTAAACTTTTGGTATACCCAGATGAATGAAGGATGGATCATTCAGGTTAAAAAGCTGAAAAGGTTAGGCAGCCTCGGAAAGCTGTGATGTGCCGATCCCCTGTTTGGATGAACTGTACCCAGCTGCATGATATACAATAAGGTTGCTCATTTATAGAGCTTTTCTTCCAAGACTGTAAAGCACCACTGTGAATACTGAGAGGTGTTTCTGTGCAATCTTAACGTAACACAAACCACAGCTTTATGGGGGTCCCTCATCAGCTCTTTGCTGGCCACAGCATAAGCTGGTATAGAATTGGAAACTGTGCAGTCTGAAGTTTATCCATGTTTCTTCTGATACTTGTCTAGGGAGGGCCATCTCCACAGCAATACAGTTAAGGTGAGACACGCTCTTTTATTTTGTATGAGTAACTGAAACCCTATCCTATAAGCTCATAAAATGTGATTGCATACAAGATGTTGATGGCCTAGGGGAAATTTTGAACAACTGGGAGTCATTATCAGGATTTTGCTGAAAAAAAGATCCATGATCTGATGTATTTTCCAACAGTCTTTGCAGAAAGACCAAAGGAGTTGCAAGCTTCAGAGGCACTACCCATGAAATCCATGCGTACACTTGTGACTGTGGACAAACGAAAAAACAAGAATTTTTCATGGATGTACACAAATTGTTTCTTGGGAGCCCCATGCCTTTGTAATTTCTCATCAAAATGGCTATATATAACAATCTGTACACAGAACTACTTGCAGAGAGTAGCATTTGAGAACAAATTAATAAGTTAATACCTCCCTTGACCTGTATCTGGTCAAGCTACATTTTTAGATTCCCATTATTACTAATATGAAGAGGAGGTTAATCTAGTAATGTGCAGTTTTAGAATGATAGATGAGTTGAGGCACATGAGCTATTTGACACCGTACCTAGCAGCAGCTCCTTATCGTAAGTCTCCAGACTGACAAGAAGCCCAAGGAGGGGCGGGGGGAGCTGCAAACCTCTCGATGCGTTGTTTGAGTAATGGGACCAAAGTTGGAGGTGAATATAAACAGCCTTAACTCCCGTCACTCATGCCTTGCTCCAGTATTTTGACTGTGCTATTTCAACTTGGCTTAAAAGGAATTAGCCTCATGGCTTCTTACTAGCGCGCACCTTAAATCTTTTACATAACCTATCCGATACTGGCCCTTCAATTTATAGACTAACGTTGTCAAAGCTGAGTTGTGTGACTGACTCCCTCAGCTCGGCTTTGGAAGATCTCAGCCTGGAGAGTTATGTATTTGTTATTTGTGTATTGAGAAGGCCAGAATGATGCTCCTGTGCTGTCACGTGCAGCTGGACATCCCTCTTTAAAAGCGGCAGAGCTGGTTAGCCCAACCGCCTGGCACTCACCACTTTTCTGAGAAGGCTTCGCAAAAACCTTAGCCTGTGAAACTTGTAACTATTCAATTGTATTTAATGAAAAATGTGATCAAAAATCAAAAATATTTATAAATGACGCTCAAACTGTTCCACCGTATTCCAGGCTACTTCTTGAAGCACATCTTTGCCTGAATGTCCCCCTGCGCTGCTGATGGGAACAAACATAACTTAAAAACCATTGCAGAAAGCGATAGAGGGAAACACTGCCTGTTTTACTAATGCCTGATACTGACAGCCTGCATACAAAATCTTCAAAGCACTCAGGCACTTCTTTTGTGCTCACTTTTAAAGTGTTTAATGAAACATATAGAAACTGACATTTTAAACCTGTGGCTTTGGATGTTATTTTGCAGTGTCAGTTTGTTTCTTTTTTTCCAAATCACATAGCAATAGTTTTCTACCTTTCTGCCTCAAACTTCAGTCGACAAATAATGAAGGCTGTTTTCAGATAATAAAATGTTTTTGTTCTTCGGCGTGTTGTAACAGGTGGGCAGCCAAACAGCGCCGCAGTAAGTATGTAGGAATGCTAGTTACGGAGCAAAATCTTAGTCCTCCTAGGACATACAAACACAATTAGCACGTGTATCACCATACTTATAATTAAGAATAGTTAAGATTACAAGCCTTCGTTAGACTGTGCTGCAAGATAAAAACAAAGGCTCAATTCTTTCCAGGGAGAGCAGACCTATATATAATCCTTATATAGAAATATATAAGGAAATATAAGGAATATATAAGAAAGCTGGTCAATCCCTTATACTTAAACTGGCATTCCTTAGACTTAAACCGTATTCCGCAACAGCATGCAAAGTCAGATCACATTTCTAGAAGATGTAGTAGATTCAGGGAAAACAGAGATTAGGCATTCCTTTGGGTTGTAAAATGGCTAATATATCACATTTCCTGAAACTCTGCAAATTTACTTTGCTTATGACAGAACCATAGGACTTTTTTTTTTCTTTTCCCTTCACCACTATGGAAAATAAGGCCCTTATTCTGCAAATTGTTATATATGGATATAACCTGACGTACAGCATATATTCCCGTAGACTCCACAGGACTGAATGCCGTGGATAAACACATACGTAACTGCTTACAAGATTGGAGCTAAAGAGCTTCAAAAAAGAAAATGAACAGAGATAGTTTTTGAAGTATGCAAGCAAAATAAGGGGAACAGGGATGCTTTCAGACATTGATCTAGATCCCCGCTGTGTATATTAATTCTGTGTTTCTGCAGTCCCTATGTGCAAAAGTTTGGGGGTGGGGTTTGGGGGCAGGTGGAAGAAGTGGGCTCAGACTCAGTAATTCCGTTTTCCAGACTGGGGTTCACTCTTAGGACTACTCAAGCCACGGGTTGGTGTATTACCCCAGGCAGCATTTAACACATCCTTGAATTTTTCCAACTAAGAAGCGGGGTCCAGCACGGGCAGGAGAGAGAGCAGGAGTGAGAAGGCTGTCCTGGGGCCGCAGAGTAACGGCAGGGGGATTTCTGAAAGTCCCAGCCAACACTTACGGAGCGATTTTTCTCGGCATATTAATCCTATCGATTTAAGTAGGAGTATTTATCCTTTTTTCGGCTCCATCCCCACGTTAGTATGACAATGCTATTGTCGTCCACACGTGTAGTCGGCGGCTCTTTATTAAGTCTCTATAAATACGACACAGTACCGACGCTCAATATTTATGTGGAGAGCACACTCACATGCCTGTAATCCCGGGAA
>NW_008825108.1:5728217-5740481 GCF_000699105.1 Pygoscelis adeliae | reverse complement strand
GGTTACAGAGAGCAGCGTGTAGGGGAGCGAAACCTCCCTGCTGTTCTGTTTTTATTTCATTATTTGAAGAAAAAGGTGGTGGGATGTGATTTCACTTAACGTGAATGAATACATTCATGCCACCTGCTGCAGCCGAATCACTGCAGGTTTACACCCTGTGACGGAGCAGAGCGGGTCAGTGTTCACTGTTCTCATGCAGAACAAGATTCGATCTTGATCTGTATTTACTCTTGTTATTACAGCCCTTGGGTCCCTGTCGAGGCCCTTGTTACGGTAGGCAGGGTCGCTATGGAGGCCCCGTTCAGGCAGTTACAGAGGCTTTTTTTTATTAAGAAGTTTTCTCTTTTAACCACGACCAGACTTTGTAATAGAAAAGGAAGATGGGATGGACTTCTTGATAGTTCTGGCATTGTCTTTCATTTTAGAATTAGTTTCTTTTTAAGCTGTCCTTTCTTGAAATGTCTGTGCGGTGGCAGGTTCTCTCTTCCTGAACCTTACTGTTTTGTACTATGAAGCGAAGAGTTTATAATTGGAAGAACGGGGCACAAAAAGTAAGTCGGACAGAAAAAGAGCGCTCACCAACTCAAATCAACAGCCCTTGTATTAAAACGTATTTTCATTACTATGATTACCGACAATTTTAAACAGCCCAATGTTAGAACTGCAGGCAGGATTGAAATTAAGTTTGTGCAATTTGTTGTCGCGGTGAAATAAAATGGAAATTTGGAAAAGCATGGTTGTAGGAAAAGATGCAGATAAAATGCCTTTTATCTCTGAGGAGTGAGTGACTGGGCTAGTCGGGGGTTTGTGCAGACCTGTATGGAAATGGGCAAATCAGAAGACAAAATTCTGCTGACAGCAGGGGGTATAATTCACTTAACAAATCCAAGAAATTATTTAAGCGGTTATTATTCTTGTGTGTTTAGACTTTGTATAGGAATAATTGAACTGTCAAATAGGTGTTGCAGTGACATTTGTCCAAAGTTGCTGTATTACACTTCAGCACCGATGCCCCAGTTACGGTGTAAAAAAAACAACAATAAAAAAAGGCCTATTCACTTTTTGAATCATCAAGCTAGCTTAAGACATGGAGTGAAAGGCAATGGTAAAATGCATTTCCCAGTACGCTTTGTGTAACTTTTCAGATACAAGTTGCTTTTTTCTTTAATACACTTGAATATAGTCACATTGGGTGAGATCCTTACCTTGTGTAAGGTAGCATTGTTATATTGAAATCGGTGGCATTTTTTCTTTATACCCACTCATTTATATCTCTTTCAGTAAAATGCTGTTTTTAAAACAATAATCAGTGCGTGGTTATAGTTTCAGGTGTTTAATAGCAGTACTGTTTTTCCTTTTCAGCTGTCACAAGCTTGACGACTCACTGTAGTATAAAGTAAATAATACACATTTTTAAACCAGGGAACTTCTTTGTTCAGAGCGTGCTTTTGCAGTGTAGCAATTTGCATTTTCATTAATAGCCCATTTTTAATGTAATACATATAACCATTTGTAGTCCTTAAACATGGACGGCTTCTACTGTGATAGATAGACGGGATTTTCTTATGCTCTGAGAGACCTTGATGTTCTAGCAGGACTTTAGCTTTTTGTCATGTTTATATTCGATTAAAATACAGCAACATCGTTGGAGTAGCGGTTGCTATAAAAGGGTCTAAACCATCATTTTTCACTTTTGTTGTACATGAGCAGTGAATAACTCTGGCTAACTGTGAGGCTTCACAAACATAGTAATGCCTTCACTTTGTAATTTTTTTTTTTTTCATAAAGTTAGTTCATTTTCTGTGGTCTTCACAGGTGAAAGTCATAAATCAGCCTGAAATGTTGATAGCCACGTAAAGGTATTTATTTTCTTACTGAAATCTTTGCTACTTTAGTTGAAATGTGAAATGTAAGTGATATGCTACAAATTTACTTTGCATTATGTGCCAGAATTTAGTGGCAGTAATCATCAGACATTTAATACAGCACTACTGTAGAGTACCATAAGAATATGCACGCATAATTTAAATGAGCATCAAACTTTGGCATAAATGAAAAGGAAAAAAAAAATTCTTACATCATGCAGACAAAACAAACAGACATATCCTTCCATCTTGTAACAACTAAGATGTCAAAATAGATAGGTTGTTGAGGAAACACACGTCTTCCTTTAACAGATGAGGTGGAATTAAAGCACCTGCAAATTACTGTTGTGGGTATGCTGAGAAGACAGGCTGCAAGGCTGTCATTTCCAGAAGTACAACTTTTTATGGTGATATTTTGGGGAATTGGAGATAAAAATGTCAGTGCCCAGAGAGGTGTGGAGAGAGATGGATGAAATACTCAGCCTGGTCTTCACTTTTGGCATGCTATAGAAGTTTTGCTTGGTTTTTAACTCCTAACACAGAGAGAAATAGATAAACACAGACAATGTTTTAGTTTGTTTTTGTTTTTTGTTTTTTTTTTTTGAAGTGTGTAAGGGTTTAGTCTTTGGGAAGCAGTTTTTAACTTCTTGTTTATTTTGCTTTATGGCACAACAAGCAAATCAATGTTTGATAGTAATGCACATGTTATAAATATCACTGTTATTGGTAGTTGATGTATTTTTAGTATGAATATTGACTGCCCAGTGTTTGCCCAGTTATGTGTATGTGGATATATCTATCTGTCTAAGAGAATACAGAAGATGCAGAGTTTACCAGGTTTTATTAGTCTGGTGAAGAGATCATTTCAATGGCCGAACACGTAATAAATATTAAAAGACTACTGATAGGATCTCTAAGAAGTGTGGGGGGGGAAGCTTCCTTATTTAGTGTCAGAATATATACAGTATTCTCTAAGTATGCATTTACATGTGTGTCTGAGCTCATTAAAATTGTTAATCGCAGAGGAAAGTTCATCATTCTTGCTTTATTAATAACAGGCCAGTACAGTTTTCCATGCTCACTTGAAGCTTCTGTTGATGTCTGTAGCTGTTTTGAGTGTGCCTAGAATGCAGAGTCAGGTCCACTTGAAATACTTTGCATATAAATTAAGTTGCTTTGCTTCATTTAATTGGCTGATCTGGCTTTGCACTAGTGCAAATCCACTGATAATATGGAATTTTGCTGGATTAACACTGGAATACCTGGCACCAACTTTTTACCTTGTATTTAGCAACCTTATGCAGAATTACGATTTTAGTAATCCATGTTTTATGATGAGACAAGAAAAACGTGGTATGATGAATTCCTTCAATAATTACTAGCCAAATAAGGCTTTTTATTTTAGGCAAAAGGCCAATGGTAACTGCTTCAGTGGTGGAAAAATTTTTCAAGTTTTTAAAAATTAGCCATACTTGAACGAGGTGATAATTTCACCGGAAAACATATATCTAGGTCTATCAGGTATGGATGCACAATAGCAAGATAAAAGTGTAACATTTCAAGAAGTTTATTGCTTCGTTGTTTTTTCTACAAAATATGTATAAAACCCAAGAAGTTTTAGAAAAAGTTAATTAAATACTTTGTTTTCCTTATGGGCTACCTATTTTTTCTCCCTCGTCGTTAGAGAGTATCATATTGCAGAATAATGCGTACAGACTGATTAATAATAGGTGCCACCATTTTCATTATATCAAATCTATCCACCCATCCTCTTCCCTCAGAGGAATAACAGATGATTAGTCAACCTCTAAAATTCTGATAGATGTTTACCTTGTATCTAAAATTGCACAGTTATTTCCACTGATGGAACCTTGGAAAGTGAGGCGTGAATCAATACCACTCAAAAAGCCTACATATGTGCTACCTTTACAGTTACGTAGTTGGCTCATAGTCATTTTCTCATCCTGCATGCCTCCAGAAAATATTCTTATCGAACCCTGTAATTCAACCTTTTAAGTGTAGCTTCTTGTTTTTGCAAAGAGATCATTGCACATGGGTTTTCTCCAAATGTGTAAATATAAGGCTCTACCCAGAAAGGTTCCTATTCTCTATCTGGATTAAAATCTCTTTAGTTCCAAAGAAAACAGTTACAGATTTTATTGTCAAACTAAAGCCTTCCCATTCTCTACAGTGGCATAATAAATGTCTTTTCCTCCTTCACAGATCTTTTCATAATTTGACCCATTAACTGAGAACATCAATTTGTTCTCTAAAATACACCAGAAAAGGAAAGCGCATGTAGAAGAATGGTGAACTACTCTCTGCTTGTTTAATCATTTGCTTATATTTGTAATTCTGCAAAGCTCACAGAACGGTTTTTTGGACTTGCACAGTCACAGCAGCCCTGTATAGTAGTGTGTCTCAGACCTACATGCAACTGGTACAGAAGTAATCAGCTGTGGAAAGCAATGACTCTCTTGCGTGCACTATGTGACCGTAAGTTCTCATGCCCAAGGAAAGGCAAAGTGCCCTGTCGGTGTCTCAGGGCAGAGTGAACTCCCTGAAGGCTGTTAAATCCTGGTTTGATCCGAGAGCTGTGCTTGTTTTACATTGTATAACCAATATCGGCTAACTTTTTTTCACTTATTGATGAACAAAACTGCTAGAACCTGAAGTTTGATACAAGGCGAGGGATTATTTATTTAATGTCAGTGTGGTGTCTGCAAGTCTGTAGGAAATTTGTAGACCGTTACTTTATATCAATTGCGTTGCAGTACACGTAGTAAGAAAGTGCTAAAGCAGTGTTCAAACACTGTATACTTTGTACAGTTTGTTTCCCCCCCCACCCCCTTAATCCACAATAGTCAAGCAATGTCTTACTTGGTACATCCATAAATCAAGTGCTGTGCACAGTTAGTAATCGCTTTGGTTTTTTTGTTTGCTTCTTTTCTAGGTTTCTTGGTGTTACACAGTTTTCTCCTACTCATGCCAGAAAAGCCTTTCCTTGCTTTGATGAGCCCATCTACAAGGCCACTTTCAAAATCAGCATCAGGCATCAAGCAACTTACTTATCTTTGTCCAACATGCCCGTTGAAACTTCTGTTTTTGAAGAAGACGGATGGGTTACAGATCACTTTTCACAGACCCCTCTCATGTCCACGTATTACCTAGCTTGGGCAGTGTGCAATTTTACATACCGGGAAACTGTCACCAAGAGTGGAGTAGCTGTAAGTATTTCTAATGTTGTATCAAATACATTTCGTTATTTTGAAAACTCTCACTTTTTGTAAGGGATCATAACGTCAAGTATTTCAAGTATTTTCTTGATTAGCATTTCTAAAATTTGCCAGTTTATTTAATGATAGCGTGTATTGTTTGGGACCTTTTCTGAAGGTTTGGCTAACATTTTTGGTTTGTCTGATACTTTTTGTAACTGGTTAGCTTAGTAGTTGTGGTGTCTGATGACATTTGAAACTTTCAGATATACCATTTCACTTCACTTTCATTTTCTTGGGAAGTTTTGCCTTGTTTTTCCTGTAGCCTGTTTTTCAATGCCAGTGTTCGTGGGACTATTTATTAGAAGAAAGCAGTAGTACTGGCAGCATTGCCAGTCTCCTTCCTTCAATACTGACATGTCCCTTGGTGTGCTGTGTGCTAGCTCAGGAGACTGATGAAGTAATTTCTATCTTAGAGCTCTTGCTTAGGAGTAGGACTTTACAACCTACCAGCTTCCTGTGGAGGTCCGGATTGATGGAAGCACTAACTTTCTGGAGCTGTTGTTTCCAAATACGGCATGATTCCAGGAGTTATGCCATGGGAAAAAAAGAGAGAAAATCCTTTCTTTATGTCAGTTTTGTTTTGGTTTACAAATATCAAGCTCAGAAGTGTATAACAAGCCAAAACATACACGAGAAATGCTGTCAGCTTAATGGAATATTTTACAGCGCTGTCATCTTGATTTTTCAGGTGAACATACAGAGAAACCCTTCCTTCTTAGTTACAGTGAATAACAAAAACAGAACTAGTTCTGGAAGCAGAGGGCTAGGTGGCAGTTTAAGCTGTGTGCCTGAGCAAAGGGAGTGTTTACTTAACTTCTGTAAATGCTCTATGACTTTGTGCTGTAGCCTGGGGGCATGAGGAAGGACTGCAGGCCTCCCTTCCATGGCTGATCAGGTCAGGAAACGTCTCCATAACCACTTTTAGCTAGTCTAAGCATTGGGCTGCTGTGGAGGGAGCTGATCCCACCTTCTCTGAGCCAAAGGTATTCTTTTGCCTTCCTTGTGCCAGCCTTCAGCTCTGTACAGCCGCATGATCTGGCTGAAAACTGACCTGAAAAAAGAAGTGAAAATGTGGTGAGTTTTCAACCAAATCAGTTCTCTGATCCTGCTTTTTGTGTGACTGCCAGAGCCCTAGTACGGATTCAAGGCTGCGCTGATGGCAGGTGAACCCAGGACAGCCCTCTGCATTGGCATCCCTCATTTAGGCCGTACTGAAGTGATCAGAAAATAAGTCTTATTTTTTTCACTGGAACAGCTGAGTAGGACACTAGGGGCCTTTCACTCCTTTACAGCCCTTTCATACCATGGCCAGCAGACTATGACAATACCCTCTGGCCCCATGAAAGGGGAGGAGGAAGCATGGCTAGGAAGTGGTTCTCTGAGGTGCTTTAACCTATGAGTGTAAGGATGTGGGAACCGCTGAGGCCATGCTTGCAATCCCAGTGGTTACCTGCAATGGCTGAAAGCCTTTGGGTTTGTGTTTTTTTTTTGTGGGGGTTTTGTGTGTGTGTGTGTGTGTGTGCTGGTTTTTGTTTTTTTTGGGTGTGGTGGTTTTTTTTTTTTTGGCTTGGTTCTTTCTCTGTCAGTTCAGTGAGTTGAGTTAATTTAGAAAAGGATCTCACAAGTGCCAAGGCAAAGAAGTAAGAGGGGAGAAGTGGATGCCTGGTTTTTAGTGTTGCTGCCAACAGATTAATTATCTGTACAAGAGGGATTGCTCTTGAGACGAGGAATTGGTTGCCTCTGGCTGTTGTAATGGTCATAGAATCATAGAATGGTTTGGGTTGGAAGGAACCTTAAAGATCATCTAGTCCCCCCTGCCATGGGCAGGAACACCTTCCACTAGATAAGGTTGCTCAAAGCCCCATCCAACCTGGCCCAATTTCCAGGGATGGGGCATCCACAACTTCTCTGGGCAACCTGTTCCAGTGTCTTGCCACCCTCACAGTAAAGAATTTCTTCCTAATATCTAATCTAAATCTGCCCTCTTTCAGTTTAAAACCGTTACCCCTCGTCCTATCACTACACTCCCTGATAAAGAAGAGTGTTCACTGGCCTTGTAGAACAGGGTGAGATATCAGGCCATTTCAGGGGAGGTTTAGATTGGATATTAGAAGAAATTTCTTCACTGACAGGGTTGTCAAGCATTGGAATAGGCTGCCCAGGGAAGTGGTGGAGTCACCATCCCTGGAGGTATTTAAAAGACATGTAGATGTGGTGCTTAGGGACATGGTTTAGTGGTGAACTTGGCAGTGCTAGGTTAATGGCTGGACTTGATGATCTTAAAGGTCTTTTCCAACCTAAATGATTCTATGATTCTTACTCCCTATCAAGCAGTACTGAAACAGACTTCTATCCAGGTAGGTGTTGATGATTTTCATTGTAATGTACTCCACCTGCTGAAGGATTTAGTCTTAAGCTAAGAATGGCCTGGTATTTTTCAACTTTAGAAAACACTGGTTACTTGAGGTTCTCCCTTAACTCTAATAAGTTGGAAGTTTTTGGTGCATACTCTAGTAGGCAGGTCTTGTGTTCCTTGTGCTCTAATACAGTGTAATGCTTGCAAATTTGTCCTACATAATACTAGCCTGTTATCTCACTTTGAAATGTCCTAGACTCATCTGAGAAACAGCTGCAAGCAGTTCAACTTCCAATATCGGTGTAAGCAAATACATGGAATGTGGGGGATGGACCTCAGGACCATTAATTTGAAAGATAAAACCTACTTCCTCTTTAACTCATTTTCTTGTAGTGTTATTCAGAGCTCATATCCTGCAGACATTTTCTGCTTGAGTATGTTTGATACCCTGAAGACAGAGGCACACTCATGTCTTACAGACAATAATTGAGAACTTCCTGCTGTTCTCATATTTGGCAAAACTGTTCTCAAGACTTTAGGTTTAACAGGAATCCAAAGAGAGCATTCAAGTGTTAATTTATTAGGAATTTGTGGCTACTAGGGCCTGATAGTTACGCTTGAGTCTGTTGGTTCAGTGCATGTAGGATGTATAAAAGTATACTCCACTGGCTTGACAGTACCATTGTACAGAACTTTGCCAACAATTATGCAAATCAGTGAATAATCTTCGCAAAGACTTGAAGACCAAAAGCCTATATCAGTTGAGATAGTTTCTTATCCCATAAAATTGTTCGGTTAGTCTAGAGTTTTAGCTCTTACTTTTTATAGTACCCCTATCACAGAGGTATGTTAACGCCCAGTAATATCAAAATAGTTTACACTGAGTTATTGGTTAAATATATTTTACTATTTTTTAGTCCATTTGTGATCTGATCATCTTTCATTGTTCAATTTTGTTGAAAGAGTATCTTTTAAGGTATGGACTCATGGCAAACACTTTAGAGCTGTGTTCATTCAGCTGAATTGCTGAGGTAATCCATCTTTTTGAGTCTTTCATACTGCAATACCAGGAGTTCATGGACACTACTTTGAAATTTGAAATTGCCTGAAACCTGGCACATGCAATTCTAAACTTCTTGGTTTCCTCTGAAGCCACTTTTTCACTAAAATTTAGTTGCTCCCATATCCATGGCATTGCATGTAAATGTATGATAAAAGTAAGTTTGCTTCTAAGAATGAATGAATCTTCAGGGAAATTAATCAAACCCCCATACTGAAGCATCTTGATGGGCAATTTCTTGCGTTGGGCAATCTTACTTCAATTAATGCAGTGTATGTTGTATTTATTTTGTAGACATATAGTAGACACCTAAAAGACTTCAGCTTCCATATACTTTTGCTTTTGCTTTGGCACTTTCTTGAACCTCATTTTGGTTCACAAAGCATTTTTTTGTGTGTGCGGGGTGGGGTGTGGGGGCAGGGGCAGGGGGTGGGGGGGGAAGGGGCAGGGAAGTGTCCTTTCAAATTTGGACAGCATTGTAATGATTAAAATCTCACTTCTCTTCCAGCTGACCAGTCTTACTAAACTGCTATGGTCAAGGGTAGATAAACTCCCTGAGGAATAAAAGAAACAGTGAGATAAAAAGCAAGTTTGTTCCTCAAAAATTGTTAAGTGTTAGCTGTTCAGTATTTCTCAAAGAATGACATTGTCCTCAAAATTAATTTTAACCTAAGCGTGAGATTCAAATACAAATCAAGTTATAAATAGAAACTGACTTTTGGAAAGCTTAAGTAGCCGATCAAAATATAATTTTGATATATCCTATATAATTCTTGCAGACAGGAAGATGTTCTATATTTCATACACTAAAATTAATTTGGGAAGGGGAATTAAGACAAGCAGTGCTTTTCTAGGAGCACAGATCAGTGCATGCGAATCATTAGCGTAACTCTTTAGTCCATATGGGTCTGACCAGAATCCCTTCCAAAGCAAGTAATTTAAAAGCAGAGTTGACTTCTTATACGAATTACATATATATAATGTTGTTCAGATTCATCTGGGATTACAGACAATGATTCAAATCACTTGATTCTTGGGGAAAGGACTGTGGTGCAGTCATCTGTGCTGCTGTGGACTAGGGAGCAGTATAGTTCTACCAGGGTGCTGCCTGAGGTAATGCTGTATTGAGGGAGGAGGGATGTCCTTACGAGCAGGCTTAGCTGATCTTTGTATGGCCCTAGACCAACTGCAGCTGTGCCATCTGTAGTTCGTGAAAATCATGGGATATGTGTACTGTTGTCTTTGCACAGTACAATAATCCAGAAAACTCCACTTACCTTCACATGCTTGCTTGCTTGCTTGCTTCTACTCATATTTTGTGTTTCCTAATCATACCTCTTACATATGTTCTTTGTCAGTCATTCTTAAAAGCAACATATTGCTGGCTGGATTGTAATGTCTGTCACATCATCTCTGTGTCTCTTTCCTTCATTATTGTCTTTATCTGTCCTTTCAATCCACCAGGCATTTTCTTACTACTGTTACTTTATTTTTCCCCTGTCTGGATTTATTTTTACTGTACTTCATGTTTAGCTGTACCTCTATTCTCCAAACCCTCTGTTTCTCATCATTCCTTTGTCAGATGGACCTGGAAACTCACTATATCCTGCACGCCTTTCCACTGTCTCATAAGTGATTTTAATTCCTTTTTGTCGTGGTTTAACCCCAGCTGGCAACTAAGCACCACACAGCTGCTTGCTTACTCCTCCCCGGTGGGATGGGGGAGAGAATTGGAAGGGTAAAAGTGAGAAAACTCGTGGGTTGAGATAAAGACAGTTTAACAGGTAAAGCAAAAGCCGCGCACGCAAGCAAAGCAAAACAAGGAATTCATTCACTACTTCCCGTCGGCAGGCAGGTGTTCAGCCATCTCCAGGAAAGCAGGGCTCCATCACGCGTAACGGTTACTTGGGAAGACAAACACCATCACTCCGAACGTCTCCCCTTCCTTCTTTCCCCAGCTTTATATGCTGAGCATGACGTCATATGGTATGGGATATCCCTTTGGTGAGTTGGGGTCAGCTGTCCCGGCTGTGTCCCCTCCCAACTTCTTGTGCACCCCCAGCCTACTCGCTGGTGGGGTGGGGAGAGAAGCAGAAAAGGCCTTGACGCTGTGTAAGCACTGCTCAGCAGTGACTAAAACATCCCTGTATTATCAACACTGTTTTCAGCCCAAATCCAAAACACAGCCCCATCCTATCTACTATGAAGAAAATGAACTCTACCCCAGCCAAAACCAGCACACTCTTTTTTTCTGCTAATTCTTTCTCTTTTCGGTAGTGGAAGGAGTGAATGCTCAGAGGCAAAGCAGAGTATATCAGTGGAGATGAATGCATTGCTGGAAAGAAATGTTTCAGGGAGATTCATCGTCTACCATTCTTCTCTTTTGCTGTGGATGGGGTGTGGAGATAGGTATGAAAATAAAGTGCCAACTGGCAGCTTCAACGTGGCTCTTGTCAGGGGGAGTATCTGCTAAAAAGAAAAAAAAAAAAGTGCGTGGAAAGGAGTGGAGTCAGGAGGAATTGTGGGCGCAGGGGTTAGAAGAGCAAGTGCAGGCATTGATAGAGCAGATGGGAGTGAGCAGCAGCGAAAGGAAGGGGCTGGGTGGTGGAGAGTGGGAAGAGGAATGTCGATGGAAGGCAGTGCTGAAAGAAGAATTTTGCGTGGTTTCGCTTTTGCTACTCCTGCTCCTATTCCAAAGTGGTTGCAGCATGTGTTGCAGGACTGGCAGCGTGTGGCCTGACCACAGCTTGGTCAGCTGCGCAGGGTAGGACCTCCACTGGCTGTCTGAATCCATGCGCATTACATTTTGAAGAGAGCTCTACAGCCAGGTACATCTTGCTTTTATTAAACATTACTGTAGAGTCATCAGTGCCGAGTAATTTGTCATGATACAGAGAAAGACCTTGAGGCTAAGAAAGATCTTATGAGAAGAGTCATAGCACAATAAGGCCAACCTTTATTGCATTGCTGCTGTTTTGTTATTACTTTATCTAAGATGTAATTAGAGATCACAAGCTCCTGGTTAGTAAAAATCTTAATTCAATACCTTACAGTACGGTTAAGTCTTATCCTGGCCGATGAGGAGGAGCTGTAATAATCTGGCTAAAGGAGAATAAGGTAATTACTGTTTCCGTAGTGCTCCATGGCTTGCGGAGAGCCTGCATAAATGTCCTGGCACTGAATTCTCTTAGGCTTGTGTTCAGGGGGCTCGCTCGGTTTGGTTCGGCATCACACAAAAAGATAGAGTGATCTCAAAAATGGGATCTGTGCAGTAATAGTCGCTTGATTCTGCACAAGTGAAAAATCCTTTTTGTCCAGGAAGGGCTAGTGAATGGAGTCACATAAGCAGACTTAGGTCAGAATCAGTGCACGTCCAACAGCCCATGTTAATTTAGGTGCAGCACCATGGGACCATGGTTTTATACTTGTCCTTAAGACAAGATGACTGGAGGTAGTGTAGTGCTTCTAGCCCTCCATGAGATGCTGGAGAGCTGGGCGAGGCATTCCCTCATCTGCAGTGCGGTGATCAGTCTGAGGAGACTGAAGAGCTGACTTTTCGTTAATAGCCTAAAAAAAAGTAAAATCAGGTTCAACAACTATTCAGAATAACTTTTTCCCCAGTGGGTTCTGTCATTTGTTAGTTACTAGAAAAAAACAAAACCAAAGGTTTTATGTAAAATAACTCTGCACTTATTGTGCGGTTCA
>NW_008825108.1:5722067-5728190 GCF_000699105.1 Pygoscelis adeliae | reverse complement strand
TTAGAAAAATATTCGGTATTTGAAAAGTGTGTTAATATTTTTATGTAATAGCAGTAATGACCTCAAGACCAGGCATTTTCTGTCAGTTAATGACTACCTGGGTTAAAGGCCTGAGGCTCTGCCTTAGGCCCTCTCTTCAGCTGCTGGTTATTAACTGCCAGCAAAGTCTCTCCATCAGTTATTATTTATTAATCAGTATTGAAGCAATTATACACCAGATAATTCTTTGTGGGCAAGCAAATTGGTTACAGCAGAATGATTTAGCTATCAAAAGTAGAATTAGTCCTCAATTAAAACTAAGTTTTCTTCCTCTGCAACCTGAATTCAGTCCAGCTCCAGAGTTGAGCTCTACTTTCTAAGCCCACCTATACCTGAAAAGTAACTTTTGTTAGCCCATCACTTACCACTGGGAGGCCACACGTGTATCTGATAAACAGAGAGCAGCTAATGCAGGAAGCACAAGGCATATTTCTGAAGCCTGGTGCAATGCAGACTTGCAATGTTTGATCTTTATATGTCCTGGAATGCTGCTTTGATAGGGATATGGTGATACTCATTTTTTGGTCTTTATTACAAATGTCCCACTCTTGCCTTCCCCAAAATAGCTTTCATCAAACAGCTAAAAATAAAATGCATGTTACAAAGAATATGATGGGAGGTATGCAGTTATATTGAGCTAGAAAGGCATGCAGATGTATGAACATGGATAGGTGTGTTTGTGCTTTCTTTTGCTTGTATGAAATTTTCTCTGTAGTAACAACAGAAAGGCTGGTTCTACAAGTACCTTTTACCCAGTTTAGTGCTTGCTATTGTGAATTGTTTTAGTTAGGTGGGAAACCATAATATACTACATTAGTAATCCAAAGAAATCATAGCATTTTCAGATTCATCGCATCAATATTTGTTTATTCTGTTTCAGGTTTGTGTATTGAAAATGACTTTTAGTTTAGTAATTTTTAAATACTGTAGCTACAAAATTGCTACAAACAAACAAAAATGTATGTGATCAGCATTCATGGTAAACTGAGTATGCCAGGGAATCTGTTAAAAACATGAATTGCAAACGTGCAATCCATTGTTATTGATTGCTGGTTGAATTTGTAAGTCGAATGCACTAGGAAATGTATTGTGCTTACTCCTTTAAAAAAAATGCTCTCCGTCA
This sequence comes from Pygoscelis adeliae, assembly GCF_000699105.1. Taxonomy (NCBI): domain Eukaryota; kingdom Metazoa; phylum Chordata; class Aves; order Sphenisciformes; family Spheniscidae; genus Pygoscelis; species Pygoscelis adeliae. The sequence continues at coordinate 5,727,028 of NW_008825108.1, read as the reverse complement.
GCACTTGTAGTACATGCAGTATTTAAATGTGATATTTATTTTATTAACATAAACTCTCAGGTGCACTCTGCAAATAATATTATTGAGTTGAAAGACTTGAGTTTGGGAACAATGTTTTGTTTTGGTTTTGCCTAGGAAGATCACCTGTAAGTATCTGGTGGCAGTGGTGTACTGAACTTTGTATGTAGTAGCAAGAAGACTTTGTTGAAAAGCGTAAATTCTTAATTTATGGCTCATTTGTAGGCTTATGGCTTGCTTGCAGTAACAGGGAGCAGAGAGAGAGGCAGCACCTGTGATTGCTGTTCTGACAAGCATCAGGCCAGGGTCTTGATTGCAATTCTGTACCTTCAAGAGCATTGCTTCGTCTGGGGTATCTTCTGGCTATTCATTAGAAAAGAAAAGAAAGAAAAATCTGGGACTCTTAGTAGTTTCCACTCCTTCTCTGCCATTTGCTCACAGGAGTAGTGTGAAGTCTCTGCAGTTCCTCCGTTTTCCCACATTACAAGCAGGGGAAGGAGGGAGATGGAGGAAGAAAGACTTTACTTCCTTTTCCTTTCATGTACTAATGAGCATATGCTTAGTAGTACGTACTGTGACAATGTAAGTCATAGTGAAGGCTGAACACTCGAGCTGTGCTCTGCTTTCTGTACTACATTCTTTCATGTCTCCTTATGCCTCTTATGTTCTGCTGTCGTATTTGACTTCATTAACTTACTCGTTAAGGTCTCTGTCCTTGGCATCAACATGAGTTCTGCTTTCTGACATCCAAGGAAGTAGCTAAGGGTCTATTAACATGTTTCCATAAGAGTCATGCTCTTGCTATAAAAGCAAAAATGAAGTGCTGAATAATCTGTAGGAGGTATCTCACCCCAGGACAACGTAAAGGTGAACACATTCCTGAGCCAGCCTGAACATCTGTCAGTCAAACCAGTGTTATCCCGTATACCCACCATAGTAACTGCGCTCTGTGCAGTGAAAATAGATTACTGAGGCAGGTGGTTAGTTCACATCTAGTTGAGTGACAGATACAGTAGTCGTGAAGGAGGAGAGTGATGTGTACTTTTATTTATTTATAGACCAGTCTCTCCTCCAGGGTTTAGGTAAGTTTTAATCGTATTTTTCATACAGAAACAAGAAATTTAGCCTATTTGTTCCCAGTTTTTATGGCCAGAGGTGGGAAAGTAACCACTCATTTCAGAGATTCATAACTGTTGTCAGTCCAACCCCTCCTTTTCTGACAGTCAAATGTCTGTAACGTTCACCTTTTAGGCTTGCCTTTACCTCAATTTTTTGTTGGAAAACCCGCACAAATGCCATCTTATTTTTGCCTTTGTCCCAGTATTTTTTGCTGCCTGGAGTAGACGAAAGGCTCTATGGTTTGTGGTGTTACCCCCATTTGTACTAGTAGAGGAGCTAGTGTGTTTGTTTGATTTTTCTATGAAGATGTCTGTACGTTTAACAAGACTCTTTCATTCTTCCAGTGGGGTGCTTTCACACTTCAAGTACCTCTTCTGAAGACTTTTCTATCAGATGCGAGAATGGCACAGCTTCACAGCGTAAATGTACTTTTCCAGGGACCCGCCTGGCACAGACTGGCTTCACATGTCCTTCCCTGCTACTCTCCAAGGGTGTTGTTTGCGCAGGGCAAAGTCTGCAGCTGTGGGAATAGCCAGGGTGACTCGACCGCCTTGCAAACGGTGGTTTCATTCTCGAGTTTATTCTGTCTCGTAGCAGCTGCTGTGGCTGCCCAACTGCTCTAGCCCTGCATGTGGCCCCATCCCCTGGCACCCCTCTCATGCAGTGGGGTGGGGACAGGTGGCAGAGAACCAGCCGCGTTGGCCTGGTTCTGCTGAATGGTACCCCTAGGAGATCCTCCACTGCTCCTGTCTGGCAGCTTTCTGGCTGCTGTGTGCTGTTGAGACGTAGCAAGAGCAGCTAGAGATGGGAACTGAGCCTGTTATCTTCTTACTTGGAATAGCATAATTTGAAAGCAGATTATGTTTCTCTTTGAAGGGTAAATGACCTAAAGTGTATTTAAAAAAGTTATCCCATAGCGGATTATTCTGAAAAATATTTAGTGATGCGTTTTGTTTCACAGCATGCAGTGGAGCTGTGTGGCAGTGTGGGACAGAACGAGAAGACTAATACTTTATTTATTTGAAATGACTACAGTGGGGGAGGGGATAAGAAGCAAAAGGTGGTTATTAGCATTCACTGGGGGCAGCTCTGCGGGTACCCACACTTTCTTCCCTCTCACCCTCCCTCTCCTGAGAGCAGTGGATAGTTTGGTAGTCACAGCAGGTTGGAACCTCAATTAAGAGTTCGTATCCTCAGGACAGCAAGCGGTACCTTAGTTAATAAAGATAAAAGAAGAAGGGAATAAAAGGTGGAGGAGATAAAAGAAGAAGGGAATAAAAGGTGTTGGAGGAAGAAGGGAAGTGGATTCCTATGGATTAATTTCAAAGAAAGAAGTATACCTACTGAATCATTTGCATACCACATATGTGTTTCTTGTAGTTCTCCAGTCCTCTGGCTAATTAAATCACAGTCCGTGGTTGAACAACAGTACATAATGCTGTGTTTTGTTTTACTGAAAAGTGTTTCTATATGTTTAAAATTTGATAATGTTGTTTTGGAGTAAGTTCATTGTTACCCTTTAAATACCATGGGGAAAAAAGGGAGACTGATTTATACCTGGTGAGAAAGTTTGATAGTTTTTTGTCTGACCTGAGTAATTCAGATAGAAGCCCAAATCTGTATGTGGGAATGTCAATGAGTGATAACATGTACTGCTTCATTTAAAGTCATATGTATGAATGCATATGCATTCATAAAATAAATACCTATATTTTTGGCTACCACTGTGTCAGAGAAGATATAAGCTTTTTTCCCCTGGACTAAAGGAATAATTCTCCTCATCTTACTGAAGTTCTGCTAACTGGATTCAGGTGATGGAAAGGGAGTGATGCCCAAACTTGGTTTTCTTCTCTTCGTTAACCTTTGTTTTTTATTCCTTAGCAATTCCATATGTTTAAAATGTGTTAAATATGCAGTTCTAGAGTAAGAGAACACAGAGTGATCACAGGGAATATCTGATATATTTCAATTTGCAGTACTTTTACTATATCACCTTTCTGTGGTAAACACCAGCAAAGGTAATAGTAGCATTCTGCCCTTACTTGGAAGCCTCCTCTCATCCCATGCTCAAGTTATATTCATGCAAATATTTGTCCATCTACTTGCACAGAGTATGCATCTGTGATGCATATAAAGTGTATGTTTGCCTTTGTGCTTGAATTTAAAAACTCCTGCTATTCTAGTTCCTACTGGGAAAGGAATGTATATTATTTCTTCTCTATTCCCTTTGTTTCTTTTGAAGGAGTATGTAATGGGTTTCTTCCGGAACCTGAGACCTTCCTCAGTTTAAGGTTTAGTTAGGATTCTCCATGGGGCTGTGGTTCTTAGTATGCTTTATTGTGATCTGCTGTTTTACCCATGGAGTGTGGAGTGCTGTTTCCTTTTTGTGTTTGGTTTAAAATAACCCCCACAAGGTTATACTTTACTTTCCTTGGAGCTGTTTAATGTTTATTCTTGACCCAAGCCCATTTGGTCTGAACTGGAAATTTAGGCAGTTAATATGAGCAGTTCTAAAAATTACATTGCAGTCACCCATTGACCCTGATGATCACTTTTAAAAAAGTTTTAATATGCAGAGGATTAAGACATAGAGGAGACTCTATTAAGTTTTCTACTTAAAAATATTACATCAGTTGTGGACAAGGTATGAGTATATTAAAGGGACAGGGACAGCAATGAGTATATTAAAGTGAATAGGCCCTAAGTTAGTAGAAAGATGACTTCACTGGGAGTATGATGTCTCGGTGTAGAAGAAGAAAGTTTGAAACTTCTCCTTGTGTCTCTGTATTGCTTGGCTTGTGATGATCCACAGAAGACTGGTCATTCAGAGTTTCCGTGGGAAGTATCATATAAAAACTGTCTGCCAAGTAAAGTTACATTAACTTCTGGCCACAAGAAACATGTGAGGCATACAGTGGAGATATGGTGGTATCGTAGAGTTAAGAACCTAGTGTGAACCTTTTCAAAATTGTGATGTGGAAAGCATGAGGAGGCTTGAGAAAGTGAAAGGAGATGAAGAAGGCCATCTCTCAGAAAGCTTGGCTCTCCTTCCAATGAAACAACTTTGAAATGCCTAACTAGCTTGTATGTGAGAGCTGCTTGAGCAGCAGAAAAAGTTCAGCGAAAGCATAATTTAGGTATGGAAATGAAGATTTGTAATTTGCATGGTTACAATAGGGCATATTATAACATTTGTCTTTACTACAAAATACTTTGATGAGTCACATATGACTAGGAATGATTATACTACCATGAAGTATTGTGAGGATAAAAAGGATCAGTGAATCATAGTGCAGCTGGTAGAGTGTAGAGTTGCCTGGTTTCATAGTTCCGTTACTCCGGAGTTGATGTCTAAGAAGAAATATCCTGAGTACTGTTTTGTACATATGTATGCGCTTTAGCAGCGTTTAAAGTATTTAAATACATTTAATTATACAGTCTATTCCCTAATTGAACTCGCCAGTACAATGATACCTTGCAGTACCTACATGAGGAAGTCCAGAAAAGAACAAAACTGATTACCCTGCAGAATCTATCTGCTCTGAAAGATGCTTCCTCTCAAACACAGAGGAGATTTACTGGTGCTGGGGTGTTTTCATGAAGTTGAACTACTGTAACAGTTACGATAAACATTTACAAGTTGAAGTGCTTTTTCCATATTTATTGAGCTCTGTCACCTGAACTTGGACAAGCTCCCCCCTACCTACCAACCTTTAATTATAGATTTTCATATCCTTTTTCTTTCTTGTTGTGGTTTAACCCGGCAGGCAGCTAAACACCACACAGCCATTTGCTCACTGCCCCCCCCCCCCCCCCCGCGGCGG
>NW_008825108.1:5683281-5721909 GCF_000699105.1 Pygoscelis adeliae | reverse complement strand
GGCCCCCAAAACCCCCCCCCCCTTTGGCGCCCCCCCCCCCCCCCCCCCGACAGCGGGATGGGGGAGAGAATTGGGGGGCAAAAAAAGTAAAATTCATGGGTTGAGATAAAGACAGTTTAATAGGACAGAAAAGGAAGGGAAAATAATAATAATAGTACTAATGATAAAAGAATATACAAAATAAGTGATGCACAGTGCAATTGCTCACCACCCGCCAACCGATGCCCAGCCAGTCCCTGAGCAGCAGTCACCGCCCCCCCGGCCAACTCCCCCCAGTTCATATACTCAGCGTGACGTCACATGGTATGGAATATCCCTTTGGGCAGTTTGGGTCAGCTGTCCTGGCTGTGCCCCCTCCCAGCTTCTCGCTGGCAGGGCATGAGAAGCTGAGAAGTCCTTGGCTAGTGTAAGCACTGCTTAGCAACAACTGAAACATCGGTGTGTTATCAACATTGTTCCCATCCTAAATCCAAACCACAGCACTGTACCAGCTACTAGGAAGGAAATTAACTCCATGCCAGCCGAAACCAGGACGCTTCTTCAGTGGCTGCTTTGCGGCATCTAGTCACTTCAGACTCGCTATCTTTCAGGTCCAAGGACTTCTGTGTTTTTCATTCAGCAGACCAAGTTCAAATGATGTTGCCGAACCATAGGTTGCAGTTTAGCGTTGTATGTTACACAGTGTAGCTGAGAGCTGCTACTGAGCAGAGTTGTTCCCCCCACCCTTGCCTGCACTCTTTTGCTATATCCTTTCTGTCAGATCTAGTGATCTCTGGCTAAACAGTGAGCCTGTTCACTGCAATAATCCAAAGGGAAACTAATGAAAAAATTTAATAACCTTTTGACCGAACCATCTCACCGAATGTGTGGATAGTCCATGGATCTAACTTGGGAGGAGGAAGAGATGCGTGACTGTCCTTTTTAGTGATACGCCATCATAACTGTGGAGTAAGAACAATACAGAACTGTCTATGAAAGTATTTTGCTACTCTGACTCATGGAGGTGTCACGCTTTCACATCCAAGCTGCTCTCCTTGTTACTCAGGTGAAGGAGTTAACGCCAGGTGCTTGGCATGTGTGAATTACAAGTGAGACCCTTCAGAGGGGTGAGATGTTTTTACTGTTTCTCTATCTGTACCTCACCTTCCTGATTATTAAGAACCCATTATCAGTTATTTCCTGGAGTCTAGCTGTGTTGGGCACTATAGTTGGGGAAAAAAATCCCTGTATTATCCACTAGGGAGGGACTGTGAAAGGACCCACAGCCAGAGCCGGCCTTCAAGTCGTGTTAGATTACACCGAAATTTTTTTTTTTCAGTCTTTTCAAAAAAACCATGCTTATTGTATGAACAGCCACAGAGGAAAATATTTTACCGTGTCCTATATGGAGACCAGTTTAGAGATGACGACCAGTGGAGTATTATTCTTAGATTCCAGCTATTAGTGACCCTGACCTGGAGTTATACATGGGCCACTGGTTTAATAGCCGCCAAAGGGCCTGCTCTCTGTGAATGTACATTATCTGGGTTGGAAGCTGTTGCACTTTGCTCTCCGTGACAATTGGTGGCAACAGGATCTGTATTTTACTTACGTGTCTCATTTACTTAAATGTATTTATCCCACATTTTCGTTGGCTGCCCTCTTCTTTTGCTGTGACGATCAGTGACTGGTCGTTCTTCATTCGCTTCTTGTGTACCAGTCCTGATTTTATAGATGGTTTAGCTGTCCTTTTTCAGAACTCAAAAGTACTTAATCTCTCCTTGTGTGGGATTCACTTCCCATCTCTTCTTATTCTTATCACCTTTCTCTGTGCCTACAGTGCCTGTTTTGAAACACTGAGCGAAAGAGAGGCGTGGTGCCACAACTGCCTGCAGTGCTCAAAGTTTATATGCTTGAGTTTTGCATAATGTTTTGGTTTTTATTCTTTCCTTAACCAGTTGTAACATTGTGTTTGCCTATTGAGTGTCTGCTGAGGACTGAGCTGACGTTTTCAGAGAGCTGTTCACAGTGACTCCAAGAATTCTTCCCTGAGCTATAGCTAATTTAGACTCTATTACCGGGTATGTATAGTTACGGTTATTTTTTCCTATTTGTGTTTCTTTGCACTTACCGATGTTGAATTTCATCTGCTGTTTTACCAACCAGCCGCTCAGTATCATGAGATTCACCTGCAACACTTTGTACATAGGACTATTCTGAATAATACTGTACAGACTGCACACTTTTCTGCTTATATGTCCATGACAGTTCTGTACACGTTCCTTATTGCTTGTCTCCACTGGTGTGGCAGAATAGTCCATGGCTAGCAAGAACATGGCAGTTTCACGTTCTGTTTTGTGGCAGAAAACTTTGATGGAACTTTACTGAGAAGTCTTGCTGAAAAAGATTCTGACAATGTGATAATATACATGCCTAAACAGGTGAATAGAGCATATAAAGGTTGTTGCTAGAAGTCATAGGTAATTATGGTCCAGGTCACTGCTGTGCGAGAAGTCTAGTAACATTAGCAATTGCAATTGCTATGCTGAAGTTGACCGACATCTTCAACACCTTGAATGTATTTTAGTCAGTGTCAGCTGCTCTGATGTAGGTGTATCTGTTCTGGAATATTCTGAATCACTCTTTAGGTTCTATTAACTCTGTTGAACAGACCTCCAGACAGTGGAGGTACAGATACCATCTTGTATGCAGACATGTACATCATAGAGACCTTTAGGACCTGAAAGACATCTGAGGGGTCTGCTTTGTGAAGCATCACTCTAACCATAAACTGTAGTGTTTTGACTGTAGTTCTGTTACATTTGTTCTGTGATCAAATCTTAGGAGATGAAACATTCTGCTTTATTTCCAGAGGAATGTATTGTCTGTCATGACATTAAATACTTTGGTTTTGTTTGGGTGGTAAACAGGGTTAAGGCAAATTTGATTCAGTACTAACAAACTAAGAATGGCAAGTTCAACTGGTGAATTGAAAAAGTCAGTTGTTTGCACATCCCTGGTGAGATGCTAACACACTTAAAGGCTAAGTACTAGAACACTGGGAAGATTCTTTTCTTCTTTATATTTCCAGTTTTCCTGATTTTTATGGAATGCTAGTAATCTACAAATGTAACAAGTTGAATGCAAAAAAAATTGTAAAAATTGTGGTTCTGGTATGTGGAAAACTGTTTTTGCATTGGTCACTTTATTTTTTTTTGTTAAAATGTCCAAGGCTGCAGTGACAGGAAGATAATTTCTTAACAGAGAGCACATTAGAACTATGAAAGAAACATCATGTCATTGTTTGAAAGTCTGTCTATGCTAGAGGAGGACAGCTAGTGAAGTATTTAACTGATCTTTGTATAGCTGGACAATGCCAAATACACAGCTTTTTTGGGAACTCCAAAATGGAAAAAAGTTGGACCTTCCATACCTGAACTTTTAATCTGAAAGAGACTGTGGTTTTGTACCATTTTCTGCTCATCAGCATTCAGCAACACTGCAGGAGAGAGGAAAAATACAGAAGCATAAGAAAAAGATAAAAGGAGACTGGGAGCTGAAAAAAGATAAATGACTTTGCCGTCAGTGTAGTGTAATGAAAATCAAATCAGTGCTTGGCAATGCACAATTGCCCAGTATGGCTAACCCCAGACTGTTTTAAGTAAAATACATGCCTCTTGTATTTTATTCTTGTATTCATATAAACATAAATGACTTTGTTATTAGTTGATTGCAGGGGAAATAGACATCCTGATTCTGTAAAGTCATAAGAATGAGTGTGACTTGCATGTTTAGTGTCTGTTCGGTTACTGGCTTTGCCAATAATGGAATTTTGTTGTTGCCAAGGTAAGGCCTGTTATAACCCCTTTTTGGTTTGTTTGGGCTGGGTATAAAAAGATTCTGCAAGCAGGATACACTCACCTTAGAAGTGTAAAACAATTATTTGTTTGATAACGCACACAAAAGATACCTAGTTAGTGAGCTACTACGCTCGGTGTTAGTGTGCTCACCATTGCTCACAGTCTTTGCTGGCCTGGCAGGCACTGGCTGGGGGGGGAAGGATTGACCTGCGTGGCGCCTTTCAATAGACCCTCAGTGTTGCTGAGCTGCCATCTTCCACCAGTTCTCATGACACTAATGATGGTGATGACTGGAGGTGATGATTCCCAGTGGGGCCAGCTGAGCTCTGTTTACAGTTTTATACCTTTGTGTTGGTATTTTCTTCTTGAATCCCTGAGCTAGCAATGATGTTGTCTTGATAATCTTAACCTCTGTAACTTTCATGCTTTTATCTGCCTCCACGCTTTCTCACAGCTCTTTTTCAGTAGTTACACGGCTAGGCAGTACCAGAGCTGTACCTTGGCACGCAGGCAGCTGAACCCCTGGGTGGTGAAAGCAGAATTACCAGAGAGGTTTATAGGCTATAGTGGTAGTATTTACATGACCAAGTTACATTGTAATTGAAAGTAGTATAAAAAATAATTTTAATGAATGTATCAATTTCATTTTATCAAAAGAAATAATAAAAGTACCTTTTCTGTGTTATTTTCAAATAATATTAATGTTTCAAATTATTATGCATTGGCACAGTGTTGCACTCTGTGGGAAATGCACAATGGAAACATAATTCATTTTAGAATGTGCTTATACTGGAATCAAAACACGAAAAGGAATCTACAACAACTTTGAAAGGCTTCTGCAAACTTGTATTTTGTTCCCGATTTGGATCTGGCAATGTATTTTTAATGAATGTAGTCTTGAACATCTGCAAACTGTTTGCAAGCTGGAATTTTCGAATAGCTGACTGTGGAATCACAGACGCTGTAATCGTGGATGCTGCGTCTCCACAGTACCTATTTGCAATATAATAATCATAATAATAGCAATAATGAAATCCCTTCACTCCCAGTTAAAATCCAGTGTTCTGGATAGCGTTTCATACTAGTATAATGTGCTGTTGGCTGTTTATCATGGCTCACAGATGACTGCAAATGGCCTCCAAACACCTTGTACAGCTGAAAATACACTCGTTTTCTGAGTTGTTCCTCTCCAGCTTCTTCATTTTAGTAAATGAATTCCAGAATCCACAAGTGTACAGGAAACTTCTGAACCAGAGCTCTTTTTTCTTTTCAGATTAGATTACAATGCACAAGCCTGTTGGGAGCCTTGTTTTTATGTCCACAGAATGAACTCAGGATCCTGGTAACTCTCTTATCACAGGAGTTAAATGAGACAGAATTGTTCACAGGGTCATATTGTTCCATCCATTCCTGTACTTTCTAAATATTTGTGTTGATATTGATTATTGTAGCTTTTAAGTCCTTGAATACGTCCATATGAATGCAGTGCAATGTACAGCTAGGAAAGCTACCGGTATATAAACTAGCAGGGGTAGGTAACATTCCCACTAAGGTCAGGTGTAGAGACACCACTAATTTAAATAGAGAGACTGTATAGTTGTGATCATGCTGTGTTAACGTGGGAGTAAATGCATCGCAGATCAACCCTTCAAACATTACAGCGTTCAATGTAGACAAACTCTTAATTCTGTATTTGCTTTCTTGGCTCAGTTTTCTTTTTAAGCTGCAGGACCAAAAGGGAGTGAAGCGCTATCAGGTCTTTTCCTTGCTGGGCTTACCGGCTTGCTTATGTGAGCGACCTAGTAACTCAATCTATTTCCATAATTCCTGAGCCCTCAGTGACCTAGGATTTGGAGTTTGTTCCAAAATACTTGCTCTTTCCAGCATGTGACGAGGATGCTTCAGTTTTTATGAGCTCAAAGGCCACCACCTATTAAACTGCTTTTTCTCTATTCAGTACTACCCTAGAGCTTTCAGAACGCCTATTGCTCGAGTCTGAAAAACCCTTAGCCATCTCAGCAGTAATGACAAAGTAAAAAGCGGCATTCAAAGAAGAGTCATTTCTCAGGGTCTTACGTGAGTGTGCTTTGCAGAGTGTGCAAGTGTGTCAGTGAAACTTGGGTCAGAGAAGACCAATGGAGCGGCCTTTGCTGCTGCTTAAGGGTCTGTGGTATGGTGTTTGGATACAGAAAGTTATGGAGAAGACTGCGGAGAACGATGGCTGTTCACAGAATCATAGAAAAGTTTGGGTTGCTGACTTAACAGCTATCGCACAGCTCATACTTGACCCCATTCCTGCGCTGGTGTAAAATGAATGAAGCGCATCTGTTCTTTTTAGGGAGAGATGAGTAATCCTTAGTGGGGTACAGCGCAAGTACAGCATGGTGATCGCTTAATTGGCACTGATTTAGCTGCCTCTGGAACGGAGAGTGGGATAGCAATGTCAGCAGAGCATCGTGTCCCAGGTCATTTACTGTGCTGCAAGTCAAGGCTTATTAGCTCAGACACGGCTCTGCCTCTGCCAGACACGTGTCTGAGCGATGCTGGATTGTAACACGCAGCGATGCTGGTGCATCTGCTAGCTCCTCTGCACCATGCTCTGCTGCCTAGGGGAGCTCTCTCCTCACAAGCATGGTCCACCATGTGCCCTCTCTTCCAAAAGCTTACCATTTTCTGAGACCGAGCTCACCATCTACAGGCCTGCACTGATCTTGTGGTTAGTCTGGGGTTTTTTGTGAGTAATGAGGCCCTTTCATTTTGTTAGAAAGAAAACCAGGTGAAGTACGGTAATAATTGTTTAACATAATCTGTGAGTGCTAGCTTTCTTTATTTTTTTTTCATGAATAAGCTGGGCAATGACCAAATGCAGCTGTAAAAGTCACAAGGTCTGTTTGGATTTGTATGCGTAATGCATGGAGGCACTTGGGAACAGCAGCCAGCTGGGTAGCGTTTGGGAGTCCCTAAAGTACAGCAGCTGGAGGCTGACTGTCTCTTATAGGCTTAATCCTTTGGGGTGCTGGCGATGAGATTGACTGGTCCTTGAACCAGAGAACATTTTAAGCTTTAGCCTTTAGTTTAAGAAGGAGTCAGTCAGCATTGTGAGCATGTGATCCAGCAGCAACACTTCACCCTGGGATTTCTTTCTTGTTCCCTCATCATTTTTTTCCCTTTGCTCTGCCTAATAGGAAACGGCAGCTTTGAAGACCCTCATGGGAAAAGCGCAGTAGGTATTTTAGAGGCGGTAGCAACAAGCTGCTTGAGAGCTTTCGGCAAAACTGGCAGCAGAATATTAGCCAGTGATATTTATACAAATGTTTTTCTTAGAAGCTTCTGGTAGCAGTTTCCTTCACTTCATAAGCTGATCTGAAGACTCTCAACTGAGTATTAGTTTATACTTTCTCTGCCTAGCTCCTTCAGTCCCCTTCTCTTTTTAATAAAATTCCCATATTGCCATGGTGTTAGTGGCAGTTTGCCTTTCACAGAAGTCACAGGGACTGGTACTCCTCACTGATGCTTTGTTGCAAATAATTAGAGTACACAAACAGTGGGACAGGATCAGGCCATTTGTCCTTCTATTCGACTGCCCTCCCAAACACAAGAGTCAAGCACCAGAAACTTGGGGAAAAAAGGGTACTGGAGGTCCTGTTCTGATATGCTGAACCTAGAGAAAGCTTCCTTACAAAGTCCCTGCTTTATCCTTTCCAGTGTTTACATCCTGTGGAAGCTTCCAAAAGATTTTGCATTTGTTCATGTCAGTACTTGCTAAAGTGCACAAATGCTCTTGCTGCCCATACACCGTTGATATTGGCCCTAATAATTGTACTTAATGTTTGTTAATCTGGATACCTGGAGGTGCAAATCCTCTGGTTGTAGACACAGTTTATTCTGTGAGTACGGATAGAATGAGAACAAATAAAGCCTACTGTTTTAAAGGTTTACCTTGCACTGTGCAGTCAGGTATGTCTCATGAGAGGGAATGTTATCTTAGACTCTACGAAAGTGTTCAAAAGAGAGAGACTAATGAAGCTGTTATATTGATGTGGATGTCAGCTGGAAGCTAAGCAGGGGAATAGCTTTCTTCATCAGCTAAGAAAAGGGAAGGAAGGACTGTTCAAACAATGGCAACCTGCTCCACTGTCAGCAAAGGAATATATCTGTGCTTGGAATTAAATAAATGATTGTGGCAAAAATGCTTCTGTCTTCCTATTTGCCTGATTGATTGATTATTTGAGACTTAAACGTTTAGTGTGAGTTCAGTTTTGCCTGGGGTATGACCGCCATGCCTGCAGCATCTAAAAGTTTGGAAAGCCCAGGTTTCAGAAATATTTATCTTCTTTCCATTTTCCCATAATCCATTGGATCCCATTGTTGCATTTTGTGCTAGTTAGCTTCCTGGGGAAGGAATTGCCCTGACTTTTTTTATAAGAAAGGGTTTTAACCCTTTTTCTTCTCCTAGACATGATCTTGTTCTAAACAAACTATATTAATCTAATGCTAACCAGCACATTGGTATGAATAAAGAGATCAGCTCTCACCAAAGTTTTATTTTGAGAAACCTGTGTGATAGTGATCCAGACCTAGTTAAATCTCAGCTGATTAGTTGACTGGCTAGCTGTCCAGATATAAACCAGATGTGGTGTTTGAGCTGTGGCTGATCAGAAAGTATTAGCAAATTGGCCTTTTCCATAGGCATGCAGAGGACATTGCTGATTAACTCGCATCTTCCTAATGGGAAATATGTCCTGAGTAGCAGAGATGAGGAATGTAATTTGAATGATAAAATGTGCAAAAATAATTTTTCATAATCAAACTTCTGAGCATTTCATATATTGGAAGGGATTTGATTAATAACCCTGCAGTTAAACATTTTATAGTATTTTATTTTAATTTAAACAATTCACATGTTGTTATATTAATGTGTGTTCTGTAGATTAAAACCAGCATGCCTCAGAGTCTTGTTTATCACATTTATCTAAGTTTGTGTATGTCAGAGTACTTGAATTTTGCAGCTTCTTCTGTCTTAAGGTGCAAAAAGCCCCTGTTTGCCAGTTCAGATTCTTTGCGTATATGTGATCTGCCACTTCTCATCTGTGTCTCTGCTGGCTGCTGGTTAGGCGGTTAATCACTTTGATCCCTGGCTGTGGCCTTGATCTTTCTCAGATGGGAGGCCTGAGATAGGAATAATATTCTAATTGATTCAGCACTTCTATTTTGCTTTCTCTATTTATAATTGTAATTTGCCTTTGGATTTTTTTTTTTTTCTCTCTTCTAATTCTCATGTTTTACACTGAGATTGGTGTGCCAAGAAGGGGGCTGGCATCCTTCCAGCCATGGGTGGGAGATGTTATTGGCAGATAACTGCCTCTTCCCTAATTTATCTTCTCTGGCTGAAGTGCTCATTCTGCCCATGGTTTTGTCAGGGGCTAGTTGTGCAAAAGTGTTTGGATACTATTAGCCCATTTAGCTTTTTTGTTTTACTTTTTATATTGTTCTGTGGATTTGGAGGCTTTTTAAAAGCATTTAAAATATTAGTTGAGAGCCAGAAACGGAGTGTTTAATGAAGTTTTTTTAGTGACTTTTAGTGTGTGTCCATACGAAATTTGATTTCTTGTTTCCCTGTTTCATGGTTTATGGATTTTGTTTTTACTGGCCAAATTGTTTGTCTCTCTGCTCCGACAAGTTTTTAGCCTGGAGGAACTCCCACTGTTAATGTGGTTGCTGCTCCTATTGATGTAACCCATTTTTATTTTTGTTATGGATTTTATACCAGTCAGAGCACAAAATTTCCCACATGCATATTTTTCTCCCTCCTAAGGGCTAGGTACAATTTTTCAAAAAGTATTGTGGGCTTAATCCAGCACAGAGCAGACTTGTCTACAAAGTGGTGAGTTTCCTCAATGCCAACAAGTTTTAAAGGGTACTTTAAAACTCAGCATCTTACAGTACTAATCTGTTCACCTTGCAAACAGTTTTTCTATTAAGTTTACATGTAGCTCACAAGATACTTTCCTGTGTTTCTTTTGCTTGTTGCTGCTATTATAAGCTATGCATTGAGTAAATGCATTTGAGCTCACAGATGAACTGTGCTTCTGCTTTGCATTTCTTAGGACTGTATTTTGTCATCTGTTCTCTTTATTTACCACAGATTGTTTTTTTTTCCTAATACCAATCAAGATTTACTGCAAACATATGATGAGTATGGTGAAATGTATCTCCACCAGACTATGGTTTCCACTATGATTGTGCTGAATTTATGTGAAACACGAAGGTACCAATGTGCCCTTGCAATCAACTTCATTGGATTGCCATGTACAGTCTGTCTCTATCTCCTCCCTGTTTTTTTGTTATGCTCTGGACAAGTACATCACTTTACTTGGTAGCTATTTTGTAGGGGACCACTTTGTTGAAATCTCTTAAAGTAATTTTTTTAAAGTGAATAACAAAATATCCTTTCCCTTTAAACAAAGCTACATAGTCTCAGCACAGTAGCCTCTTGACAAAAGATGTTACAGGAATGGGATGGTGAGTAACATGGGGATGAGTGAACGTGGGGAACTGCAGTTTTCAGAATGTCTTCTGAAGTTGAGCAATTTCAGGGATCCTGGTCTACAGTTTGGGATATCGTTTAGGTCTGGTTTTTGAAAAACATGGTGTGACTGAGGGACCTGAAAATAGGATTTTTAATTTTTTTTTAAATTTTTAATGGAAGAGGCTGTTTTCCAGAAAATGTGTTTTAGGAATAGTAATTTGATGATTTATGATGAAAAGATGATTTATCAGTTAAGGGCGGTGAGGAAATTCGAGTTCTATTTCCAGCTTTTTTTCAGATTTTCTTACTGATGTTAAGCCCATCTTTCTGCATCCTTCATTTATAAAATAGAGATGGTAACAGTTCATTTCCCCCATGTTTTGCCTGTCTCTGTTTAGACAGAAAGATCTGAGAGTAACAGTCAACCCTTGCTTCTATTTATGTAGCCGGCTGAGCACAGGGGAACCTCATTGTCATATTGACAGCCTCTAGACAATACCAAAATATAAATCAGCAGTTATAATAGTTGCAGATTATAATTTCAAATGGAATCACTCTAAGGTAACACCTGTATGCTTGTGACAGAGCAGTCTCTACCCAGGTGAAATCGGTCATGCTGTAGGGCTGCTGAATGTTGTAGGTCACTTGTTAGGACTTTCTTTAAACTTGTGTACTTCTGTAACTCTGTTTTTTATCCAAGAATAGCTGAAATATTATTTATGAATGATGTGTGATGTGAATGCTTTGACTATAAAATAGCCAATGAAAAATACCCTGAATAAGATAATTCTTTTAAATGCCAATCCAATCCCAGTCCAACCAAAGGAAATGGAAACTGGCGTTAACCCTTGGGATACATCTACTGCAGATTTTTCTTGGAGGAAAAAGCCATTCTCACATCATCTTGCCACCGGTGTTGCGGTACAGAGTTTTTTTGTATAATAGGTAAATAATGTAAATCTTTGTGCTTTGTTTCTTAAAGCTATGCTGATTTTTCACCTTCTACAAAGAACTGGAAGGAGCTTTAACCACTGGGAATCTCAACAATTTAGACACGGAATTCCCCACAATAACAAAGTTTTTCCTCCTAGGTTGAAGTTCTGTAATGACTCAAATTTATCTGTATCCAGTCTGTCACGGTCCTCTCTTCTCTCCAAAACCGCTTTCTCGTGCTGGCTCTAGCGCTGACCTGATGGCTGGCCAGGTGAGGAAGCTGGGCTGCCTGGACGCTACCCTCCTGGCTGGCAGCGTTAGCCCACTCATCCGGTTGACAGCTTCCTGTGCAGTGAGATGAGCTCTAGTGCTGATGTAAGGGAAGAGTCGAGGCTGAATGACTGAGTATGTAGTGGTGGGATCGCGGCAGTCTTAGTTGGCTGAAATGGCTATGAAATGGCATCCGTAATTACATTTGCTATGCATTAGTTGTTAACAAGTTCACTTTCTGTCCCTGAGCCATTTCAACAAGATGATACAGATCCTGAGTGCTCTAAATTAATCTTAATGGCACTGTGGTTAGTGACATAGCCAGTATTTTATTTTATGCCAGCTGAGCATTGGTCAGATTTATATGTGAGTGCAGCTCATTAACTTTCCAAAGTATTTTATGATCTCTTCTGAAGTTAGAAATTGTAGCAAGTCTGCATGACAGTTTTGCCTCCTGGTGGAATATATTGTTGCACCTTTGACTGGAGCGGTCAGCACACACTTGCATTTGTTTTTGTTCAGATGAGAAATTGATGAGGGAACTAGATGCTTTTCCCATGCAGTTATGTTTATTTAGAAAGGAGATGCACAAAACTATTTCCCCTGTCTCCCCTTCACAACTCTGAAGTTGGCAATCTCTTTGCTTAATATTCCTCATTTTCCCACTCTCAGCTGGAAGAACCCCAGAAGTTTCTTTCACTTCTTTCTCCTTCAGAGTCATGCTACGAATTTTTATCCAGGAACATCTGCTATGTCTGTTCGAAGCCTCTTTCCCCTTGCCTTGCAACAATGTTCAAGCACCCCTGTGCTTGCATTTAGTTTCCTGAGAAACCTCTCTACCAGTTGTCCTGGTTTCGGCAGGGATAGAGTTAATTTCCTTCCTAGTAGCTGGTACAGTGCTGTGTTTTGGATTTAGGGTGAGAACAATGTTGATAACACACCGATGTTTTAGTTGTTGCTAGGTAGTGCTTACACTAGGCAAGGACTTTCCAGCTTCCCATGCTCTACCGACTGAGAAGGCTGGAGGGGCACAAGAAGCTGGGAGGGGGCACAGCCAGGACAGCTGACCCAAACTGGCCCAAGGGATATTCCATACCATGTGATGTCATGCTCAGTATATAAAGCTGGGGGAAGAAGAAGGAAGGGGGGGGACGTTCGGAGTGATGGCGTTTGTCTTCCCAAGTAACCGTTACGCGTGATGGAGCCCTGCTTTCCTGGAGATGGCTGAACACCTGCCTGCCCATGGGAAGTAGTGAATGAATTCCTTGTTTTGCTTGGCTTGTGTGTGTGGCTTTTGCTTTACCTATTAAACTGTCTGTATCTCAGCCCATGAGTTTTCTCACTTTTACCCTTCCGATTCTCTCCCCCATCCCACTGGGGGGGAGTGATCAAGCGGCTGTGTGGTGCTTAGTTGCCGGTTGAGGTTAAACCATGACACCAGTATAACTCCCTCTGTGACCATTTCTTTCATATTAACTTTATTTTTAGTGGTGAATTCTCTCATTTTAATTTTTAAACCAGGTCAAGCTGTCTTGAATGAGGATGCAAAGATAATGTTTGTTTACTTTATAAAAGTTCCACTCAATCTCCGGCAAAACAGTGTTTCCTCAGAAAGTATCAGGTCATTGAACTCTCACTGTTTCCAGCTAGCTTAAAAAAAAAAATTCCTAAATTTATTAAAACATTTTTTGGTTATAATTGTATCCAAAAAGGGCTCAGTGCAGTGCTGTGTGTGACTGCTCAGTTTGGAGAAAAGCCATCTTACAAAGCTGAGCTGTCCCTTTTGTATTCAGTAAGCACATTTCATTACCATACAGTCTCTTTTGGGTATTGTCCGTGATTAATAATGAATAGGAGATTGAAATAAGGCATTTTTCTGTCTTTTTTTCGCATTATCAAGTTTAACTATGTTCACTACAGCAGAATTGATATTTCACTACAGCTACCTCTCTCTTTCTCTCTTTCACTCATTGGTGTATCCTCACTCAGTTGTAAAATTTATTGCATTTGAACACACAAAACTCATGGAGTTACGCACACACATTAAACAGCTCATACTGTTTCTTGGTGAAACTTGGCTTGTAGCTTGTTTGCGTATGTAGCGATGTTATTTTTTTAAATTTATCAGATTTAGAAACTCATTTGAAATGCAATGCCTTGTTTGCAGAAGTGACTCAAGGAGGTCACAGCCAAGACTGTGGCGTCCAGACATCTGTCTGCTACATTAAATGTGTAATGTGAACATATATTTGTCTCTGTAACAATAATAAAACCAATGCCTGTGCCTAAAACAGTCAGTGAGCAAAATAAAGATGAAAGAGATCTCAAATTATCTAAATTGAAGCTTTTAAGTACAGAGGCAGTGCATGTGTTTTTCAGCTGAGTGTCACTTGCTGCAGTAGTATTATGGATCTTGAAATAAAGAGCATAACACTATTTCCTCCCCCTTTATAAAATTTGTAAGTGTACTGAAATCTTAGGGCCTTCTGAAACACGTTAATGCATGTTTGGGGTTAAACACATATTTAAAATTAAACATATGCATAAGTGCTTTCCTGAGCTGAGATTTTTAAATCATCCTGAGTGAGACCCCAGATGTACCGGCGCTGGGCTGGAGCTAGTTTGGAGGGGCCTCCCAAGAACAGTGCTTCATGTGGAGTCCTCTGGCTTTGAGGATGGGATTAAAGAACAAGCATTATTCCCAGGGTGCCACTGCTGATGCCAGTTGATGTGCAGAAACATCTGTTTTGTAATGGGAAAGCACTCTGAGCTGCTTTAAAACACCTGACAAAAGTTACTTTTAATTCTGCTTGAAGTAGGTGGGAGGGGAAACTGTCCTTAATTGTGAAGTGGATTCCTGTGTTGATACAAGGTTACCTAATCCGTGCTTGCCTGAGAAGACAAGAAGATTTAAGGTTGTCATCAGACTTTTGTTCAATTTCCATACCCCCATTTGCTCCCAGTCTGTTCAAACTTAAGTACATGTAGCAAAATGGACCAAAGATAGAAAAAAGGGGGAGGGGAAATCTAGACAGTAGCAAAACAGGTAGATGCCATCCTTGGAACATTAGCCACGTTTGCTTGGAAAGATGCTGTAATAGTGCCAAGCTAAAGGAGAGAGAGAGATTCAGGTCTCTTGTGGTCTCACAGGCCTGTGTGATGTGACAGCATTCAGGGCTGGGCAAAGGCTCTCCGTGGATGGAGGTACCTTCGGGAGTGGTTTTGGGTAGTCACGTGTGTGGCGATGTCCATGAAAACAGATGGTGTGAACCAAGGGCTGGGATTATAGATGCATCTTCTCCCCTTGTCAGGAAGAAAGCTGGCCTTGTTGTACCTGATGCTGTGGCAGAGATACAGTAATGGCTACTGCTGTGTAAATTCTGCGTCAGGATGTTTTCAAGATGCAGAGAGCTATTTTCCTTATAGCACGTGGGATATAAATGTAAGATCCAGTCAGTGGTCCTGCTTCTCATGACCTGAACTATCAGCGGTCATGACCAGAGTACCGCCATTTAAAGGACTATTTTCTTTTCCTTTTTTTTCCTGTGCACTGCCTAACAAGGACTACTGAAGTGGTGATCTAAAAACATGGACTGTAGACATGGCAGATGCTGTTGGTGAAGGTTGCCTTGGCAGAAGTGTCCCTAGCCCAGGGCCTGGATTGGTCATGTCTCCTCTGATTTAAAGCCCCTGTAGTTAACAGGAATCATTCAGTTGAAGTCAGCGGGTGTTGTGTTAGGTCGTTAGAGCCCAATGAGCCATCTGCTCTCACAAGCCTTCCCTTCCTAAAACAGAGGTGCACTTTATTCCCTTGGAGCAGTATTTCTCATCCAGTGAGCTATGGTCCCCCCAGGGCATCAGGGAAGGCAGTGATGGCAATTGGAGAGGTCTTAAAACATGGAAAAAAAGGGCTAAAGTTCTGAAGAAGAGGTGCCTTGCAGAATTAATGCCGGGTATTACATGGGATTGTCGTGATCAGCAAACTTTACTGTTACAATAAATAAAAGAATAAAAATACGTCTTGATATCAAGCCAGGTGACACTCCCCTAAAAAGATAGCAACGCTGTAAGAATGAAGGTTTCAAAGGGGATACGTGCATTAAATAGAAGGTGGCATAGAGAATCATGTCTTCAAGAGCAAGCTTCGAAGGTGGAAGTAGATATTTAATTCTAAAGTAAGAGGTGGGCTCTGGTATATGGCACGCTTCAGGCCTGCAAGCCTCTTGCTGTAGCATCCTGATTTCTGTCAGGTTGTCAGCTTCTTTAATTCGCTGGGGAAGGAGGTTGGCAGGCTTGTGGCACCTCTAGCAAAGGTTATTAGTGTCTTTCTGTAGTGCCAGAGGGAGGACATACTGTGGCTCTCTCTGGTCTTCCTTCATCTTTGGTGAATTCCTGTAGAGGGAGCAGGTTGGACAGCAGTCTTTTTTCAATTAGACATGTGTAAATAATGGATTTTGACTTTTTATTTCCATGGTCAAAATGCTGAATGTATTCCATATTCCTCCTACCTGCAAAGCAGAACTGAACAAAGCCTTCAGTTTGACCTGGAATATTTCACAGAATGTGAAAAAATGACTGCAGGTTTTTCCTTACCCTTCTTCATCCCTTTCATCCTTTTCTTTTTTTCATGTACTCAATTTTAATGCCAAAAAAAGAAAAAAAAAAGTCGTGATTTTAAAATGTTAGAATAGAATAGTTCTACTTTTTCTGAACCCATTCCTCTGTTTATGATGTGCTGAAATTATCACAGTCTTTGGTACAGTGGAAACATTTTTAGTGAACATACTACTCACCAGAAATTAAGATGTTCATTTCTATTTACAGTTTGTACTTGTGAGAATTTACCCATTGTACCTTGTATATAGTTAGTAATTCACATTTTTGTGAAACACTCTGAAGTAATAAGACAAGAAAAACTATCTTTTTTTCTTTTTAAGTGCTAACTTTCTTTTTGATGAATAATTTTTACCTACTGTAGACAAGAAGATTTTCTGATGCACAGTAGTTAATAACCTGACTTTAGTTAGATGTGATTTGTTCTAAATCTGTTGCACATTTCTCAGCATGTATCACAACTGTCCCTCCCTATGGGAAACAGTGCTCATTTTACAATCACATTCATCTGTTCTGGTGACCTGGTATTACAAAATTTTTAAATTACTTTGACTTATTTTATGTAACAAATGCTGAAATATTGAGAGACTACAGAAGGTGTTGCAATATGTACAAATTATTTGTGAAAATACACTTTTTGTACAGCAAATACTTTTGACTAACTACAGAGAAGTAGAGTACTGATCACTTATAACAAATACGTGGAATTTACCATACAAGTTCCAGGAATATTTTAGTATTTTATCTGATAATGCTGCCAAAGTCATTCTAAGAACTTGAGTTAGGTTACTAATATTTTTAAATTAATCCTTCAGGATGATTTTTTTTGTCGTGGTATCTGAGTGTGGCTATTGTATTGTCTTGATTTAAAGTTCTAATGAAAGTAGTCCAGGGCTTCTGGAAAGGAAGCAAGGGGATACAGCTCACATTTCTGCTCACTTTAGAAAAGAATGAGAAAATATACACTGCAGTGACTTCATTTAGGATCTCTAATAACTTCTTGCTCTGCTGTTAACAGAAGTGAAAATGATTTCTAGCAAAGTGTATCTGGTCTCCTCCATCAGTGGCTGTGCAGTCTAAGAACAAAAGCGTCTTATACATGTCAAAGGGGAGCTCTGGTTTGTAGGGCTGAAGCTGCAAACCTAGTTACTCAAACTTGTGGTAGGAAGGAGACCGTCAGTCTGGTTCCATTTGAGAGAGAAATGAGAGGTTTGGATTTTTTTTTCTTAGTAGTCAGAACTTCTGTTGAAAGATTGGTAATGGTTGCAAATAGTAATGGATGCAAAGGAGTTAAGAAAAAAACCCCAGAATTTAGGTTCACTTTGTTATATTCATAGGTGTTATGACAGTGTCATTACTAATATGATCCCTCATAATATTTTTCTGGTATTTTTGTCATTTAGGCACACAGGGAACTATGCTGCGTCAGGACACCACCAGTGTGCTGCGAATATGCCTGTTGTCTGAACAGTCCCTACCTTATTAATTCCCAAACGTGGAAGATGCTTGGTGCAGGCTGTCAGGTGGCTGCGAGGCTGAGTGCCATCTTTGAATTACCTCCCTGCCTCTGCTACCAGAATTGCTATGAGATGTCGAGCAAATCACATAAACTGACATGGTCTCATTTAGTCACTAATTGTGCGTTACTGATTTTCTTAATATCCAAACTAAGGCACCTGTGAGCAGACTCAAAGCTGTATAAAGTATTCACCACTGCAATAAGATATAATCGGAACAGTGCTTTAAGTGCGTGCAATAAAACCGTTAGGTATACTTGACATTGAGAGTTGTCAAGATAGGCACCCAGAATTAGTCTCAGTCTCTCTTTGTTCTCCACTTTCTTACATGAAAATAATAGTATAACCTAATCTTGCAAAGATTATGAAGAAGAGCTTCACTAATATTTGCAGGGCAGTAGGTGCCATTGCAGTGGGTGACGAATTATGCACCTAAGCTAGAAACCTCTTTATCTTTTGTAGGAGAACACGTAATACTTTTATTGATATTTAGGTCTGACCCTGCAGAAGATTTTCTGTTCTTTCTCTTATTTAAATTAATTTAAAATCAAATTCTTAGTATAGTGATCAAATAGCCTGTGGGAAAGTAGATAATAATTACGCATTCTTGTTCAGTCCAGCATAAAGTAACACAACCTATCTGCCTTTTGAAATGAAAGCACTAAACAAACAAAAAAATGATGCTAAACAAACCTCATGTCTTAATCTTCATTGTGTTTTATTTACTTAAGCGGTGCTTTGGAGCAGTGTCTGAAAACTTTCTTTATTACAGTCTTTATTACTTAATACTCAGAATGTTCATATAATTTAAGGAAATAATATAATCCCCATTTTATGGACTTGGGGGTAACACATGGTCAAGATAAGCCCATACACATTAAAGGACATCGGTGTGTGAAAGTTAGGGGCTTCAATTTCAAGCTTATAAGTGCCAGCCTTTAGACTGAACTCTGGACCAAGCTCCTTACACTGTGAATAACACCTGAGAAGGTGTCATCCAAAACAGCCAGCCGGGTAGGCAGTGTCACAGACTGTCCCCTGCGGTAGCCCTCTGCTAACCAAGAGGGAGTTTGCTGAGGCCAGGGGTGTAAGTCTGCGGTGGTGCCTCTAAGGTTCCTCCATACATGTCACGTTCAGTGGTTGTTGGGTGAAAGGCAGAAGCAGACCCGGCATTTGAAGATGGCTGGCGTGCTTCGGCAATGCCTGTTGCCTCAAAGGCCCTGAGAGACCTGGGCAAAGGCACGGGTAGTTTCTGAACTGTGTTCCAGCTTAGGGGTGACCTCGGTGTGAGCCACGCAGCCCTGGCAGTCCGGAGCTGTTCTAGGCAGGCAGAGAGGCACCCGGGGGAACTTCACAGGCAAAATAAAACTATATTCAGCATTAGGCAGGTGGCAAATGAAAGTTCGCAGCATTGTGGTTTTTGAGCTTTGGTACCCGGGCTCCATCTCTGACACCATTAAATGCCTTTTCTGCATTTGCCAAAAGGCACACGTTGTAATGCAGTAAGTTGAACCTTGATTTTTCTTCTATGTACCTATTTTTTTCTTCCCTTCTGTTGTCCTGTTCCTTATTATGGACACATTCGGCCGCTGTCAAATTGAATGACTTTTTGCATACTTGGTTGGCTGACTCTTTTTTTGCTAATTTGCTGATACAGTCAACTGTGCCAGTAAAGCAATTATGCAAAATTGTGTATAAAGGTTTAATGATACAAAACAATGTTCATCACAAATCTGTGATTCTTACCATCCTTCCATAAACTAAAGGTTTTGAGATGTTTGAATTAGGATCTCTGCGGTTAATATCTTTTTTTAAATATATTTAGTTTAGCAGATAAGGGAACATTTAATGTACACATCACTGTTAACTTTGGAAGGAAGCAATAAACAAAAATAGTGACTTGGAAGTGTTCAGATAATGGTTTATATGCTTTCAGGTGGTGATTATGAGAAGTCTGCTTTATTACATGTCTCATTAGGTTACAGTGTTATCTGTTTTACATTACAAATGATAACTATGTATGGTTGATTGTGCACTGAGTCTAATACAACATGAAGATAAAAATATAAAGATGGACATAGTAACAAAGCAGACTAATGTGTCTAAATACTGAAAACAAAGAGATAGTGGCTTAAAACAGAACTGACAGGTACAGTGTACCGAGGTTTGATACCTGGTTTCCACTCGGGTAACTGAACTGGTTCAGGAACAGAGCAGTAAAGCAATACTTGGTAATGTTTTCACTGAAGCCGAAAATCCCATTGGCTTTTCTTGGTCCAGAATAGAGCATTTAGAAACATTTCAAAACTGATATTTCTGCTTCATGTTTGCACTGATATTTTCTGATTTCTGCCCTGCTGCTTTCCTCGAACCCTGGCTGGGATTTAATCCTGCCACAGAAAGTATTAGCAAGTCAGATATTATTACTGGGACTGACATTTAGTAGAGTCTTGTTTGTATCAGGTCTTTGTGTACTTCAGGGAGAGACCTTCTGCCACAGCCGCTAGAGACAAAGCACACACTGCTTCCCCTTGGCTACGTGTCCACCAGACTGTGCATGAGGAGGGAGAGCAAAAAGTGCCTCTCCTTTCTATCCCGTTCTTGGTTAACAGTTCTCATTAGCTGCATGTCATCTTTGTACTAAGGAAGCGTTAAGGACTGTAAGGACAGGGAATAATGAATAACGTGGCGGTGCTTTCTGCTGCCTCGGGAGCTGGTCACACTTGGATGCTGAATTACGAAGGTGAGTTCTGTTCACCAGGGTGCTCCATGTAGTCAGATGTGTGAGCTGTTTTATACTGAACACAGCAGTCTGAGGCTTGTATAAACAGCTTTAACTTACTGCTTTCTGAAAACAGAGGCCTGAAGCAGTCATGGAGGTTTCAGGGATGTTAATTGTTTGTGTACATGAATGAGCTTATAAATGGTTGTTTTTGCAGTCTTCCATAGCTCATCGAGGGTAACTGTGTCACTGTCAGGGAAAAGAAGAGAATGATTTTTTTTTTTTTTCTCCACAGTCTACTAATACTTTCAGGGCTCAATATAATGTGCCTTTAACAAACCGTGAACTTCTCTCCTACTGAGCCACTGCATCCTGCCTACATTCAGTGTAGGCAGAGAACCATTATACTAATCCACTCTCCCATCATATCTCTAGCAAACACATGTAAGTGTTTTCTTTGAATATTTATTTTGATGCAAGGAGTGTTAAGTCTTTTATTTGGCGACACAAACAAGTAAGAGATTGTGACTTCTCACCTTTGTAACCTTAATCGTGGAAGTTCTGGTTTTCAGCTATGACATGTTTTGACAAACATACGACAGTCACGTTTGGCTTTAAGAGAATAATCCTGCCACCTCACAACAACCTTAGAATAGTTCATCTCTGCAGGTAGGATAGCTTTAAAATGTAGATGCTGAAATGATCAGTCTTTCGCTTTGTTTTTTAACAGGTGCGGTTATATGCAAGGCCTGATGCAATACGAAGAGGATCGGGGGACTATGCTCTAAATATTACAAGGAGACTCATTGAATTTTATGAAGATTATTTTAAAGTGCCCTATTCCCTGCCAAAATTAGGTAAGATTTCCCCTAGAACATGAAGTTCACCCAGAGACGGGAGATTAAGTCAGCTTTTTGAAAGTAGATTTAAGACTGGAATGTACTAGATTTCAAGGTAAGAAATGTTTGGGTTAAGAAGGAATGTTTTTTTAGAAGGATCACTAAGTAAGGAATTTTTCATCTCTTCCTTGCAGAGGAAGGGAAGTCCAGTTGTCTCCTTTCCAGCCTTTCACTGAAAGCAGCAGGAAGCAGACAGTACTTAGGTTTGTTAGGCAGTTGGACTCTAGGAAGAGAACTTGAGACCTTTCACTGATAAATGGGTTGGCATTTTTTGATGCTGTTTATTTTGGTCCTTACTTTCATTAGATAGCCACTGGGAGATGTTTGTTCTGTAGTATTTGTATCTTGATGCCTCAGCCTTAGATGGGGAACAGAATTGAAAATATTTGTGGGAACTGGGAACCTGTAACAGTGCAAGGCAGTATGTTTTTGTGCTGGCTTACGTGGTTTATTAATGATGATTAGTACATATGCTTAACTGTATTGTTGCTTATTGAAAGAATTGCTGTGAACTTGTTTTGCTGCTCAAGTGACCTGAATGTAAAAGAAAGTCACTTTCTATGATTTCTTAAATAGTTTCGTCTCCTCCTCCCTTTCACCACAATCAATTGTTCTCCTACACACTTGAATACTTTACACCATATTATTACACCCTCCCTCCTTTGGAGCATGTTTGATCAAGATCCAGAAAAGCCTGTTGCTCAGCAGTGGGAAGAGAGCTTGTATTTGATCAGAAGCGTTAGAGTTGGAACCACAGGCGATCCTCCCAGGAACTCAGGGTATATTTCATTGAATCCCTTGCCTGCTGAGTAGCTTTATTAGTCTTACAGCTAATAGTGTAGGAGATAGATAAAGTAATTATCTGGGTGTTGCATGAATTTTTTATAAGAATTTTGTGGCATTTGTTTCTTGTCGTCTTTAAATGATGGGTTACAGGCATTGTTCTCCTGGAGAAATATGCAGATCGGTTAAACATGGCACATGCATCAGGCTTTGTGTGTGTCCTTTCATACCTGGCTTCAGGTATGTAATGGTGATTTCATAAAGGAAGTTATAGACTTACCGGTGCCAAAAATTTAGAAGGAAAGAAATAATCAAAAACTTGCCGTTGAATATAAAGGACTAACGGTGGGACTCCGATCATTGCTTCAGGTAGTTTACTGAGGATGCCAGGTAGCAGCAGGCAGTAGTGACCGTATCTGCTTCAGAATATCTATCACAATTGCAACATACGGTCTTTCAACTCAACATGCTATATGCATTATCATTATGCTGTGGCATATCTTTTAAAAAAATCTCATTGGAAATGAGTATGTTCCACGTTTGGATCTCTTTGGAAAAGAACAGGAGGAATAGTCACAAGTAAAATTGTATTTTTTCATCAAGTAGTAGTAAAATTATTGAGTTAATATGAAAAATGGCTTGAAAACTTCAGTTATTCTGTAATGATACTATAGGAAATAATTTGCAAAGTTTGTTATGCTATAATAAGGTTAAATTTATTTAAGGTAAATATAATAACGAACATTTCAAAACTCTATCAGTGACATAAATATTTTTGAAAATTTGATTTGAATATGAACATAGGTATCTTTGTTCCCAGTTCAGCGAACACCAAGATCACTAAGTTTAAGCATGTGCTAGTACTGTCTTTAACCTGAAGGAGTGAATTTTATTTTTTTACTGGAAAATGGAAGATTAGGGACAACAGTCTGGCAGGTGAACAGAAAGACTAAAAACGAAAACACTGTAGTCTTCCTATGATAGTGATTTTGCAGTAGTATTAAAGAATTTTCTGAGGGAAGAGGCAAAACAGCATTAGCTACAGCAGTGGAAGGAGTGTGCATCAGGAGAATGCGTTGATACAGAAAACACGCCTGTGCACTCTGAAGCCTTGGGACTGTCACCTGATGCGCTGCTGTCACCACTGCAAAGGATTGGGTACTTCATTAAGGTTGTAAGAAAAATCAGAATGTTTTTTGTGGGACATTTTAGGAGGTTTTAATTTGATTTATAAATGTGGGAGTGAAAATTGAAGAAGGTAGTTTAAAAAGCTTTTTAATGGCAGTGTCAGTTTTGTAGAAAATGTTCTAATTCAAACGTAGATGTTTTAAAAAATGGAATTTTTTTTTCCATATATTGTCCAGTTCTAACAAGAGTGAACTAAAACAAATGTAATTATTTTGGTTGAAAATACACTTTATTTTTTTCAAAAGAATTCTGTTGTCGAAATACTGACCAGCTTACTATGCAGGTGCTGTATGAGCTACTGAGCACTATGTTGTTAGTGTCAATGCTGTATGCTGGGGTGTGTGTGTGGGGACAAGGGACCTGCAACCCTTGGCAAAGCACTTTCATCGTCTACGTGGTCATCCATTTGAACAATCTATATGGTGGGCGTGTCTGAGGACATTTAGACTTCAGACGTGTTGCTATATCAGAGGGACCTGTGTTTGTTTGTTCACTTTGTGTTTCACTGAGGTCCGCTTCCACAGATCCTTGGCATTTGGAACTACTGCTTGTCATCTGAGATTGTAGTAAATCAGCTAGTGTTCTCTATAGGAACCACTTTCTCC
Organism: Pygoscelis adeliae; assembly: GCF_000699105.1. Classification (NCBI taxonomy): domain Eukaryota; kingdom Metazoa; phylum Chordata; class Aves; order Sphenisciformes; family Spheniscidae; genus Pygoscelis; species Pygoscelis adeliae. Next base: position 5,698,010 of record NW_008825108.1, on the reverse strand, counting down.
TGATGCTCTTGACTACTTTACTGTTTTTGACCAGGCTTTTTTACTGTGGTACATGCAGTCAGATGTCTGTGGTTGCTGTTGCCAGTTGTGGGCTCCTCTGACTGTGGAGAATCTGGGGGAACCTTTTTGTCACCCAATGACTAAGATTTTTTCAGTCTTGTGGCCTGTACTGGCTTCTGAATGTACTGGAACAATAGATTTGTTTGCCAATTGATGTGAATTCTGGTAATGAATGTGAATTGGGGATTTTTCTCGTTTGAATAACCAATTTCCACAGTTAAAAATTCTACTTAGCTTGTAGATATGTGCTTTTTTTCCCCACATCATACTCTGAACTGGGAGGTGCTTGCGTAGGGTTTTAAGCTATTAATTCTTGTGTGAATTTCATGTCTGAAAAATAAGTCAGGTCTTTAAAAAACAGATTTTTCCAAGACTGTAAAATCATTATATAAACACTAGTTAAAATGAGGGGTGAGTAAAGCATTGGGTTTTATTTAATTCTAAAGAGATATGCAGTAGGGTTTTTAATTGTGTTTCTGTGGCTGGTGAATATAAAATACATTTCTGTATTTGTATCACATTTAATTTTACTCCAGTTTGCAATACACAAAAAAATTTCTTTGTATGCGTAGAGCTTTTACTTATGAGGATCTTTGAGACTGGAATAGTTTCCCTATGGGGAATGATTAGGTAAGCAAGCACTCTTTCATAGAATCATAGAATAGTTTGGGTTGGAAGGGACCTCTAAAGGTCATCTAGTCCAACCCCCCTGCCGTGGGCAGGGACATCTTCAACTAGACCAGGTTGCTCAGAGCCCCGTCCAACCTGACCTTGAATTTTTCCAGGGATGGGGCATCCGCCACTGTCCTGGTTTTGGCAGGGACAGAGTTAATTTCCTTCCTAGTAGCTGGTACAGTGCTGTGGTTTGGATTTAGGATGAGAATAATGATAACGCACCGATGTTTCAGTTGTTGCTAGGTAGTGCTTACACTAGCCAAGGACTTTTCAGCTTCCCATGCTCTACCGACTGAGAAGGCTGGAGGTGCACAAGAAGCTGGGAGGGGGCACAGCCAGGACAGCTGACCCAAACTGCCCAAAGGGACATTCCATACCATGGGACGTCATGCTCAGTACATAAACTGGGGAAAGCTGGCTGGGGGGGCTGCTGTTCGGGGACTGGCTGGGCATCAGTCGGCAGGTGGTGAGCGGTTGCACTGTGCATCACTTGCTTTGTGTATTATTATTATTACCTTATTATTATTTTATTTAAATTATTAAACCATTTTTATCTCAACCCATGAGTTTTTCTCACTTGTGCTCTTCCAATTCTCTTCCCCATCCCACTGGGGTGGGGGAGTGAGCGAGCGGCTGCGTGGTGCTCAGTTGCCGACTGAGGTTAAACCACGACAACCACCTCTCTGGGCAACCTGTCATTCCAGTGTTTCACCACCCTCAGCGTAAAAAATTTCTTCCTTATATCTAGTCTAAATGTCGACAGCTGTGACTTTACATGTGGACAGTTGTGACTCTTAAGTTGTGAATGATTTGGGGTGGAGGTGACTGTCTCTTAGTGGCCAAGACTAAAGGGCCACCCACTGAGGTTAGCAGGAGACAGCTGCAGAGACCACAAAAAGATTGCTGTTACTGCAGCAGGTGGTAGATTTGTGGAACTCCTTGTCAAAAGAGATTGTAGATGCAAAAAAGTTCAAGGGGAGAGATGGACAAGTACTTGGAGAGGTCCGCCATGGGAGGACCTTGAAAATAGATGCTGAGAAATACTCAAGAGGGTACTATTTATACTTCCCTGGTCTTACTCTTTCTTGAACATCTGCTTATGGGTGCTGTTGGAGAGCAGAACACTGTGCTAGGCAGTCTTTTTGTCTGAGCTGGCAGGGCTATCTGCATGTTCATAGTCTTCCAGTTTCCCAGGTGTTTCTATGAAAGGGCCACAGAATCTCTTTCCAGAATAATTCATGTACTGGAACTGGGAAGCTTTACAGAGCACCAGTTATAAAAGACTGACAAAACTTCATGTGTGGTGCATAAACAAGCTATTAATGTGAAGATTTTTGGGTTTCTGGGCCTTGGTTTTCCTCCCCTTAACAGCATTGCAGTATAACAGTGTTAGTGGGGTGCATTTACTGCTTCTCTGAAAACTCATTTTACAGCTCAATTTATTTTATTCTGAGTACTGTATTTAGAGACCCATGTAATTAGTGTAACCACTGTGCATTGTGTAAAGAAACTTGGGTGTCTCAAGGGTCAGACACTCAGTGCCTAACTCAAAGGCACTTTGCTTGTATTCATTCAACTTTAGGCACTTAACTGGCACGTCTAAATTAGCAAGCTGATTGCCCTAGGTTCCTTATGTCATTAGTGGAGAGGAGATCTTCCTGGGGATGGTTCGAATCTTATATGGGCAGAGTCTCCCGCTGGAACTGCCTAGGTAAGAGAAAAAATGTTTTATTAACCATTAGCAAGTTTGCTGACGGTACCAAACTGAGAGGTGCTGTTGACTCTCTTGAGGGACAAGAGGCCTTGCAGAGGGATCTAGATAGATTGGAGCATTGGGCAATCACTAATGGCATGAAATTTAACAAGTCCAAATGCCGTATTCTGCACCTAGGATGGAGTAACGCCGGGCACAAGTATAAATTGGGAGAGGAGTGGCTGGAGAGCAGCCCTGCAGAAAGGGATCTGGGGGTGCTGGTTGACAGCAGGCTCAATATGAGTCAGCAGTGTGCCCTGGCAGCCAAGATGGCAAATCACATCCTGGGGTGCATCAAACACAGTATAACCAGCCGGTCAAAAGAGGTGATTATCCCGCTGTATTCAGCGTTGGTACAGCCTCACCTCGATTACTGTCTGCAGTTCTGGGCCTCGCAATTGAAGAAGGATGCAAAGGTCCTTGAATGCATCCAGAGGAGGGCAACAAAGCTGGTGAAGGGGCTGGAAGGCATGTCCTATGAGGAGCGGCTGAGGACTTTGGGATTGTCTTGTTTGGAGAAAAGGAGGCTGAGGGGTGATCTCATTGCCCTCCAGCTTCCCGAGGAGGGGAGGCAGAGAGGGAGGTGCTGATCTCTTCTCCCTCTTATCCAGGGATAGGACGTGTGGGAATGGTTCAAATCTGCACCAGGGGAGGTTTAGACTGGACATTAGGAAGCATTTCTTTACCGAGAAGGTGGTCAAACACTGGAACAGGCTTCCTAGAGAGGTGTTCGATGCCCCAAGCAAGCCTGTCAGCGTTTTAAGAGGCATTTGAACCATGTCCTTAATAACATGCTTTAACTTGTGGTGAGCCCTGAAGTGGTCAGGCAGTTGTCCCTTCCAACTGAACTATTCTGTTCTGTTCTGTTCTGTTCTGTTCTGTTCTGTTCTGTTCTGTTCTGTTCTGTTCTGTTCTATTCTATTCTATTCTATTCTATTCTATTCTATTCTATTCTATTCTATTCTATTCTATTCTATTCTATTCTATTCTATTCTATTCTATTCTATTCTATTCTATTCTATTCTATTCTATTCTATTCTATTCTATTCTATTCTATTCTATTCTATTCTATTCTATTCTATTCTATTCTATTCTATTCTGTTGTAACCCCTGAGCTTAATTTAAATGTCATTTGTACCATTAAACTTTCACAATGTGCAGAGCTGGGAAGGAGACGTATCTAAGGCAATTTAGTGATAGAGAGCTGTGAATAGGGTTGGGAAGAACTTGGGCTTCTCAGAAAGCTTTTAATTCCCCATTGAAGGTGTCCTGAAAGGTAGAAATATGAACAGCTGAAGAATCCACTTTGGGACATGGCTGCATATGTTACAGAAAGGCTGTCTGAAAGTAAATCCCCTTGCTGTTTTTTCTTGAGGACAGTGGATCTGAATCAATATTTAATTTATAAATACTGCAATTTGTGTGAGCACTACAGTGTTAAAGTATGTTTAAAAATTTTTTTTTCCCCTAGACTTTAGGAAGTCTCTTTTTCTCTAGATTTGCTGTATAGCAAACTTTGGGGTTACATTTGATATATTTTATGTTTTTTTTTTTTCTTACAGGTGTGTTCAAGGTACTAATTACCTGGTTCATGCAAAAATGATACGGTCTTTTTTTCATTATGCAGCATAAAATGCTTTAAAGTTGTGAACACAAAGTCTCAGAAAATGATTTTCCAAGGGATTTAGTGTATGTGCTGCACAATAGAAGACAAGATTGGACCATTAACATTTACTCTTTGAATATTTTTGGAGAACAGGATTCAGTTTTTAAAGTGTGTCATGGAAGAATTTAAACTCTTTCTTATGATGTAAAAAATAGCCATGAAAAGAAAAAGTTCAACAGGGAACTGTTCTGATATTTAAAGGAAACTCACGTACCTCTGCTCCGTTTCCTGATTGTTGACTGTGAATATTTTGGTGAGAGAGAGTGTTGCTGCCTGTTGCTGTGTGAGGCATTGCAGGCCCAGAATAAAAGCGTGAAATGCTGTTGTAGGGTGGCCAAGTGACTTGCTGCGAGCACTAGTAATGACCTGTTTGTTTTCATTTAATTGCTTTACTATTAACTTGACTCTTTGACATGTTCCTAACCTGTTCATTGCCATATTGCCTTCTGCCCTGCTTGATCTTCCATCACCTTCATCAGCACTCTTTCTGCTGCTACTGCTTTCTTACTTCCCCTTTGTTTGTCCTTCCTCCTGTCTCTGTTGCTCCTTCTATGATGAACCTCCATGTTGTTGCCTGCATTCTCTGCTTTAGTTCTGCTAAAAGTTTCACAGTTCCTGCCCTCGTGCTTTGTCTTTCTCCCTAGCAAGGTGGCCTCTTCCTGCCACCTGTCCAACTCTGAACTGGAATTGCTGTATTACAGCAAGCAAGATAGCTAATATTTCCTTCTCCATCTGTATAATGGAAACAATAATTAGTACTTTTTTGGTCTTGTTTTTACAGTAGTTGAAAATAATTGTCTGTTTGGTTGCCTCTTGATTAAGAGGTTGCCAACCTGAAAATTTAAGAAATGCTGGTCTGATCTGGCCTCCAGCGTAGAATCATAAAATTGTTTAGGCTGGAAAAGACCTTTAAGCATGGCAAGGCTTGTAGAGTTTCATAGCGTTCTTATGACATCATAGCTGTAGCATCTGTCTGAACTGTACACAGTCTTTCTGAAAGATGTCCAGTCTCTTCCAGTGAGAGAGAATCCATCAAAGCCCTGTAGGAGAGAGGGAAAGGAACGTTAGACTCTGTTAAGTCTGAATGAACTGTTAGTTGTACGGTCTTCTGAATTGAGAAGAAGGAAGTGTAGGAAGGGACATGCCCTGGGAGTGGGACATACGACTTCTGGAATGAGGAAAGGTGGGAGAGGAGGCACTAAGGACCTAAACATGTGCCTAAACATAATTGTCCAGTACTGTTTAAAATGCCTTGGGGTATCCTGAAGACCCCTAGCTGCTGCTTCTGCTGGCCTCCAGATGAGATCCTGTTGGTCCATGGCTGTTCCATACCTGACAACTCCACATGGATTTTTTTAATAACTTTGAGCATCTCAGTTGGGGCTATCACCCATATTTAGGCAGCAGAATTGAAACCTACTATTTTCTTTGACCAGGTACTTAAAACAACGCTAATGCCTCTGCTCACAGGGACTATTTGTTGATACAGAGCATTTGTACACAGAATGAACTCTGTCACTTTTACCCTGACCTTTGAAGCCTCTGTTTTGAGGTTGTGGGTTTTTTTTTTTCTTTTTAAATTTCTAAGCTGTGAGCACTTCAAAACAGCAACTGGTCAGGGCTCCAGAGGGAAAAATTCCAGCTGCAGCCATAGGAAAAAGCAATGTTTTTTCTCAGAGCAATGCTTTGAAATGTGAAAAGGAAATGTGAGTTACTAAACTGAAACACACTGAGTAGGAAATCAGTCCATAGTATGATGTTAAGAAACAAGGGAGAAAATAATCCTTGCTTCGGACTTTTTCTTACTGTATTGCTCTAAACTATGTTAAATGGTAAGCCAATTCATTCCAGTAATTAGTATAATACAGCTCAAAATGGGCATTGTAACTGGTTTAGGAAGTTTATTAAGGGGAACCTGATCTTTCTCTGGTGACTTGGCGTGACAAGTCTGGTATTGTTTGCAGGAGACAGGAAAAGTTACATATAGGAATAAAGCAGCTTTATATAGAATAAAGATGAACGGGCTGTGGTGGAAATAATCCTCTTCTGAGTGAAATGTTTTCTTTTTATTATGTAGCGCTTTCCCTCCCTTCTTAATTGTGACATGAATAGAATCAAAACCTCTCAAACAAGGAGAATGTTCAGATAGTAGCACTATTGCCAGTAGTAGTTCAGCCAGCCCATAGTAAAAGGGTGACCAAATCTGACAGCATCCCCACTGGCTACTCAGCTAAATCAGCTTGGCTTTTAAATGATTAATTAAAAAAATAAAAAGAAAAGAGAGGGTGATGCTGTTGTTAGGAGAGTATAACAGGATGTGGGATTGTAGGAGACTTAATGGAAATGTCAGGGCTTTTTTGAGCCATGAGAATTCTTCATCTGAATGTAAATAGATGTTTTTCTAAGCTGGTCTTCAGTAAGTTATTTGAGCAGTTAACACCAACGTAGAAGTGGGTGTGCTGCATTTTAGCCATCTAAGAGTCTGTCTACTCTAAGTTCTTTATCTTTCGAGAAACATAGATGCTTCAGAAAATGATGCATTTTATCATGTAAGGAGAAATAAATCTTCCCTGCAGAGGTACCAGTGGAGGTGTCTCTGCTGATCTCTCATCTGTCTAAAAGATGAGGTGAATCCTTCTGTAAGATTTATAAAATGGGGTGAGATCTTTGACAGGCACAGAAACTCCACTGAAATTATGGGAATCACCAGGGAATTGTGTGAACTTTTACCTGGTACGAGATGGTTAAATGCCTAAAAGCGCATGAATCCAAAATACTTTTTAGATAGCCGTGGCTAAAGTAGTTTTCATTATAGCTCCTGTCACTCTGCTTGAGCAGAGCTCTCATCCCTGATTGTCTTCTCCAGCGCTGCTAGTGATTGTCTTTTTGTAAGCTTAATCATACTGTTCTTGACCAGAAACGTTCACTTATGAATATCAGATTTTTGAGGGGTAGTACTGATTTCTGCTGCAAAATAGTATTGTTGGAACCAGAATCCTCTTGACCATGTCTAGCTTTTGAACTTCTTTTTTTTTTTAAGAGAGGCTACTGAAGATTGTTAACAACCTGTTAGATCTAACAGTTGAGAGGGTTCATCAGAGACTTTGACCAGCCGCTGAAACCTTTTACACCAGCAGCTGTAGCTTTGTCTTAAAGAAGCACATGTAGAAAAAAAGCTTAAGCCTTGGCCCCACAATGAACTTCATGTTTGTATAGGCATTGGGAACTGTGTTTTTTATTATGGGATAGGGGCTATATGTCATTAGGGTATTGGGAGAGTTACTTTCTGTGTATAGTATGGCACTGTGAAAGTTAGTGTGTGGAGATTGGAGCTACATGGTGGAAAAACAAATATAGAAGGGTTTGGAAGAAAAAGAAGTGATGTCACTGAGGATAGATTTAGATGGTGTTCATGAAGAAGAGTGTGTGTGAATCCTTGGCCAGTGTATAGGAAGATTGGATTGCAGTAGGATGTGCTAAACTAGGAAATTCTTCCTTTTAAAAATCGTACCTATAATGTTTAGTTTGAATCAAAGTAGGTAATGTGGTTGGTCTGTATCGATTAACTGGAGTACCAAGGAGAAAGTAATGGCCTTTTCTCTCAGAATTGAGGTAGAAACCTGATACTCTCTACGTTTGAACCAGTACAGAAGTGTTATATAATCTGCTCAAGTATATTGTCTTTTTGATGGGAAAGGGAAATGACTATTGTTGACCTAATGAAACATGATCCACCTATGCAGTCTTCTACAGTGAGTGGTGTTTAAACAGCATCTTCAAGACAGCTGTATATCCGCAGACAGAGCTAACAGAATAACAGTAACATGTTCATAATGACACCATTTGAGTCAGTATGAAAGTTTACTGAGGACTTACTTGACTTTCTGTAATTTTGGGTGTATCTCGTTCATATTCATAATCATATGACAAATTTTAAATAAAGATAATTTCAAATTCAGTTCATGAAGGTTCCAGTTTTCATTTAACCCTGCAGTTTCAAGTGTGGGGAAAAAACAAGGGTACTATGGTGACATGTGAAGCAGAGGCTTTCCTGCCTGAAGAATGAAGCTCAGTAATATCAAGGTATTGGGCTGATGAGGGGGAAAAAAAAAGTGGCAGATTAGAGTACTGTCCACATCAAACACCAACACGGTTCACTCAGACTTTTCTTTTTATGTGTGCAGTTTGAGTACAGGACAATTTTATATTTTACTAAGAATTTTTATTGTGAATTGATTGAAACAGGTAATTTTACATACTGGAGCAGCAGCAATATGTTTCAGTGGTATTTTCTTTTCATTCAACATTGTGGTAAAGGTTTTTGGCCTCCTGCATTTCATTTGAAAAGTGAAGAAGTTTCAGGCCAGACTCAGAAACAAGTTCAAATGAGTCGAACAGGAACTGTAAATGATTACAATGGACTCTTTCTTCCAGTCCTGTCTATAAACATATGTTCTGTACTAGTTTTAGCTCTGCCTAGTGTTATGCTGAACCCTGTAGCTGCTGCGTTGGCTCTCCAACCCTGGAAGAGCTAATGTCATGACAAAGCCTGTTCAGACTTATTTCAGAAGCACAATTTTATTTAGCTTGAAACTCACAGAGCAACACCAGTATAGCCTATTTCCTTGGTCGAGGCAGGCTAGAAAGGCTTAAAAGACTTTTCTCTTGCCTCTTCCCCTCGCTCCAGGCACTTAGAGCTGTTATCGTTTGCCTAGCTCCCTGCCTTCCTTCTCTAAGGGTAGGCCTGATGTTCAAAGAGTTGTTAGCTAAGTGTTTTAGGGTGCTTGGCTATAGTTTCAGAGCTAATCTGTAACTTCTACCGCTTACTCAGAGTCTCTGAATGGCTGGAATGACAACTTCCATGCAGAAAGACTGAAAGATAAGACCGAGGGGAGATTTCAATAATACTTGCATTGTATACTTCCTTTTTCAGAGATAGCAATTGTTTTGGCAGCAATTTTGAAAACACTGCCATCATTTTCATGCTGATTAGGACTTCTAAGAATGTGTGATTTTAATTATTTTTCATATCAGTATCATTGCTAAACTGAAATGAGAATGGAAAACTTTTTTTTTTTTTTTCCTGCAGCACTGGAGAAGTGTTCCTGTTAACTCTCCGTGTTTTCAGTTTTAGAAGGATTGGGCTTCTTTGGGGTAGTTTATTATGCTCTCCAGATGGTATTGTGATAAAGTTTGTTTTCCATTAGATACTGATTTGAGGGCACCAAATGTATTACTTTGAGAAACGAAGCTTCACTGGGCAAAACTGATGAGAAAGCAATTTATCCACTGACTATCTTAAACTGACTTGCATTTGCTTTTGTTTATTTTCTTATGTTTATCATGAAATATGCATAAATACTTAAAAATTTTGACCTTATTCGTGCTTACTGTAATACCAAGATCAGGACAACTCCTTAATTGTCCCTACCAAGAACATTCTTCTTCACTGTGGATCTTTTGTACCAGAAAGAAAATAGATGAGGGACGTACACACACACACAAATATCTGTAAAATTAATATTTTTATTTCCTAATAAATCTAAAACTTGAGTTATGCATTACTGGTGCAGTGAGAGTTACAAAAAAGTAACCACTTACTGATAATTTTCTGTATATTAGAAATAGTTAAAAGTCTGTATGTAGATGTATAAAATGAGCTTTCACATCTTTCTTCTGTACTGTAAAAAAAACATAGATACAGACCTAAAGAAGATACATTTTCATATATCATCAAAGAACTTGAGGAGTTTCTTTCAAGAGATTATGACAGTGTCTTGAAAAAGATTATAGCACATTAAAGTGGGACTTAAGTAGGCCAGAGATTTCTGTTCATACAAAAAGACGTGAAGAAGCGTATAACTACAGAGCTGAATAAACCTATTGCTGCTGCCTAGATTCTGATGGCTTAGTTACAAACCTTCCACCTGTACTAGCTAGTTTCTGTAAGCTACTGAAATTCAAAGGGATGTAGGTGCTCACCTTTTATTGCTCTTGCTAAGGATATTGTAACTGAAAAGATATCCTAACACAATGAATTATGCTATGCTTGCAGCGCCATGCCTGAAGCAACTTCATTTTTGCATTAAGGAAACCAATGATTTTCAGTGTAAAGATGAAAATATTAAGATGGCTGAACAACTTTCATTAAAACAAGTGAACTGTCACTGTAGATTCCACCCTCCCCCCTGCGTGCTGGGAAGCTTCTTAAAATGGTATATGGACATTAAAAGAATCACGTAATAAAAATGCTGTGGAGATCTCTGGCAGATACTGCGAAACTTGCTTTCCCTGTTCTCCCTTGCCGTGTATAAATTCCTTTTCTTTGCATCTAATTTGTTGCAATGCCATCTGCTTGTGTATTTAAAACGTAACATTTCCAGATTCAGGATCAGTTCTGTGAAGGCTGCATTTTCCTTCGCGCTCTCTGATTCTTATCAGTAACACTTCTAACAAAGCTGTCCTCATGAAGATATATATTTGTCACAGCGATAGCACACTTCAGAATGTGTACTAAGCTAAACCAACTCCCACTGTTCAACTCAAAAATATGCTCCTTGTCATATGCTACTCCTCACTGAAATTAAACTCACGCAATAATTTAGTCTAGAGAGATCAAGTCCCCTTTTCTCCTGGTGTGTTCAGCTTTGGCTTGGCTGAGTGTAGTTCTCCTGTTGTACGTTACTGAGCAATTGAATCCCAGAGTGGGTGGTGGGGGAAGGCAAGGGGAAAGATGCACAGCGATGTGCGAAAGAGAACTTAGAAATCTATTCTGGAGACCCTTGTCAGAAGTTTCTGCAGCTATTGCTGTCTCTCTGGGTGGCTTAGATAAACCTTTGGAAACCATTTCAGAATAGCCCCTGAGTCTGTGGCTTTCTAACTGACCCCTCAGCTCTGCAACAGTAGGGGACTTGTCAGTGGAGCTGATCATGGCAAGAGAGCTCCTATATGTATTTTATTCAGCAGGGGGTTTGGTCTGTCACCAACACTATGACATTATCTACAGATTTCCTTTGACAGTCATGATGTAAAAGCACAGGTATTTTGACAGAACTTTAATTACACATAGCTATGTTTATGATGTGACTCCTAAAGCAATAACAAAAGTCAGTGGTTGAAGTCCTCATATGGAATTATATAAGATATTTCCATAGTTGTCATAGTACCTAAGCATTTTATAATCACTACTGGCTGTTTACACATAGTGCATCTTGCAAATGGAGAAGTACCACAGTTTTGTTGTCCTATTTAGAGGCACAGCTGAAAGCCAAAGAGTGCTGAGAGGTGAAGGCAGGCAGATGTTTTGCTGATTAGACCTGCATAAAATGTTCACTTGTCAGATAAAATTTGAGTGTGTATTGAAACAGAAGGCAGTTCGCACTTGCATCCTTTCATAATTAAGTATTGATGATTCAGTTTCATGTGAGGGACATAAAAGTGGCTCCAATATTTCCTACTTTAAAATTAGTCTGCGAGTTGTTCATCCTAGGGTGCTAATTCTCAGGTGTGGAAATAGGTAAATCTTCACAAGACTGTCAGCTGTAACTTAGATACATAGACAAATGCAATATATGTCTTTTCACCGCTAATGTAAAATGATTTCCTAGGCATCTTTTCTCCGTATTCTTGAAATGTTTTAAGTTTTGGTTCTGTCTTAAGGTAATCACACACAACTGAATTTTATGAAGAAGCATGGCTGTTTCTCAGTAACAAACAGATGCATTAGAAGTGCAGTTTTATGCTGCATGCCATCTCTCCAGGTATTTCTGTAGAAACCATACAACAGTTTCCAAGTGATTAAAAGGATCTGAATTGTACAAGCTATGATTGGTGACAGAATGATATAATGTAGCTCTTAAAAAAACCTTCCAAAGATAAGAATGTTGTCAGATGACACGGAAGGATATTCAGGAATCGCTATAAGTCATTCAGAGTAACAATGAACAGACAGCTTTCTGTAATGCTTATACTGCATTTGGGGACAGCTGGATGAAAGTGCAGCCCCAGAAGAATTCACTGTGTTTTATCTTTACCAGTCTATTTCTTAAAAAAAAAAAAAAGAAAAAAAGAAAAAAAATTCTCGCTCTTTGCAATCAAAATACCATTGCTGTGTGGCAACTCTGATATTAGTGGATATGGCATATAAAATGGTCAAATCCAAGTACTCAGCTGAAGGATAATTTAATGTTGCAATAGCGAAGTGGAGAAATTAAACAGTACAAGTGAATATAATGCAATTTTAAACGATAAAAGCAAATCTTCCTACAAGTAGTTCTAGCCTCTCAAAGCTTTACATATATTTGTCTGTGAATGCTCCTTTAACATTAATCTATCTTTCCAACCATATGTACATACACATGGACACATGCAAACATATATATGTATTATCCTGGCTGTATTTGATATGCATACGACTGTAATCCTATGAATTAAGGTTATACAAATACTTATCTATAGATAAAATTCCAGTCAGCAGGTGCTACAGACTTTTATGGAGGCTCTCCCAGGCCATAGTTCCCACCTTTCTGCTGTCCCATGGAATGGGGCCATCTGACCATGGAACCAAGAAGTGTTTGCACTATGGGATAGGGAGTCTGGGAACAGGGAGTCTCACTTCCAAGCGTTAGATGAGTTTGGATCTGTGGATAATTAGAGAATTGGGGCAGTGTGCTTGCTTTCAGGCCTTTATCTGAGGGTCCCATGGGCACGATGGGTCCTGTTTACTGGTTGTGGGCTAGACATTCCTTATTTCACAAGCCTCCTGACCTTTTTCTAGCTGCCCCCTCTACTTACAGATCCTCACTGCAGTACTCTCTCATCAGACCCAAGAAAGATGAGGCAAGCAGACTCTATCCTACGTGCCTTTTCATAAGAGATTAATTTCAGTGGTGTAAAGTCATCTTCTTCCCTTTGATTTTTGGGAGGTTATTTTTAACCACTTCTTTCCAGGGATCTGTTTTGTAGGCTGGTCCCACAGTTTAGTTGCACTGCTGAGAAGCAGTGGACTGCAGTGTGGAGGTGGGGACTGGTGGCTGGGCTATGGGTGAAATCCAGAACTTCTTAAGACAGCTCTGCTGCCAGTATTCATGAAACTATAACCCCAGGAAGATTATAGTCACAGATGGTTCAGCAAGGTAAAGTTGTGTAATTCCAAAGTAACTCTTAATATTCATATGTAAAGATTCTAATGTGTGTTGTATCTGTGTTACCAAAATCGGGAACCTCAGCATCAGGAAGCCCCTGGTTGCTGCCTGTTAGCAAAATAAAGGTGGGAGCGTGAACTCACGTAGAGAAAGAACTGTCTCATACTCCACCACCAGCAGCTTGTTTCCATTATGCAAGTAGCCTATAAGTAAAAGTTGACAGACGCAGAAGCTGTAAAATTGTTTCACTTCAATAATCATATTTAGGAAGAGGGCTCCTACAGAGAGAGAATAGGACTGGAGAGAATATAAATGTCTCTCTTCATATCAAAACTTTTGACTTGACAAGCAAGCTATTTTATATTTTGGAAGGTAATTCCATGCATAGCCAGTCTTGTGACAGCATATTCTTTGATCTCTAGGACTGGTGAGCTTCACTGAAACTCATTTTAACACTCCTAGCTAGGAATTTGCCTTCACTGCACATCCAGGATCAAGGCATTTTGACCTAAGGATTATGAACAAGTCCAGGCGGCACAGTGTTACTCTTTCTTTGTGTGAAGATGGAAAATTCCTGATAATGTTGGTATTGGTTCATGGTATTAAAATACAGAACCGCTCATGTAGGTATATTTAAAAACTTTTTTGGATGTCTTTATCCATCTATGATCACTTATATGGGATAATACTTTTCTTGTCTTCAAGTTGCTAAAACCTCATCTCTGATGTAGGCCTTTATAAAACTAGATTTAGATAAAAGCCCACATGTGGATAAGACGTCTTTTCTCTGTCCTAATACTCTAGCACCTTGTTCTTCCTTAAACTAAGCATACTAGGGAAATGTATGTGCGATAGAAAGGTAGTGAGTTTTGATTTGTTGGTGGTGTTCCCTCAATACGCAATTCTCTAATTTTTTTTGTCAGTAGCTCTGTGTCTCCTGCTCTGATGGAGACGTTGCATTGTACGTTCATCTTGGATGCATTTCCTTCTTGTCTCGTGACTTGACACATTTCTAGAGGTGTGTGTGGAATACCCCAATAAAGGAAGAGCATCTTCTTCATCCTCTCACAAATCTGTTACAGGGGATACATGCTCAAATGAATAGAGTATGCTGCATTTCTTTCAGAATGAATTGGTTGTATTTTTGGTATAATCTATATTACAAAGTTGCACCTGTAAAGATTCTTTCTTTCTTTCTTTCCTTAGCAGAGGCAGTGGAAATCAAATGGCAGGTGGGCGCATTGGGTTTTATAATAAAGAATCATAGAATCATAGAATCATAGAATCATTAAGGTTGGAAGAGACCTCCAAGATCATCGAGTCCAACCGTCAACCCAACACCACCATGCCCACTAAACCATGTCCCTAAGCACCTCATCTACCCGTCTTTTAAATACTTCCAGGGATGGTGACTCAACCACTTCCCTGGGCA
>NW_008825108.1:5663580-5682421 GCF_000699105.1 Pygoscelis adeliae | reverse complement strand
TGAAGAGTCCACCTGTCTAAGCCGTGAGCCGCCAGCTTCTCGAGGAGAATGCTGTGGGAGACGGTGTCAAAGGCCTTAAATAAAATATTTATTAGTATTATATTAATATTAATATTTATTAGAAATATTAGTACTTCAGCTTATATTTTTCTTTATGCCGATCACTGAGTTTTACTTCAGAATCTAATCTTTATATTTTCTCCTCTTTGCTTTCCTGGGGAGGATTGACTGTATAGACTGGTTGCTGAGTGTCATAATTATAGGGCTAATTGCCTCTGTCATCCTTTTCTGGTCTTTCTGACTGTGCCATTTCAGGATGGTAACCACCTCTGAGTCAAGCTGTTTTCTCATTTGTATGTGATACTTTCCTATGGTGTACTATGGTTTTCAAACTTGGTTAACAGGAAGCTGAAGCTGAATCCTGTACCTGATTGTTTAAAACTATAATCTGAGATTTACTTCAGATATAGTACTGTACTGCAGTACTCAAAATGTAATAACGTTTTGATGGGTTTTAGCAGCATACTAAGATTTGTATTCTTTAAAAAGAATTTTTCTTTAGCAGGTAAAATAGAGAGTTAAAAGGATTTTTTTTTTCTTTATTTATCTCGCCTGAAGTCCCACCTTATGACATTTGGGATTATGGGTTTATTTGGATTTTATCTTGAATGTTTGGTTTGCCGGGTAGACTGAGCAGTTGACTCTGTGGATAATACTAGCTTCTCTATGTTATTGTGTTAAGTTCTGCATCCCTGCCAAAATGATTGTGAAGGCAGTATAGTTGTAGAACTCAACAGTATATAGATAACCTTTTGTTTACCATCTCTGCTCTCAACGTTATTTTTACGTCCACTGGAGCTGTTCTAACTTTGAACCCAGCTCTGTATCTTTAAACCTGAAGGCACAGCTCTTTTCTATTACAGCAATCTTTGCTTGACATCTTCCCTTCATGTTTTTACGCATTGTGATGAGCAGTGAGATTGGGAATCCCAGGTGCTGTTAGACTAGAAATTCAGCACGTGGTTGGAGAGGTGCCAGGAGCTGGGATGAGTTGCAGATTTGAGAATCTATATGAACTGCCTGACTTTACTTGTGGACTACCAGCTGGTTGTCCTTGGTCCTCAGTATACATGCTTGATTTATGTTTTAAATGGGATTACACCAAAACATATACTTTACACTTCATGATTTCTGACATGAAGATAATGTTCTGTCTCCTTGATCTTAAAAAGGTGATGTCCCATTTAAGCCTTGGAATTATCATAAATCTGATTAGAATGCTTTCAGTTAAGAGATTTTATTCAATTGGATCAGACTTTATTCACTTCCTTTATGTTTCTTTTAAATCTTGATGTAATTAACAAAAGTTAATTTCTTTTCTTCTTTTATTCGCTATCCTAAGTGAAAATGTACAGTTTTAGAAGATGAGATTGGGGAGCATTCATATTTATGTAGACACAGAGCTTTTAAAAACAGAGTTCTGAACAACTGCATTGCTGAATGTACAATTAAGGTATAGCGTGTGATCAATGCACATGGGTTTGTGCTTAAATGTCCCATTACTGTGCACTAAAACTGAGCAAAACCATAACATATTGAGATCAGAGTATTTTAGATTTTTTTTACACTCATCACCATTGATTAATGTACCATGGCTACTAATAGCACATTTGCGTATTGTGGGTTGCTTCAACTAGGCCGTAATACCATCAGCTATCATAAATCAAACATGGCTAGGCACGATCAGAATTTGCATGGAGGCTGTCTTGTTGGTAAAATGGTCTTTTAATTCAGTTGGTGATGTTCTGCTTCCGACCAACTCAATTCTTCTTTTGCAATAGGGTGAAATAAAACCAAAGAAATCCTTCACCACATCATGCCTTAAAATAGTTGTACATTTTGGGAGCTACAAATATGGATACTTATATTTGGTGAAATTCCAGCATAGTGTGAATTGTGTTTGCCTATAAATGAATCTTCAACATCTAAACCCCCACTAATCCAAAATCACTTCAAAATAAGTGAAGTGATTAAGTTAGCATTGAAGTGCTATAAAATCTGTCATCACTCACTGTTACCCAACCTAAATTGTATACTTCACATAGAATATAAGTTGTACTCTTATTTTTTCTTCAATGAAATTGTATTGTTGGATGCACAGAATTTATTCTGTGTATTGTCTACTGAATGTATATAGTACAGAATATGAAATGAAAGTCTTATGTTGTACTAAAAATGTCAGAGTAAATCACATCCCATATATATTTTCATATGGTGATGGGTAAGGCTGGAAGAATATCTTTGTGACCAGAAATATTTGACAGTATGAAGTAAGATGACTATGAGGTTGTAGGTTTTATAAGTTTTTACAGCTTACAAATTTGATTTATAAAAAGATTAACAGTGTTGCTAAAGTGATTTTCTGGAATGGAAAACATTAGAGTGTAGAGTGATATCTAAATATGTAAAAAGCACACACTGGGCCTTTTTTTTGACTAACAATTGGAAAAATATTCTTGTATTTTATGGTTAAAAATAATACTATTCGTTTTTGTTTTTCAAATAGCAGTAGACATTTTTGGAAGAAAGGCAATTTTAAAATGTATCCAGTGGGTTTTTTTAGGACAGTTAACTGGCATACCCTCAATGGACATAGAAAATAGCTACTTTTTTCAGAAAGAACATAATAGAAGAGGAAGAGTTGTGCAGCCCTATACATTCAAATGAATAATTTGCCAATGGAGATTTCAATTCAGGAGCTATTTCAACAAGTCATGTGTTTGAATTTAAATACGCGATTATTTTCACTGACTCAAACCTAACATGTTTAAGTACCTTATTGCCCTGAACTTTTAAATACATATCTGGGAGATGCCAACCAGTGATTTCTATCTGCAGTGGTATTAAATGTACAGAATGTTTGGTAGCTAACTGATGTCAATATCAACGTGCTTACAGAAGAAGTGTTTAAAATTCATGTAATAAAATATAAATGAAGAAGTTGAAATAGATGCAACACATATTACTTGCAAGAGACTTCATTTTTGAACAAACGGCTATGCTTACCTTTTTTGGCTTTGACTGTGCTGAGGTTTATAATTCATAAGAATGGAAAAAACATAGGTGATAAGTAATGGTTTGCAGTTGGCTATAGTAAGCTTTCATTATAAATATATGACCAGTATTTATGACAGATTTTCAAACAGCTTTTTCCTGGTATCTGACTGCAGAAGAAACCACTTTTCAAATTTCCTTCAATAGTCTTTAGGAAAGAAGAATTTTGTAGAATATTTCAGTTAATGGAAGGTGCTCCAGACAGCGTTTACTTTCACCTGTGTTCGATGGAATTTTTGGTATGGATTTTCAGTCCTAGATTTTCAATTCTAAGTAATCCTTTCCTCTCAAATTGTTAGCTGACTCCTGGTTTGTGTGTTGTTGCGTACATTACAAGTAAACTATAAATTATATTAAAGTGCCATATGCAGTTCATAAAAAGGTGATTTGCTAATTGATGTGTCATACTGTTAGAGATCCGTGGGTAGTAATGTTCTTGTTGGTGCATGGTACAATTGGTTGGGGTCACCTTCTCAACTAACACCTGCCTGAGGAATCTCTGGCTCTTTTGGACAGCACTTCAGTGTAGCATAGCTCTGTACAACACTGTCTCCATCAGGATTTTCCCATCCTGGAAATACAAGTATTAGTAGCAAGAGTAACAGACCGGTAAGCCTTTCCATCACCACTTGGATTTCCTTGAAGTTACTGGCTTAAGTACCAAATCTTAGGTTACTCAAGTGTAGATTCAAGTTAAATAAAAAATAAGTTTGCTTTCCAGACTGAGAAGAACTCTTCAGTTGAGCTTTTGAATCCATGGTCTCTTTTTGAGTCTGCAAGTACGGGAAGTCTTCCCTGTTGGGTCCTCTCAGACTTTATTTTGGGGTGTGATTATACCATACATTGGCTTCAGGAGAAATCTGGCTTATGAAGCTGTTCTTCCCATTACTGCTCGTTCCTGCTTCCCCCACACATGGGCCATTAAAACTGTTTATTGGATACTGCTGTAAGTCAGCTTGTTGAAATGACACAGGTTAAAATAAGCTGCCAGGAAAGATTCCCTTGGGCATTTGGATTTTTTTAGAGATAAACTTAAACGCTCACTTTTTTAAAGATACATGAAGAAAAAAACACCTTTCAGCAAATAATTAACCTCCCCCAATACATTGTGTATTAATATGAGGCAATATCTCGTCAAAGAGTGTCCAGAATCACTTATTCAAAATACAAAAGCAATGGTCTGAAGTCAGCATTTCTCTAAACCAGATTTATAAACATTATGTGGTTTTTTGTCAGCCCCTTTTCTGAGAGTCAGATTTTTTCCTGTGATTGATTTTTTTTTTTGCTTTCTGCCAACAAACTGATATTTTATTAGCTTTCAGATGTTTTTCTATACACACTTGCCATTTCCGTGCAAAAGCATAACTAGTTGAAAATTCTGTTTCCCTTTGCAAATGAGCCTGAAATGAGTCATCACTTTTCAGTGTGTCTGGGGTAATGTTAAGGTAGCTGGAGAAGTAAACGGGCAGATTGTTATTGTTGCTGGAAAGTTGTTAATCAGCTGAGAAATGTTCTTCCTCTATGTTTTTTCTCCCTTTCTGTGAGATCTTTCTTCAAGCTCATGTTGACAAGATAGCAGTGAAAAAGGTTGTTGAGAAGGATACGGCTGTACAGCCTTTCTACAAGGCTGTCCCTTGAAGAACTAGTATAGTCCCCTGTAAATTATGTAAAAAGAGAGAGAATCATTTGCCATTGACTTTTTACTGGCTGAAAAAGCAAATTGTCTTTTCTTTCGTGTTGTGGAGAATTTATGTTATTTTGTTAAACGATTTCTAGGATAGAATGAAAGCATCTGCAGGAAATAATAGCGGAGAAAAGCCCAAGGGATAATCTTCAGGTACAGCGAGATAATTAGAGCTTTAGCTATACAGGCTGTTTGAAGTGTGATTCCATGCCCAGTGGAGTCAATGGAAAAACCTGAAATGGTTTCCACAGACATCGATTCAAAGCTTTGAGCTGGCAGAAGCAGCAAGCCAATTTATTGCAACTGCTCTATGTGGAAAAAGCTACACTCTGCTTCCATCAAGCAATTTTACAAATTCAGAATTTCTTCACAAGCTCTAATCCATCTCTTAATGCTGGCCTCAGGACCAAAGAATGTTTTCTGACCTTTGCTGCTTTCTTCTATGGCTAGAAACACCAAATCCCTAGAAAGAAGCTGTCTTTTTATGTATAATTACTGGTTGTTTCTTCCTGGGTCAGACTAAGGAACAAGATTCTCAAGACAGCAGAGTCTTTGTGCGATAGCTGAATATATGTCCTTCTGTGAGAGTAGATCCACTCTCTGGTAGGAAGCTCTGGTAGATGGGCCTCCTAAACTGGTCATGTTGTTCACGTGAAGTAGGTCTACTGTGCCTTTGTGTTTTAGATGTGCTGCTGGGCTGCAGATTGAGGTGCCTGGTGGGCTACTGACAGAGACACTAATATTGTGCTTGTAAATATTGTTAGAGGCAGAATTGTGGAACGTGGGGAGACCATGTGGCACATGGCAAAAAGCCTCTTCAGACTTCACTGAATCCCAGTTCACTGCAAATCTGACTCCAGGTTTAAGTTTGTAGACGGTAGCTGTGAATTTGAATTCCCTTCTGGACTGGAGAAGTGACTTATGGATTTCTGCATGGACTATGGAGTACATACATAGAAACCTGTCTGCAGGACAGACCTTTTGCTCATCGGGTGCCGCTGTCACATTGTTGTGTTTTCTCACTGCTTCAAGGGAAGGGAGCTGAATTTTGCACCTGAGTTTCTGTAGGAGCCTGTCAGCAAGGCTTCCCTTGGTTTCAGATAGATTGGCATCACTACCTTTTCTTTCACAGCAGCACCCGCATGTTTTGGCTGCAGATTGGTCTGAGGAAATAAGGAGAAGAATGACATCACTCTACAGCAGCTCGATCACTGGGTAACCTTTTGTGTCCCTTGAACTGTGGGAGACAAAGCCAGTGTCATGTGTACGTTGCTGCTGCTGCTGTTGCTAAATTATCCCACTCAGTAGTGAATCGGCATTTCTAGAAGTAGATTCTTCGATCAAAGGTTGTGTTAGTTGGGGAAATGCTGAGTGAGTGAGTGCTGCTTCCTCCCATCTATCACTTCACTCTGAACACCAAGGAGCACGTTCCTTTCAGTGCAGTGTCCTTTTGGAAGACACCAAAGAAAGGAATTGAAAAAGGCAGAAGTAGAGTTTAGAGTTTAGCTATTAATATCTCACTTCTGCAGTGCTTTCATAAGCATCCCAAACTCTCTCTCAAGGATGGGGAACAGTGTTTTTTCTCCATGTTAATTGTGGGAAATGTCAAGTGACGGATAAATTTTTTAGTAATATTTCTGTCTACTTTCCATGTGTGCTTCCACAGCATACATGTGGTTTATGTATGCTGCTTGATTTATGGGTCAGACTCTTGAGATTCAAAGCTGTTACTTTTTGTACTGTGTGTTACAGGAAACATGCAGAACTGTCCTTTTGGTGTCAGGTTTCCGAAAGGGCTAAGAATGTCTTCAGTTAACTCTTCTTGGCACACATGTGATCTTGGCATCCTTCGAATAAGCAACTGAGAAGCAAGCGCAAGCAAACAGAAATAGCTGTATATCTCTGAGTACCACTAGTTTTTTTTCTTTCAAAAAATTGAGATTTCTTCTAAAATGCTGTTGGGCAACAGCCCCAGGAAGATAACTTGTACACCTGCTATAAATAAATAGACTTATTTTCACAGTGATAGAAATTGACTTGCTGTGGGACCACCCTAAATAGGAGAAAATGCAGGGATTGTTAGGGCCAGGTTGACAGAATGTATAACACAGTTGGGGACACAGCCTGGAAAGGGACCTCCCGGGTCATTGCACCCAGTCCTATTTTTGTGTTTGACTGCAAGCTACATCAGCAACTCATCAAACTCCAGTTTAAATATGTCTAGAGTCTTCTGCTTCTGATATTCCTACCAGAAAATATTGTGGATTCAGAATGTCTTGACACAAGTGATTTTTTTTGATTCTTTTCATGAATTCTAGTTGCAGTGACTGATAGAATTCTTCGTGTCTAGTTTCTCAAAGTTCATTGTGGCCTTGAATGTTTCATTTTACACTACTTTTTGGAAGAAAATTAAAACATTAATTTTAAAGCATACCATATAAAGCATTGTATATACAATTTTGTTTTTTCTTCCACAGTAAATGTATCCTGACTTGGTAAAGGGATGAATGAGCTGTCTATGAACAAACAGCTGTTTACTACTTGGACTCAATAGCTATCATTGGTCTGTAAGGAGTCGGCAGGAAGGAAAATGTGCAAGTAGGAAAGTCTGAACCTAGACCTTACATGGTAGTTCATTGGTTTGAAGGTAAAACCTTTTGACGTAGTGCCATACCTTAGGCCTGGAGCAGAAAGGAGAAACAAGTCAGAGAAAAAGGGCTCTCGGTAATCGGGGGAAAGTCTGACAATTTAGGCATAATGGTAAGCTATTTCCTCCTAGGACCACTAGCTACATAAAAAACACTGAAGACAAAATCCAGATGTCCTATTTTTGGCACTTAAATTAGATGTCGCAACTCAGGTCCAGAAGTAACAGTAACTGTATCAGTCATGTTTTTTCTGTTTTGTGGGATACTGGAATACTGATTTAAGTGTATGTTCTCTAGGTACTGTATTATTTCTCCTTTTCAGACTATGTCAGTTCCACATCTTTCCCAAATCCACTCAGTTTCTTTCTTCTTCATGTATTGATAGGGGCCATGGCCAGCTTTACTACAGGCAGTTCTTTCCCAGAGCTAGGTTTTAGAAAATCCACGCTGTGGCTGGGGAGGCAGATTCCTTTGTAAAACCTGGTGCTTCCAGTTCTCATCAAGGCCAGAACCTTGCAGGTGTTGTGAAAAGGAAGAGAGTCTGATGAATAAAAGCATTCATTTACAGTAGAATATCTGAGACTTTGTAAGAGTTGTAAACCCTCTTGCTTCAGCACATAACACAGCTACTGGTTGACAGGGATGGAAGGGCAGAAGGGAGAGAGAGGCTAACAAATGAAAAAAGGGAGAATCTTGTGCTGTGGGTTTTTTACAACTGCTCATTCCCAGTGGTGCTGCTCACTGAAGCATTTGGGTTAAAGCAAGATGCAAGAGTTACATGGTCACCAGAGGGGATGAGGGATTGCATGTTCTCATTCTGGGTGCAGAGTTAGCTTAAGATATTCATTAGGGTTTCAATGTACCCTTCCAAACAGGATTAAGATCAGTTCATCCCAAACTCATTATCGTCCCAAAGAGACTTGTTACCACCATAGCTGGTGTCAGTAAAAAGACAATGTTGCCTTTTGTGGGGGTCACACGCATCCCCTGTGTACCTCTGTAAAATAAGAGAGATTAACGTGTTTCAATCAGTCACAGGCTATGAGTGTGAAATGGTTCCTGCTCCGGTGAAAGGAGTCTTATGCCTCGTAGGAAGTAACTTGCTGAGGGTTCACTCATTGTCAGTCCAGGCAGGTAACACTGTTTGGGTGTCACCTCACATGTTAGCACTTCCAAAGCAGGACATGGCAAAGATGATGGGTGGAGATACTAGATTTCTTCCTGCCTGGGTTGAAGTATACAAATAAGAGTTTTTTTGGCAGAAGATGGGGAAATGAGAGAAGAGACTGGAATGTGAAGGATTCCAACGATAGAACTGGGTCATAGGAGAAAGAACGTGTCTTGTTATTTGGGCTCTTTTCTGGTGAAGGGTAAAGGCTACCCTAGGCTACCCTATCTACCCTAGGAGATAGGGCATGTGTGAAAATCACAGTCCTCAGCCAGAAAAACTACTGGCTTACTAACTAAACCATACAGTGTGGGAGAAACTTCTAAAGCTGGTTGAAGTGCAAAGTAAATGTATGTCTGCTTCTTTCTTCTCTTTAAGTCATCATTATACTTTTTTTTTTAACTGTGCAAACTGGTGTTTGGATTTAGAAAATGAGTATGTTTGTCTCACTTTAACTCGATTTAAGGCTGATTTAAAAATAACTAGCTAACATCAATATACTCCTTATTGCTTGTAATAGTCCTTAAAAATGGGGTGCTGGAGTAACCTATCAATAAAGTACCCAGCTCCCAAATTCAAGGGTATAAAAAACCTGCTTCTCCCCTTAAATGGCATTGAATAGCTTTTGATTCTTTGATTTGGGAGAAGTGTCCCCCAGTGACCAGTGATAACGATGGAAGGTCTTTGCCATGTGGTTGGTAATGTGTGTGTTAAGGGAATGTCTGCACACCGGAGCATACAGGGTCATTCTCTGTGATTTCTGTGAGATACATGCCAAGCATAAGTGGAATATAATACAAATGTGTACATGTAGGAGAGGGGGACAGAGCAAGACAAAGAAAGATCTGCGGTGCTGGAGCAGAACTCTTACATTCTTGCAGGCCCTAGGGACCCGATTGCATCAGTTTACATTTCCTAGGCCTATTTTGCAGAGAAAACAACTATTTTTTTTTTAAACTGTAAATGGAAGTCTTTTTTCTTTGGCTTACAGATTAGTGTTGTTGACAAAGTAGTCATGAGTTGCCTCCAGGTTGTTGCTGTAAGTTGAAAGCCACTGTCAATTTTGTTTGTTAGGGGATGAAACTGTTTAAAAAAAAAAAAAGGCAAGAAAAAAGGAAGGGAGAGGGGAAAAAATGGAGGGTTTCCTAGGGGGTTGTTTTAACATGCTATCTCCATGCTTTGCACCTGCTGAGAAATTAGGACTTAAGCTATCTGCAGTTCCCTATGGCTACTCGCTGTCAGTGCCTGTTTTGGCAACCTCTGAGCAAACAGCATGGAACAGCTTTGATTCTGCTTCTTCTTCCCTCCTTCCCATCTGTTGCTTCGCTCTGGATCATGAGGTTTGCCAGCCTCCTTGTGCTGGGAGTGAGATCAAGCGGAGGCTCCTCCGCAAATGCTGCCGGAGTCTGAGGCCCCTATAATTGGTATTATCTACAATGTCCCAGGTAGCAGCCGAAGATCAATGCAAACAGAGCAGGGAGCGACACTCAGAGCCTTTGCACTGGTGTGCGTGGGTTGCTGAGAAAAGAAGCCCGGTCCGGCAAGTTTCTTGCAATCTCCTTGTAAGGCATTAAGAGCATTAGTGTTCTTTGAGGCTGATACTTCTCAGGAATCAGTCTTTAGGGTTAAAGCTATGCAGCCAGCACTATATAATTTTTTCCAGCATATGCCGCACTAGGACCAATGTCAGCTAAAGGCAAAAATGTATAGAAAAGGCTGGTGTGTGTACACTTCAAACTGAAGGCAGAGATAATATTTTGTCTTTCGTTTTTTAATAATTAAGCCATTTTCTACCAAAGCCGAGAGCAGAACAGCAGCCAGGTGTGAACCAATTCAAGGATTCTGCCTTTCCCAGGACTAGTGCCAGGTATGGGTGACCAGAGAATATGAGAGATGTGACACTTCCTTCATTAGCTGCATACTCATGATTTTGAAGTGTGATTATGAAATTCTTCTTGTAACACATGAATTTAAAGGTTTTATTTCATTCTGACTGCCATTTTTGCAGAAGAACTGCTTTGGGGAATGAAGGTTCCAGTCCGATTTACAGGAGTTTAGAAAGCTAGTTGATAAGCTGACTATTAAGAGTTTATAAAGCTATGTTACATAAACACAGCTCTCCAAATTTGGCTGTACCTTTCAGCAATGAAGGCTGATTTTTTTTCCCCCGTTGTAACATTTCATCCTGAACATTTTTTGTAAACTGGACAAAAATATTAACATCCTTTTTTATTCCCTTGTTTTCAGGAGAAAAGGAGGCTAGCAACAAAGAAAAGTCTATTTTGCAAAATTGAAGTGATTCAGATAAGAATTATTCTGAGAGATGGAATTTAAAATTAAAAATTACTTGTAACTCTCTTTCTCCCTTCTTTCTAGTCTCCCCTATTTTTATCCAAACCTGGTTTGACTTTGAGAGTACAAAATATATTATTAAGGGGGCTCTTCACAGAGAGTTTATTAAAGGGAAAAATAAAACTGTAAATGAATTCATGTAGAACTACAGTTCATCAAATCCTGCAAGGGACACTACTACATGTGACGCTCATTGAAAGTGGTAGGAGATTGGTTTAAAACAGATAAAATATTTTTTTACAGAGTTGCTAGTGATGTACAGAAGAGAATTTTTCATTAATTTGCTCCAATAAGAGATCAGAAGGAACTTGCCACCTTTTTATCAGTTTCTGAAGCTGATACTGTAGTTACTACAAATTTAATTTTAATATTTTCATGGTACACTAGTGTTCTCTAACACTGGCTTTGCTGGTTCCTGGAGGTTCAAATGGCACTCTTAATGTGTTTGTTTATCTCTGACTGTACCTCTGCTTGATATACTTGTGAAATAAAAAGGAAATGAACAGCTCTTGTAGTTTCCAAAACCGTCATGCTAAAATAAATCATAAGCATAATTTGGGAAACTTGTCAAACTGTAATTAGGATTAGTTTTATTGAAGACTGTGTTGTGGTGGTTACTAAGCAAAAGATAAACCATAATTAATGACAGCCACTTCAAGTCACCTCGGATTATATGCCTTTTAACTGTTGATTTATTGATGCAAAATTACAATGAGATGGCAGCGCCTGCCAGTTCAGCATATTTGGGTAAGCCATTCAATCACCTCCAACATATTTCCTATGTGGGCTGGCAGATGCAGCTCTGCATCAGGCGGCTTCCCTGCCAAGGGAAGATAGATGTGGCCTGGAAGTGTGCAGGCAAATGCTGCTTCAAGTATGTACTAAGTTGGTGTTTTTCCTGAGCACTCTGGCTTAATCCTTTCTACTTCACCAGCACTAGCTTTGTTCATATACTTATACAGAAACTTGACATAAAGAGTCAGGAAAAAGTGCATTGCAACAGGACTGCTCTTTTAGACACATTATATTGCAAGGAAGAAGAAAGATCAGTGGTCCTGCTTCAACCAAAATAACACACAGACACCTACAAATTCAGTAGCCCACTGGAAAAAAAAGTAGACCTCAACAGAGTATGAAGGCAGGTAATTATAGTTTTATGTCAACATCAGTGTGTAACCTTCAACCTCAAATCTGATCACATGGTTTTCTGATATGCTGTGCTGGAGGAAGAGAGGGACAGAATGTTATCAGACCTGCAAGACACCAATTGAATAAACAAATCTAGTCACCTTCAGTTGCAGATGACTACTTAATAGTCCTTTAGTTCGGAAGAAACCACAAAATACTTCCCAACTGCTTGCAGCATACTTAAAACCTTCAGTACAAAAGGTAAAACCTCAAAAGCTGCAAAGAAAGCAGGGGAGACCAAGAGGTCTAAATCTTCATTGTACCTGGAAATGTATTAAACATAATTTCCCATATGAGCCTGGTAAGCTGATCATGCCTCATTCAGTAGACTAGGTCAGAAAAACTACTATTGACCTGTGCCAGTGTGACCTAGGGGAAAGTTACTGGCTTGTCAGTGTGATAACATTAACAGGGCGGCAAAAAGATGCAATTGCTGATGGTGCACAGGAAAGGCTGATAAAGCTGTTACGTGGGCAATTCCTTTGGGTGTATGAGTACATACACCCAAAGGAGTTTTGAGAATTGATGACACCACTACTTTTGGAGTCACACAAGGTTCAGTTCTCTTTTCAGTTTTCTCTTTAGTCCCTTCCAGCATCCAAACACAGTAAATTGCAAATAACACCTAAGGATGTGAAAGGCGGTAGTCTGATATAGGCAAAAGGGGAATAAAGGGTTTTGATCAAGAGGGAAGCATCAGTAAAGTATTGGAAGAGGGGAGGAGTTAAAAAATAACATGAGCTGGAAGAGATATGCTGGAATTGACAATGAGAATTATGGGGAGGCCGGAATGTCTGGAGAAGCTTGGATTTTCTGCAGGCCAAGTGGAGAAGTTGTAATAGAAATTCAGGTGCCTGGAGACATGCTCCCTTAACTGTGATTTCAGCAGTACTATTCTGATCAGATTGCATCCTGATACAAGTCAAGACACTTCTCTGACTGAAAAAGCAATTCAAGAGGTGGAATCTCTAGGAATGACAGCTTTTGCCACTGTCAGAGGGACTTCTGCTGTATAGACTAAGTAGCAAAATTCTGTGGTAACTTTTGTTATCATGAGGGTTCCTTGCCTTTCTTCATTAGTTGCTAGAATGTATTTCTATAATCCGTGCATTTCTGTGTATTGTAGATTGCATAGAATTAATTCATTGTGTTTGGACTTTTTTTTTCAAATGAAGCTAACCCATTAATTTATTACACAAAATAATTAATATGAAATTATGAGAGAAGGTCTGTGGAAAAAGGTGAGTATCTAGGACATTAAATACCAAATGGATGAATGTGCTCTTCTGGATCTTAAAGTGATGGTTGGGATTATTCATCTTTTGTCTGATGCTTCTACAGTTTTCCATTGGTTAGTTCAAGTGCTGAAGTTTGAAAGGGCAGGTTATAATCTTGTTCTTCAACACTGTCAAGCATATTATTCCATTTGCTGAAATTTGTGTTGTCAATGCAACACTGAATATTCACTTGTAAATGAAATAGCAATTCCTTGTGTAGCATATAGCTGTGGCAAGAGATAAAAGTGCCTTTTGATAAATATGTTTCATGTTTTCTCACTGGCAGGGTAGCTGGTATTCTTGAAGCCCCTAGTAATTTGTTTCTGTGGATGACTATCTTTGGTCATCACTGTAATACCTGCAAGCTGACATCAAGCTGAACTCCCAGGCAGAGCAGACAGCAAGGAATGTACTGAGATCATGTATGGTAATGCAAAGTGCAGTACCTCTCCTGTCATCTTTGAAGAAGGATGCATTGTGCTTCTTTTAAACAGCTATTGAAGCTTTGAAGAAGAAGAAAATTTGGATTGGAATTTCCATAAAGAACTAGTCACAGCTGTGGATTTTTATTCCAGATAGCCAGAGGAGGTTCAGCACCTTTGAAGGTATCAAACAAAACCAGCCTTGCTTGTTTTAGCTCTATTTGATATGCAGACAGGGGGAAAAAAAATCAATGTTTGCTAAATGAGAGAGAACAAAGTTGGCTTTAAGAGTAAAATACCTTCTTGGGGAGTATCAAAATAATAGCATGAAAAAACAAAACAAACTGTCCTCCTAGAGAAATACTATAATGTGCCTTTCATCAAGTAAAGCCATAAGGACAGGGTTCCTCCACTGATAAAATTGTCATTGTTTAATTTAAACCAGGAGATTTTTAATGCTTGCACCAAGAAAGAATCCCCCAATTCTCCTTTGTTTTTCTTCATCCTCTTCTGCATCTCTCATTTGCATTCTCAGATGTCAGTGAAGTGCTAGGCTTTGATCTTCCACATACTTAATCATCTGCTTTAAGCAAGTCTTTAGTCCTTTTGAATCTGATTTACATTTGAACCAACACTGTTATACATTGTTCCAGCACTGAAAAGGGACCAGGAACCACGTGAAAATACTGTTTCATTCAGGCTGTTTTATACTCTTGTCTTTTGAAGGAGAAGATGATATCTTCAGTGTAAAGGAGAACTTGGTTCATAGACTTCAGTGTGAATCTTGCATACTTTCAGTGCAGATGATTTGATGTCCTGGGGTCCTGGCTTACTAAGTTCACTACAGGACTGTGGTGGTCCTCTGCATGGTATTATTAAGATTTTTAAGAACACTCCCATGGTGCACGTTGAATTATCTGTGTAGTCTGAACTGTGTTGACTGGAGTCAGAACAAAAAGGCTTTCTAGATTCAAGGACTGATCCCATACCAGTTGTTCTTTTGTGCCTTCCATTATACTGAAAATCTAGCAGGTTATTCTCTTTCTTCTAATAGACTTATTACTTGCAATACTTAATTTGTGCAAGTTATTCTTGCATTTTCTGAAAAGAAAAGCTTGTATGCTCTTTCATAGTCTTCATCAAACATTACTGATGCAGCAAACCTTTAATTGGATTCTTTTAAGTGGAATGATCAGAAATTGTTTTTTCTGTAAATAACAATGAAGCAAGATGGTATGGAAAAATTATGATTCTAAAAGAGAAAAGTCATCATAATAGAAACACTTGAAAATGAAAACTATATTGTTTTAATGTAAATTATTCATAGGTTATCAAGTTTAGATGAGGTTTGTGAACCTAACTTTGTTATGGTTCTTTAATATAACTTTAATACAACTTTAATGTTTAAATCTATGATGCAGGGAATGAAATTCTACTCAGGGAAACCATTCTGATTTCTGCATAATTGGAAAAGTTTATGGATTCAGTGGACTAGTAGTACTGAGAGCAGACATTTATCTCCGTGACACTGTAACGCACAGTAATAACATGGGGCATGGACAAGCTTGTACTTGGACAAGTAGTGCTCTTTTAGGAGAAGAACATGCTACATCTGTTTTGGTCTCTTTCTTGTTGCCAATAAAAGGACTGATCAGGAAGGTTCTCAGCTTCTGTTACTTGGTAGGTGCAATTGGTCATACTGAATTTCTGTCTGCTTTACATTCACTTTACTCACATTTCTTTTTTATGGCTTCTTTTGCTAGTTCAGCTTATTTAACTGCTGTTTGTTCCTTCAACAACTGTGATGCTCATGTGGTCATTGAGTTGTCTTTGTCACTGCCTTTTGTGTATATAATTTGCTCTCAAATACAACTTCACCATGTAAAGCTGTTCCTTCAGTAACCCTCAAGCTACAGGTCTCACTGATTTCCAGAGTTCCCGAGAACTTCTCTGCAGTCCTTCTGGCTATGGAAAGTTCTTCAGAAAGGCAGAGTGTGTGATTGTCTAACGTGTTGACACCTCTAGTTAATAACCAAACAGTTGCTGAAGTGAGTTATTTCAACACCTCATGAACCTTCAGCTTCTTCAACTCTTTGTACTTGAGCAGTGGAAAAGATGGGATTTTTCATGGGTTCTTTGTTTCCTCTTGTTCTTTGCACTGAAGATATGCAAAACCTTATTGGAATGAGTTTGAGGAATTGCAAATGTGTCCTAACAAAGTGTCTTCAAGTAAGTGTAGTTAAATCATGTATTCAAGATTAAGCCTGTATTCTTCTGCATTCGTTTGCTCCCTCTTTTTTTTTTCATCCCCTCAAAATGGTTTGTATTCATAGTCCCTTTGGCAATATTTCCTCAGCTTCTAGGTCCTTACTGGCTGTCTCAGACAAATTTTTCATTTCTTTGACTTGTTTCTTAGTTTGTCTGTCTGTGTTTCTCATCTATTTCAACTGTGTCTCTCAAGCCTTCTGGCAATACTTCTCAGCTTTTCCCACTGCATTTCTTGGTACTCTGAGGCAAGATCTTTCAGTTCCATCCAGTCTTTTTTACCTCAAGCTAGTGCTCTTCTGGTGTTCCAAGCTACCTTCTTAGCTCTTTGGTCATCACCCTGAAATTTGTGAAACGCGAAATATCTGGAGAAGAAATAGGAATAGCCTCTTTCTTTGTCTGCAGTTCTTACGTTTGTTGAGTACAGAAAAAAATGATTTCATTTGGACATGACAAGAGTTCCGTATTTACTCCAGAGTAGCATTCTGAGTAAAACGTGCACACTAACAGAAAGATATTTTACAGCAAATATACTAGTAAAAATGTACAAAATGCTGTTATTTAAAATGTAATTTAAATCAGATATTTCAAAGTTTAAAGCAGATTTTAAGCATAAAATATTCCCTTTTGAACTCAGATTGTAAGTTGTACTGGATTTTGGGGGCCTGACTGATCTGTGTTCTTTTGTGCTATTTTAAATTTGAGGTAATATTCAAACAGTTTACTGTTCCACTGAAGTCTTAAAGAATGACAGACTTCTAAAATTTGAAAGGTAATTTGATAAACCCCATTAAAGAAGAATATTGAAGTGTTGTATCAGTTTTGTGTAGTTATAGCTTCTTGTGATATTGGAAGAATAAAGTTTTATTTATGTTGATTTATTCTGTTTAGTTTAGTTCCATGACTTGTTCAACATGGAGTTGAAAAACCAGAAAAGCTGACTCTCTTTTTTCAATTTATGTTGAAGAACTAAAATTGAGGGGGTGAGATTTATTAGTTCAGAAGTCAAAAAGGACACAATGGCTGAAGAAATGGGTTTAATTCATACCCTATAGATAGCAGCGACAGGCGATACATCAACAGAATGGTTGTATTGCAACTCCAAATGTAGGTAATTCTACATTATAGATTATTAGATGTTGATGCTATTGCTTTATTTGTTATAATATTTTTGTACCTGAGTCTTTATTATCCTGCCTGGCTTGACCTCCCTTCAAGCCTGTTTCTTTGTCAAGAGCTGACCAATACTGTCTTCACGTGCCTGGAGTCAGTTCCCCAAATGGAAATGCTGGGTGGGGGGACTGTGCTAGAAGAGAGAGGTCATGAGAGGAGGACCATGCTCACAGACTACAGTGCCGGTTTGCACTGAAGTCTCTAGCATGGGGTGGAGTTCGGTGCGTCAGGACTCAGCCCTATGAAAATGAGGTTGGTAAAGCGAATAGAGAAGAGTGAAGAAGAGACACCCTGGCTCTACCCGTAGCCATCAGTGGGGAGGCACATAGCCTGCAGCATTCATTCACCAAAAAATGCCTCAGAAGCAGTATCTTGCTTATAGGTTTAAATGTGGAAGTATCTGTTGTGTGCGTCACATAAAATTCGGGATGGCCTGTCAGCACAGATGTCTAGACAGTGTCTAGAACTTCCTTTTCTGACCAGAACACGGACTTAGACCGAGTCCTACCTGTAATAATTTTGTCTGGGAAGCAGAACCACTTACAGCTAGAATTCCTACTGTCTGGTTTTTCTTCTTCAGCTAAAACGTAATAATAACAACATAACAGGGACATTCAGATGACATAAATATACCAATCATTTAACCAGTTTTTTAACCATACTCACAAACTAAACTTAGGAAAAGTATACAAGTAATCTCTGATTTGCTCAAATTTATGAGTTTACCATAAAGTACTGGGATTTTGCCTGTGTGGAGACGGTTAATTCATTGTGGTGTCTCAGGAGTGATTGCTTAGGTTTTTTTGATTGCCTAATTGCTTTCCTGATTTCTTAATTCTTTTAGGGAACTGTAGAAAGTGTGCCTCTCTATCCTCAGTAAATACTTGTCTGGAGTGACAGCAATATGCTACCTTGGCTATCCTATCCTAAAAGCATTGATTACTTTCTGAAAGGCTTCAGTTCCCTGGCAGTCACAGGCCATATTTTCTCTGATAACAACCTTTTTGTTGTTGGTATAGACAGTGTCTAGCTCTAGATTTTGTTCCCTGCCTATCTGTCAGTCAGTGTAGAGCACTTGTCTGATTTTCTGAAACTACAAAGATTTGAACTAGGATTCATACATTTGTAGTGCACACAAAAAATTCTGAGTTGTACCTTCTGGAAAAAAGGGGAGATTTTCTCATGGTTTTTTAACAAAAAACAAGATGTCTTTGAAGCTTATCTGTATTATATTAGGGAAGTCCCTTCTCTGCTTGAATATTGACTTCCAAATTTTTGTTTAGTGCCCATGACAGTGCTCTCTAGTTTTAACCATATGGACCCTAATGGTATGCACCCATGAATGCTGAGGGATTTGGCTGATGTCATTGTGAGGCCACTTTAGAATCATAGAATCATTAAGGTTGCAAAAGACCTCTAAGATTATTCAGTCCAACCGTCAACCCACCACCACCATGCCCACTAAACCATGGCCCTAAGTGCTGCATCTACACGTCTTTTAAATACCTCCAGGGATGGTGACTCAACCGCTTCCCTGGGCAGCCTGTTCC
>NW_008825108.1:5639166-5659570 GCF_000699105.1 Pygoscelis adeliae | reverse complement strand
ACAGGACAAGAGGCAGTGGACACAAACTGGAACACAGGAGGTTCCTTCTGAACATCAGGAAACACTTCTTTTTTCGGTGAGGGTGACCGAGCACTGGCACAGGTTGCCCAGAGATTGTGGAGTCTCAGTCCTTGGAGATATTAAAAAGCTGTCTGGACCCCATCCTGGGCAACTGGCTCTTGGTGGCCCTGCTTGAGCAGGGGAGTCGCACAAGATGACCTCCAGAGGTCCGTTTCAATCTCAACCATTCTGTGATTCTGTTAGAGCACTGCACTGATGCCATGTTAAAGGTACTTGAAGAATTTAGTTCTGTTTCCTGTCACACTGTTTCTGAATTGGCTGTGGATTACAGGGACATCTCTTTATCTAACTCTTTCAGTTCTTGTTGCCTTTTCAAGGACTTTTCTCATGTCTGTAAATGGGATTTCTCAGTAGTGCTTACAGTAGTTGCTCATTAAAAAAAATGACATTTGTCACAAATTTGGTTGCCTAATTCATTATTCCAAGAAATCTCAGTGTCTTTTCTATTGTCTATACATGATGATAATGCTGTCCTTGTGGTTTGCCTGTGCACCTTTGTGGATTAACAGCTCTGTCTACTTCTAGTGCAGTACTTCCATTGTATGCCCTTTATGCCTTTTTTTTTTGGTTTAGTTTTAGCTTGGCATTTTTTTAATCTTTCCAAAGTTGTCCAAAGCCTCTTGCCACTCTCTATTCGTGTTTTTTTCCTAGATGAAACGTTACTGTGTAAAACTTGATACCCTGTCTGTGCCATCCCAAGATGAACCCATAACCTTTTCAAATGGCATCTGCCAGAATATTGCATATTCATCTGACATAGAAATATTTAACATCAATGGTCTCTCAAAATATCTCCCCTTGTTGGCAATAAAAAAAAAGTTCCAATTTGACATGGGTTCTTGCTTGTGCAAAAGCAAGGGAAGACATACCTTCTTTATGTTGTCTTACTCTGCTCTGTGACTTAGAGAGCAGTGAGGCTGCAATGGGGATCAGTTGCTGCAAGCCCACTGCTATCCCAAAGTGGTTCATTACTGGTGTGTTAGCATTACTGGTCTCAGTTAGCAGCCAGTAATGAGCTGCATACATTTTCTTCTATTCAGAACTTTGTATAATGCAGGTAAAGATTGATACAGAATGTAAGCTCCAGTGGAGGTCACGTTACACACTGAAAAATGCAAATGAATTACCAAAGGGAGGGGGAAATGTTTTTATCCCCTCATTGAAGTCATCGGAGTAGGAAGCTGCTTACCAGCCAGTTTAGTATGGAAGATAATTTCTAGTGTAACAAACAGATATTTGCATATCTAAGGAAGTGAACAACTGCTATTAAGAAAAATGGACAGACTGTGTCTCGAAGATGGGGAAAACAGAATGAGTCAGGATGAAAGATTAAGTCTGTTTAGATCCCAGGAACATTTAAAAGGTGAGACTGATAAAAGCCTGTTGTGGTTTAACCAAGGGACGTGCGGGAATATGAAGAACTAAGAGTGGAGGAGTGCACCTGAAAGTGCTCCGTGAGAAGTTAATCTCTTGCAGATGAATTCTCAGACCAGAACTTCTGAATAATTTTTCGATAATAGGGAAAACATGAAACATAAGATGTGCACAAGGACCAGAGCTGTGATTGCCCACTTTTCAGTGCCAGCTCAATATGCATGCAAGTATGGATCAGTGTAAAAACATTAAGTATAGATTTTATCTATTTGGTGGTAACTTTTGTAAGCATTCGTTACAGCGTTGTCTGTTTTGAAAGTTACTGATAAAATTTATTACTGATTTTTGACTTTTTGGCTTAAATGTGATTTAAGGGATCTAACAAGGTATATTTTATACAAAAGTGTAGCAATACCATACCCTAGGGCATTTGTGTATCATAAAAGTACCCAGGAAATACTAATAGGAGTTGGTGTTGCTGTCATCATCCCCTTTGTCAATATAGTCACCCCATCGGTGGAGGGAAGAGATTTAATCCATCACCTTTCCAGTATTTCTTCCCCCCACACTGAAGAGGACTGTCGCTTGTCCAGGCTGTCACTGCGTGTGCAGCTCCACATGCTCTCTGAGCTCTGCATGATTTTCTGTCTCGGATTTCATTTCTGGTGGGATATTGGATTATCAATCTTACTGTGTCAGAGATCTGTCCGATCTCTATAAACTTTGTTCTGGACTGGATGACTCCTGTTGTTTGTCAGGCTCTGCTTTTCCTTCTTTCTGAGTCTCCTGGTAGTCTGTTGTTGAAGTAGTTGTCCCAGGTCTGTCACAACCTCTTCCATTCTCAGCTCTTGTTAGCTTCTTGCCAAACTTCAGTAGTGCAGTTCAGTTTGTATCAGTCCCCAGCCTCTCTTTAGTGTGTCACTTTTCTTTTATAACTTCAGATTAAAAACATATCTTTCTAGAGTTTTATTTTTACATGGTTTGTAGCATTCTTCCATTTTTGTAACACATTTTCATGTTTGGGTTCTACTCTCTGAGTTAATTGAAACTATTAAACACTTCAAGTATATGTGAAACCACAACTGTCAGAAATAAGGCTACTTTCTAATTATTGTCTTTCTCTTCGCTAGTACCTGTTGCTTCCAGGTGCAGAATAAAGCACCATTTCCATCTCTTCCCATTGTTTTCCATGTTCAGAGAGAGATTTTCAGCTCTGGTGGAGGTTTCAGCTGTTCCTTTCCATCCTGTTTATTTCTTTCAATTCCTCCCCTCCCCTCCCCCCCTGCTGATAATCATGTGGGGTTCAGTAATAACTCTGTGCCCAAGATGCTTTAAAAAGATGCTCTTTATTCAGAGACATATTACTGCCTGCCTCTGTGTATGAGGACGTGGGCTGAGTGGAGCCCATTAGTCGGCCTTCCTGCGCCAGGGAAGTGAAGCTTCTTAGAGGTTCAGGTCCTGGTGCTGCGTTTTACTGTGGGAAATCTGCAGTAACTGTGTAGAGAAGGATGATTTTTTTCTGTCACAGTCTTGCACGCCTGCTTTTTAACTGTGATTTTTCACCTGTGATGGGTAGCTGCGCAGCACGTTGCTGGCAGCCTGTGCCCATGCTGACCTGGAACAGAATGAAGGAGTAAATTCACTTAGTTGAATCTCTCCAGGATATCTAAATGCACCAAGAAGTTCAGCTTTGACTTTCACATTTTGGTCCACCGGGATGTTCCTGTGAGCCTCTTGTAAGGGTGAATATGGATTCTGTGACAGACTTAGTTTAAGCAGTTACATCCTCAGGCACGAGTCGGGAGGGGAGAGTGTGGGCTTGCATGAGAACAGAATGAGTCCTCTGTTATTTGTGTTTCTCTAGAATTCAGGATGATGGGTTTTTTGTGATATGTGACAGAAAGTTATTGATTCTTGGTGTATTAAATAAACTGATGAATAGATAGATACGTGCTGTCTTTTATCAGAAAAGTGCTCTGATAACTTCTTTAACTCTTATTCTAATAAACCAGCAAGGGGAGAGCAAATATTTTTATCAAGATAGTAAAATTTATCCTAATGTAATATTATCTGAAGAATTTGCGTAAGAATGTAAGATAAACTTTATTTTAGGGCTTAGGATAAGCAGCAAGACCTAAAAACAGTATCTCCGGAGCTATCCAGGACAGTCCATTCGTATTCCTTCATCTTACTCTGGAGGAGAGGAGAAGAGAAATAGATACAGTCCCCACAAAAACATTGCCTTCAGATGTAGTGCATATGATTAGCTATATTGTCATTTTATCTCCAGGTGGAACGTTGTGATACATATTTTTGAGACACTGGTAATGTGAGACACCTGCCTGTCTTCCTAAAACTCCTGTTTTTACTTTCACTGCTAAACTGTGCCCATCACCTGTGAATAGATCTCACTTTAAAGCAAACATAAAAGAGGTAAATCTGGGTATATAGAGTGTTGTACTAATGGAAACATTCATGTCTTTATTATTATGATGCAAATCAGTTTTATGTATGGCAGATGAAAAGATTTATTTTACCTCATTGTTATAATTCTTAAGTAGTATGGATTTCTGGAGTTTTCTGTATACATGCACCTTGGTTTTGCAGCGAAGGGAAGGAATATGGCAGTGGCACTTAATCATTTTCTTTGCGGCAGTATTCATACTGGAAGTGCTCAGTAATCAGTGGCGTGTTGTTTTCAGCCGTAGAATCCTCATGCTCTATTAACTGTGGTGGTAGGAAAATGGCTGTTGGCAATTTTCCATCATGTCAATGCTCTTAGTATTTACATTAGTATTTATGAAGGCAACAAAAGTCTTTCTTGTTTTTTCCTCTCTCCAGATCTTTTGGTGTCGAGAGTTGGAATCTATTTTCTCTGTTCATCCGTTGTGTATATACTGTATGGGATACACATATAAGTACTAGCCCTATAACTTGGAGTAACAGAAACCTGCGCTGATTTCAGTTTGTGTCTCAGTTTGTTCAGTGTAACTCTTTGTTCTAATGTATGTCTAAGAAGAGTTTAGAATACCCACATTAGACTGAAGGCTGGGAAGAAAGGTTTACATTTATAAAGAAACTTTGTGAAAGATTTTTTTTTTCCTTGTTTGTTACTGTGCAGCAATTCATAATGATCTGTCCCAGGTATTATTTAACAGAAAGGCATTGTTCATGTAGAGATCGATACAACCAAGACGATACATAATTCAGTTTCAGTGGGCGATTGCATTCATTTTTCATTTTAACATTGAATCATTTGATATACTTTGAAATAACAAAGCAATGATCTGTAGATTTGGGTTATGAACATTGAAAGCAATTTAATAATATGCATGTCAAATAAAATCAATGGGTTTCTATTTTATTTTCTTAAACTGTAAACTAGCCATCACCCAGTGTCAAGGCTCAGTTGCTTGAAAAAATAGCAAAGTTTTTCTTTCTATATTACTGCTTATTCTCCCCCCCTTACCCTCCCCAGCTTTCTGTCCCACATTTTTTTTCCCTCTCGGGTCCTTTAGTATTCACATTGCATTAAACATCTGCTATTCATATCAAACGCTCTGGAAATCCATCCATTGTTTATGTCAGCTAATGTTAAGTAATACTTTGTACAGCAATAAGAAGCAATAAAAAACCCAGCAATAAACTGCTGTGTGTCAGTGATTTCTCCTCAGGGTCTCCAACAAGCCATTTGATTTGAGTGAAATAATGGCAAACAGTTTTAGACCTTTGCATTAACTCTGCAGGCTAACGTCCGTGTGGGTTGGTAAGTGTCATGCTTACATAAGGATATTGGTGATGTAGACCCCGAGATAAAAACTGATGGGTGCCAGAATAAGCATTTGGGTAAACAGAAACGTTAGTCAAAGAGTTCCCGTGGGGCTGTCATCCAGGTTGTTTCCGACTTCTGTGTGTTTGAATACTTTGCGTGTAGTGAAAGAAGATAGAAGAATACTATTAAGTTGTAGTTTAAATAAAAGTAATAATTAAAAGACATCTAATTTAGGGTACCTAAGTCCTAAGTGCCAAAAGTGAGATACTGAAATGGTTTCCTTTTCAGGAAACACGCACTTAGTATTTTCTGAAAATCAGGCGTCTCGACGTGTATCAAGGTGAACATTCAAATCCATTTCTGCTGTTGCGGTCAGTTGGAGACCTTCCTGTGGGCTTCAGAGAGCCTTCACCAAGTCCTGGGATGTTTGTTTTTTTTTTTTTTTTCCCCCCAAATAACTTTTTAAGGGGATGAAAGTACATACAAGGAAAACATGGTTTTCCAGCACAAACTTCTCTGTCATATACTAAGCAAACAGTGCAGAAAAGAAAGTTTTTCAGTAGCCAATTTAGATATTTCTTATAAGTACTGTTATCAGTAGTTCTTTATCAGTAGAAAATTTGGATATTTCTTACAATAACTACTGTTTGACTTAATGATTTTTAACCAGAGCTGTCACTTTTTGTAGTTGGCTTGTTCCTTAAAATCTGCATAAATCACTAAATGGTATTCCGTTACAGAAAAGCATCTGCTACTTACTCTTAGTAAAAGAAATGGCTTTGATTAAGGAATCTGAGTGGCAGAAATATAACCCCTTTTAGTAAATAGTTCTTTTTTTTGTACAACAACATTCATTTAGGAAATTGCACGAGACCTTTAGAGAGATTTAATAAAGCTATTGATTGCATTATGCAGCATTAGGAAAGGGCAAAACCATACTTTGGGTTTTCATTTGTCAAGACTAAAATAAACTGATATTAGTCCATGCTTTCTCTTAACTTGTTGAAATTGTTGTCAAAAATTGAAATACCTGGTAGCAAGAAATTTACACCTGAAATCCTGAAGAAAGCCTCTCTGAAGAAATGAATGAAAATAACGTTGTGAGAGGCATGTAGGTAAATTAAAATTATTTTTATAGTGTCATTTTTGTAATAAAATAGGGATTATAAGGGAAAAACGAGTTCATGGAGTGAACAGTTTATCTCTGTGTGCCTCCTGGTTTTATTAAGGAAAATATGTGTAAAGATGCTTGACAGAAGTTTCTCACTGTATGTTCTCATTTACAAGCTGCAGTGTTTCAGGGCTCTCAGATTTATTTCGGAGACTTACCATGTATGATAACAGAAAATTTGCAGAAATTGTTCACACATTTAGTTAGTTATTTGTGCTGGTTTTGGCTGGGGTAGAGTTCATTTTCTTCACAGTAGCTAGGATGGGGCTGTGTTTTTAATTTGTGCTGAAGACAGTGTTGATAGCACAGGGATGTTTTAGTTATAGCTGAGCAGTGCTTACACCGCGTCAAGGCCTTTTCTGCTTCTCTCCCCACCCCACCAGCGAGCAGGCTGGGGGTGCACAAGGAGTTGGGAGGGGACACAGCCGGGACAGCTGACCCCAGCTGACCAAAGGGGTATTCCATACCATATGACGTCATGCTCAGCAATATAAAGCTGGGGGAAGAAGAAGGAAGGGGAGACGTTCAGAGTGATGGCGTTTTCTCTTCCCAAGTAACCGTTAGGCGTGATGGAGCCCTGCTTTCCTGGAGATGGCTGAACACCTGCCTGCCCATGGGAAGGAGTGAATGAATTCCTTGTTTTGCTTTGCTTGCGTGCGTGGCTTTTGCTTTACCTATTAAACTGTCTTTATCTCAACTCATGAGTTTTCTCCCTTTTACTCTTCTGATTCTCTCCCCCATCCCACTGGAGGGGAGTGAGAGAGTGTCTGTGTGGGGCTTAGTTGCCGTCTGGGGTTAAACCACGACATTATTCTTTTTTTTTTTCCCTAGTAGGTGCTTTTTATCTTCCACCCTGAGTATTAGAAATTTAATACTGTCAGATGTTCTGCAGGATCTAGCCCTTGGTTACATTTCAACCAGCAGCTAAACCAAATAAAATTGCAGTACATAATATTAGTAAATGTGTTCATGCATGTGGATGTCTGTCTGTCTTTCTGTGTTTATACATACACTCATATGTATAGTAAGCATGTGTGTCTGTTACACCAGTATCCCCATCAGACTTCAAACCGAGGTGGTTAAACATAGTGGAATCACAGTGGTGGAAAAGGTGCTTTGATGTTTGTGAAAGAGTAGGATGATAAAGGAGAGGGAGAAGGACCCCCAAATTCAGGGTACTCTGCATGAGAGAATTGGATCTTGTTTCGCATTTAATCCTATTCAGTTCTAGCCCTGCTCCCATTTAAAGCAAGGGTGATGTTCACAGTTGTGGGGTTTGGGGAATTTAATGTTTTTTAAGGGTGCCTAGAAAATACTGTAACTGAGTGGGGGAAAAGGAAAAATAGTATCATTTTTTCAAATTGCACAGATACTAAGTTCATAGATAAAGTTAAAAAAACATCGATTGTTGATTTGCTTTGTGACCAACTTAGGTGTTAAATTGCTAATTTCTATTTTGCTCTACGAGGATACTTGCTAATAATGACAGACAATTATATTTTCATGTAAGCTCACATAGTTATGATACCTTAATTAAACATTTGGAAATAAAAGAAGCTGTTGAGCTACGTACAGTTACAGTTGTTACTTGAAATGTTTTTCATGAGATTCACACAGAAATAGGTTTTAAAAATGTCCAAATGCTATCCTTGTATTCGAATAATTGTACCAGTATAGTATGTTGGTGTGAAGTTCCAACACGTTTTTGTCCTGATGGCTTTTCTGGTTATTTTATTTTAGCTGTATAGTTTTTACTTCTTGATCATGAATTTAGTCTCTGTGAAGGCCAAGAGGTGGAAACCCTCTTATTCTAGCAGTACACAGGACTCTCTGCACTGCTGTATCAGGAAATCTCAAGTAACAGTTTTATGATGTATGAGGATATTATTCTCTGCAAGCAATAACACGCATTTCTATTTCCCCAGCAATATCCACATAATCAAACATTCACAAGTGCTTTACAAAGAATTTAATTAAATAGTGTGCAGAGTAAATGGATGCAGCATGCACACAAGCTGTTATACATTCAGTAGTTCACGTTTTGCAGTTAGTGCAGAACACTTTTGAGCAGCAATATGTGTGAATGATATTTCTATCAAAACATGCGTCATCATCCCTCCTTTTGTACCTTGCTCCTTAAAAATTACACTAAAACCTTAACAGATGTCACCTCCAGGAGCACAGGATACCTTCCTTAGTGCTCTAATGGTGTGATAAACAGAGGGAAATACAAATTGTCATGTTGAGACTTGAACATCAAACGTTGTTCCTCTGAAATCAAACATTTATGACTCCCCAGAGAAAGATATATATTATTGTGTCTTTTACCACAAAACTAAGCGTGTTTGGAATTTTATTTAAAGGTAGTAGAAATTTGTGGAGCAATCAAGACCAGCCACTGAAGAATTTCATTTCTAAATTAGCACCAAGACTTGGACATTCAGAGTTCAGAG
This sequence comes from Pygoscelis adeliae, assembly GCF_000699105.1. Classification (NCBI taxonomy): domain Eukaryota; kingdom Metazoa; phylum Chordata; class Aves; order Sphenisciformes; family Spheniscidae; genus Pygoscelis; species Pygoscelis adeliae. The sequence continues at coordinate 5,650,719 of NW_008825108.1, read as the reverse complement.
TTGGACAATGAGAAGCAAAAGGTTTCTCATTTTGTGATAATGAGTATGTTCAGAGTGCGTTCTGTCAGTCACTTGAGCTTAAGAAAGTCTCTTCTTTGGCATTAAAGTGCAGTGCATCAGACTCCGCACTAGAAAAAGGTAGGAGTGTGTTCATATGTTGTATGAACATATGAACATCATACTTCTTAATTCTTCAGTGTTATTGGTATGCTCATGTCACCTGCAAGGATTAGCATTCTGGAAACCAACAGGGTTATCTATTACATTTTGGTTTGTCTGTTCAGAAAAGCCCGTTAAGCATTAGCCGGTGCATGAGAGGAGTTTCCAGGCTTGCAGAGCAACGGGGCTGTGTTGGATGAAAGTGATTTAGAATATCCCTTTGCGGTTGCCTACCTGCAAGGCAGTTAGCTGTCCCTCAGATTGGAAGGTTTTATTGCTATGTCAGTGCTATAAAGTATTGGTATAAGCCAGCAGACCAATACCAATGACACAAGTAGTGAAAGACAGTCTATAATTAGCCTGTAAAGGTGTTTCGTATGAGACCTCACCCTTGTTTTCCAGTTCCACAGAGTTATTCCAGTTTATTACTGGCTGACACTGACAAAATCTGTCCATTATGACTGGCAAGAAAGACCAAAAACTACAAATGAACCCAAAGGAGAGAAACAAAAGGATCAGTTAAAAGTAGGGAACTGTTTTTACTTTCGTGCTAGTTCTATTTTGGTGTCGCTTTGCTTATTTGAGGGGAATTGCTGAAAACTTAATTGGTGTGAATAAGAACAGAGTCTCTCTGTATTCTTCTTCTGCAGATGCTTTTTGGAGGAAAGTTTAATCGCTGTAGGAGAAGCTACGGCTTTCTTTACAGAGTTGAGAATGGGAGAGAGCCCGCTTTAATGTTAATGAAGATTTGCCATTAACTTCAGTGATTTCACCCAGTAGCCTTTGTGTCCTTTTTTTTTTTTCATCCTCATCCCTTCTTTGTATAGCAGACAGGAGTTTTTCATTTTGCATGTCATTTATAACAAATTGCAGTTATTAACAAAAATTTGTACAGTTCGAGCTTCAACTGAAGAAGAAAAGGAAAGCATGTAATTTTGAATTTACTTGCATGTCTAATCTTGAACACCATGTTTTGGATTTTTGCTTTGTTTTCTTTAATTAGGCTCTTGTTCTAGTGTCTGCCTTTATATAAAATATTTATTCTTTACCATTGGTAGTATGTCTCTGTTTGCAATTTGGATATTTTCAGTTTGCTTGTATTTGGAAGTAGCTGCTAGACTCTCTCTGTGCTTCCGCTAGAAGGCTGGTATTTTTATGCTTCTTGCAGCAGGCCCTTTTTGGGAGTGCTGGAATATATCCCAAGTTCTCCGTTCCTGATATTTCAGTGGCAACTTCCTGTGAATCCTGAAGTAGAGCTCCTGCTGTCAGGTTGTTCGCCAAGCCAATTCCACCACACGTATCAGCAAGCCAAAATAGACAAACTTAGGAGATGTGTCAGTGCTGTGATATAATTTAGAGTATTATTTAGAATAAGCAGGTCAGAATTTTTCTTCTTCGGGTTAGGAAGTCAACCCAGAGACCTTTCATCCCACCCAGTGAAGTACCACCTAGGAATACTTGTGTTAACTGTGAATGAACTAGCTTTGGAACCAGAAGTAATACAGCCAAATGAGAGGAGTGTGGCAGCCAGGCTAATTAATTAAGAAGCCAGGCTAATTAGTTTGACTGGAGGGAGCACCATGCTGATGTGACAGTGTAGCTTCCAAAATTCTGGCTGATTTGTACACAGGTTGCACTGGGCTTCTTGTAGATGTACAGGTTGTTTCTGGGCTCTTTCAGATGTTTTTGCCATGAAGCAGCATTGTGTATTTGTTTATTCCCGATGTCAATTTACTGCAATTTTAGATTTATTTCCAGACTGATAATAAATTTTAGTTCCTTCTCAATCTTCCGCAGTATGATTTTTCTAACACATGGGTGGACATTGTAATATTGTCTTGTTCAACCTCATGCCACTGAGAGAAATTCCACACCGCTTTTTTTTTACCTGATGAAGGACCTTCCCATCTTCTTCCTAATATTTGCCACTTACTGAATACAAAACTGAAGTAATACTCCTGAGGTTGTGTATGGCACCATTGTTGCAGCCTGCCGGGCTGAGAGGTGACTGTAAGCAGTCCTGTTCTCAGAGGAAGCATGCTAGCAATAGTGCACAGTGAAAGATGCCTTGTTTTGTAAGAACTGGTGATTCTGAACAGTTTGCCATCTTTCTGGTTGTTATGAAACAGTGTTTCTTCAATGCACCCCTTAATGTCAGTCCTTACATACAGTTTAATGTGTAAGATGTTCATAAAGTAGTCACTTTAATGAAAAGATAAAAAATACTCCTGGTAAAAGTCTGTGTTACTACATTTGCATGGTATAGTAGACATGAGAAGCAGTATCAAACCCAGAAGTAAATCAACAAGGTATAGTAAGCTGGATTCTGTATAGAAAACTTCAATTAGAAATACTAAGTACTGTGTTTAAGCAATAGCATGTTAATCATGTGTGAATGGATAGTGGCATAAGACAAAAAAAGAATATTTTATTAATGTTAAATAACATTACTAGAGAGCTGAAATTAAGTTTGGTTTTTTCATGTGTGTTATTTAAAATGCTTTTAGTGATAATTTATGGCCTTACTTACAATAGCTCTTCAGCATAGTAGCTCCCACAAGGAGTTAACGTGTTTTTTCTATTTCTAGATCTGTTAGCTGTGCCTAAGCATCCATATGCTGCTATGGAGAACTGGGGACTGAGTGTTTTTGTGGAGCAAAGGATACTGCTAGATCCAAGCATTTCTTCTATATCATACCTCCTGGATGTCACCATGGTCATTGTACATGAGCTATGTCATCAGGTACTAAAGGTGTTCAGATATTTGATATTAATGTCAGAAACCATGCATTCCTTTTCAAAACTGCAAATTAATTTGTGTTGATCCCATAGACAGTTGCAACTTTTATTGTAACTGGAGTCCAAATAATACGGACATCTGTAAGACACGTCACTACAGTGCAGAAACTGGGAAGACTCAAGATGGGGATAGAAGAGAAAATTAGTAGCAAGCAACAACTTCCCTGTCTTCTGTCTGATTATATTCTGTATGTTTGTGTGTGAGTGTGTTGTTGGTGTGTAGACTAAACATGTTGATAATTGTAGAAAATGATCTATTGCAGAACTATAGCAGATTCATGCTGAGTTTCATGTTCACGTCAAAAAATGTGTTGGCTGAAATCAGTTTGGTAGTCATCTTCTTCCGTCACATATACACATACTTCCATTTTCTTTTTCTTTTAAATTTTTTTTTAATTTGGTATTGACCCTCTGTTCACTGATGGTGGATAATCGAGTCTCTATGTGTACAGAAACTTTTGTATCAGTAAGAAAACCTTGTAATAAACCCATATTACAGTTTAATTTACATTTCTTCCATCTTCTTATCTCAAACTAAACACATTACAAGTGTTGAGTAATATTGAGTTGAATGCAAATGTTATTTAAGAAATTTGCTACAGGGGCAGGAAACCCTTTCTTGCACTCATAAGAGTCATAATCATAGCCTTGAGGTTAAAATGAATGAAATCCTACTGTGTAATCAGCATGGCTTACATCTGTGACTTTACACAGTATTCTTTAAAAGGGAATGCAAATCCTTAACATTTTCTACAAATAAAAAGTACCATATAAAAGGGAGCCTTTGTAATGAAGTTCTGGTAGATGAACCTGGAAGTAATAATGTTTGGTTCATATTCATGTTTCACATTAAATCTGTCAATGAAGTCCTCAACTACAACATGAAATTTTTATTGAAAGTTATTGCTGGTTTGTTCTCAGTATGATCATCTGATTTTGTTATATGCTCTTTATTGTGCAGTACAATAAGTAGCATGCTGTTCAGCTAGAAAAATTACAGTGCCTTAGGAATCAGGTGTGGAAAACACATATTAGGTCATCAAATCCTGGCTCCTGTTAGTATTAGATTCTTCAGTGTGGTGCATTTTGTAGTGCCGGGTTCAGTGCTCCTGATTACAGTGTTATGCCACTTCCCTTAAAACCTTTTGATTAAATCTGATGGTCAATAACTTTTTCCTAGCGTTCAGCTTAAGTCTTCCTTTTTCTGAAGTCATTCCATTACTTCCAGTTATTCTTTGCACCACTTTAATAATTTCCTCTGCTTCCAAAGCAATTTATACTTCAGATGTGGGCAATTATCACATCAGTAACTTGCCAAGTTTGTGTATTTGATTCTCATTGAAACCGAAGCCTTTTTAAATTGTTCTGGGAATATCAGAGGATCATGAAGCGGGTGAAAATTATATTTGAATTTATTTTAGGGTAGCAATGCAGTCATAGAGTGCTTTTAAGTGACCTTAAAATTGCAAATCAGAAGGTTTACTTGGTGTCCGTGTTGATATGACTTCCAGTGCTGTTCGCTTAATTAAACGTATCTTCCTCCATTCATGTTGCTGCAGTTTCTGTTTTAGTACCATGCAGATCAGGTCCTTGCTCAGCTGCTTCACTGGATAACTAGACAAGATAGAAAATATTCAGGTGGAAGAAATATTATTTCTACTTTTTAGATGCAGAATTGAGTCACAGAGAATATGGATTGTTCATCTGCAAATAAAGATTAAGGAGAGAAACCCTCCAAAAATACAAGCCACAAAACACTGTCTAGCACCTCCATCACAGTATTGTCTTTATTTAGCCGTTTTCTTCTGCTTTTATCTTACCATAGTCAGGAGCCCCTCAAGGAAACTTTAGCTGTGGATAGCATAGAGCAGGAACTGTAAACAATACTAGTTTAGCTGAAAGTGTATTGAACTGAGACCAGGTTGGGTCCAGGATCTCTTGCCTCTGCTATTTAATTGTTAATTATTCACTGCATTTTTCATCCTCTTTTGCTGTGCGTCATCTCACCTGCTAACCTGGGGTGACACATGAATATTCCTCCCCTTTACTCATTTTTACACACAGAATAACAGAGATTAACCAAAATCACTTCTGGCGCAGCCAAAAGTAGAATCCACATCTCCAGCTTTACTTTTTATTTATCGATTTTTTTAAATTTCAGGTAAGAGGAAAGGGAACTCTCCTAAAATACGTTTTCCTAAAATACATTTTTTTCTTTTTCTAAAGAATTGTATCATTGTTCTATTTCCCCTGATTTTAAACCCGTGACTTTAAGACTTACAGAACATATCTGACCGTGTAGCAAACTGACCTGTATGAGACCCTTATTACTTAGAGTAACACAGCAATTGCTTTGCTAATGTTGTTCCCAAGATTATAAAAATCAGATGAATATAAAGAATTTCGATTGTTACCTTTAGATATGACTGTTTAAAATCGGAATTCCCAAACCTGCTGGGTATTAACGCTTGGGCACAGTGTTCAGGACAGATGGAAAATGAGAAACAGAATTGCAGAAGGTGGTTGTCAAAATACAGGTAAAAAGAGTGTAAGAAAGAATTTTATGCCCAATTTCTTCACAGGTGACTTTGTAATGCTTGACCAGATATTTATTTCAGGTACATGTTTTAGGAGGGACACATTAAAGTTACATGGGTAGCTTTATTTTCATTTTGTAGGTTGCTGGTGCTTGATATTTCTGCTTGAGTGTTCTTTTAGAACATTTTATATATTTAGTTAAAAAAATTTATAATTGGATGATGGAATGTATTGGCATAAAAGCTTCTCCTCCAAGCCCCAAAACACGAATGAGATATCGGTCAAAACACATATTTCTAGCAGCTTAACTTGATAGCTCGAAATAATTACCATAATTTATTGAAATAATTCTGTTAAGGTAGTAATCAGTTTTAGTTGCATATCACAGATCAGTCCCACCTACAGCCTTTGAAGAAAGATTCATTTGAATTTATGCACCGTGATTTTTTCTGATAGTTTTCCCACCTGAGCACAAAACTTGGTGTGACAGATTGAGTTAAAGAGGCATGAAAGCAGAAAGAAAATTAAAAATTCCTAAATCAATTTTTTTTAATAATCTGTAAAGCAAGCATAAAGGATTAGAGTGTCCTTTCAATGTGTTTGTAAAATAAGTGCCTTCTGCATGTCAGGCTGAACATAATCCTGAGGGAGATGAGAAATTTATGTAATCAATACATTTCAATTCATTTTTCTTTTCCAAAATGAAAAGAAGTAATGATCTTCACTCCAGGCAAATAGTGTCTATGGTCAAATACACAAATAAGTAAATAAACAATTACTCACATAAATGAAGTGCTTTACTGAATGTTTTCCTTTCATACATGTAACACCTAGGAAGGTGATAGCACCTTTCTGCTGGAGAATTTGGCTTCTTTAATTGCAGTCTCTGGGACTGCTCTGTCTCTGACATTCATAACTATCTCTGATACTATTCAAGACTAGTCAAGCAAATTCCCTACATTTTCATATTGGTATCACATGCTGTTTTACACAGCCTGTAAAACACTTCTTCCTTTAGGTGGATAATTAAACAAATACTTTTAATTGTATCATTAATAAATAAACCTGGAAAACTCACAAAGGAGTATAAGAAATTCTCTTTTGTGGCATCATAAATTAATGTTATTAATTCTTTTGAGTTAACAGGAGGATGTATTATGAACTTTACAACCTTTATTTTTTTAAATCTCTCTCTGAATAGTCGTAGCATACCATGACTGTTACTGGTTTCATATTTGTTCAGCAGTCCTCTTGTAATTCAAGAAATAATCTCTCTGCTATTGTGTTTAGTCTCTGTCATTAGAAATCATTCAATCAACCTATTCTAGTATAAATATAACTTCCATACTCCTCTGGTGGTATGCTACTCTAACATTTCAAATTGTGAAAAGTGCATTATCTATATGAATGCATTTCTAGTGTTTCTTTGTCTTTTCAGTTAAATGTTCTTAAGATCAGGATCTATCTCTATTGGTCCTGTAGAGAGTTAATTTATTGATAGCCTTCAACTAGATTATGATCACCGAGTGTCCATTAAGTTTGGTTTCACTTAGTGTGTGTATATGACTTTTGTCAACCTCATCTTTTCTCCCTAAATTCTTAAGTTAGTTGTCAATGACATTCATTGTCACGTTCCGCTTAATTTTTTTGTTCAAATCCTATTTACTGAGCATTGTGTGGCAATCTGGTGATCTCAGTTTCTGTAGTCTGTTCTTTGGAGCCCCTGTGTTCACTTCACTACAGATCCTCGTCACAGCATTGATCCTTCCTTGGTGCTATTCTCACTCCACAAAGACATGCACAGAAGCGAGACCTTTCATTCAGGTCCCAGACAAAGCCTTCAAATAAGCCAACTGTCATGAAAGCAAACCGCTCACTGGCTAACTCTGCTTTCATTTGTTCCCCACTCTCATTACAGTGTCAGCAGCAGCTCCTCTGCTCTGACATGAGTCTCTCCCTCTGGAATACTTATTTGCTGCTCCCTTTCTGTGTATTTTCAGAGGTTACTACTCCATGAAAGCTCAAAATTATCTGTGCTGATTATGCATTAATCTCATTTCTTATCACATTAAGAAAAAAACTGGCAGAGAATTTTACTGAAATAAAGTTTTGGTATTTGTTTGGCAAAAAAGGTGCTACGGAGAGTATGAAATATGTTTTCATAATAGTGTATGTGTTTCTGCTCTTACCTCTGGTGTAAGGATGATCCAGGTTGCACAGGGCCATTACAATCGTTTAAACAGGGTCATCCATCAGCAGAAGAATTGATGATGCCTGATTTCCTTTGAATTTTTGTCCTCATTCCTCTTCCAATGATCATCCCAGCTCTGTCTAAAATTCCTCTGACACCCACACATCCTGTACCGTTACAGGTTTGTGGCTGTTGACGGCTACTGAGCAGAGTATCTAATGGCCGCATTCTTGCCTTGCCTTCAGTTTAGGTCCTTCGCCTCTTTTCAGCTGCTTATCTTCATGTACTTTTGTAGGAGTTCAATGATCTTTGAGATCTCTCTCCTTCCTTCTAAATTAGATGGAAGTCAGTGGGGGAAATTCAAGAGCGACCTGGGGGAAACGGGAAAGGCAGTCAGCTCAGTAGGGTTCTTTTGCATAAACGTAGGTGGCTGGTGCCGTTTTAGATACCTTCTGCCTCTGGTTGCTGTTCGGGAAGGCTGCAGATCTCCTGTAAGTCCTGTATGAAATTTCCTAGGCCTATGTGGGTATCTCAGATACCCTAGGATGTTCTTCAAGTGGCATCAGCTACCTGCTCTTAGGCATCTGAGTCCTACCCACAGAGAGATGGTATGACTGTATAAAACAGCTTTCCTTAGGAAACCGGCCAATGAATGGAGCATCAGTAGTATTGTAAATCTTAGTGGGCAGACATCGTGGAGGAAGAAATGCTAAAATTTCGGTCTGGGGTATGGAGATTGTGTTCCCAATTTTTCAAGATTTGCACTATACATAGTGAAGTTTCCAGGTAATGAGTCAGATTACTCAAGTTCGAAGCCTTTCTCTGTCCATTGTGTATGTTAGTCCCTTAAACCTAGGTGAGCATCTACTTTAGATAACTAGACACTGTAAATACATCCTCAATGCTTCTTTTGCCCTGCTTGTTCTTTTCTAATGTTTTACTTCAGTAACTTGTGCATCCTGTAAAGGCTTAATTCATTAGTACATGAAAAATACAGTTAATGAGTTTCAGTGGGTGGTATATACTACTGTTTTTATTAAAACTTGCGAAGAAAGTGTTCTGTATAAATGAGATGTATGCAAATATGGCTTCCTAAAGGTTGTTTATTTGAACTTTCTTTGCAGTGGTTTGGTGACCTTGTGACTCCAGTTTGGTGGGAGGATGTGTGGTTGAAAGAAGGTTTTGCTCACTATTTTGAATTTGTCGGGACAGACTACCTCTACCCAGGGTGGAACATGGTAAGTCAGTTTTATTTTGTTAATTTGGAGACTCCCAGAAAAGTTACTCTGCTGTTATACTCTGGCTTTAGTTATAGACAGGGACTGCTGAAAAATACCAAATGATGCATGCAAGTATCGGATGTCCAATGAAGCAAAATCACTAGGTGTGAAATAATTTGACAGCATTCCAAAAGTGTAATCTGCAATTTATTACAAAAAGAAATAAGGTCATGTCTATCATAAGCCAACATTAAAATTACTCTCTCTCTGCTCAGAAACATTTTGGATTAAAGCAGTTATGATTTAACATGGACCATTTCTGAAAATACTCAGAATATTGAATTTTATCCACAAATACAAGATAAATTGGGAAGAAATGTTTGGCTAAAACATACTGTAAAACTAAGCATATTTTTTCTTACAGTATTCTGTTCTCTCCCTAAGTTTACTTTTTTTATCTTCCTGCTATTATTTGGCCATCTAGCAGTACATACTAAGTTAACATGGGGTAAATTAATTGAGAATCTAGGTTTCAGTATGATTTCCAGGTGTACACAGTTGGACATGTTTTGTCAACTGGTGTGCAAATACTGGACCTCTCTGAGGGCAAACTGAGAAGACCATGCTGGGACATTCTTTTGGAGTCTTTCTGTTAAATCATATCATACCTAGTTAGGTCCTAGTTTATATCAACTGCTGTAGTCTAGAAATATTATGCTTATAAGAAAAATAAGAGATACGAGACCTGAAGACAAGGAAATTTTGTGTGAGACCACGTTGAAGGTTGCTATATAGATTTTATTGTTCTTTGGAGAACTTTTTCTGTTTACTATCCTTTTGCATTTACACATGTTTAAATATGTGGCAAAATAATTGTTATGGATACAGATTGCCTGATAGAGATTTGTTGTAGCTTGAATGTTTTGCTTAAACTCTTGCATAGTAACTTCTGAAATATTTTTCCCCATTTTTGGGTGATTTATTGGGTATTCTTATCCCATTAACTTTTGCGTGCCATGAAATGGAAGTGCTATAATTATGAGTTAAAGCTAATTTTTTAAAATAGTTGTATACAGGTGTTCTTGCTTTAGGTATGCTTCTTGTGAAGTTTGAATTCTTCGTAGTATTTTAATTTTTTCTTTCAGGTGTCAATTTTGGTTTATAATTGCATTATGAAAAGGAAAATAAATGTTTATCTGAACTGACATCTGTCTTGCATAGGTAGGCTTGTTGGGTTTACGTGGCTTTGGCTGTATTAAAACTCATTCTCCTCATCTTAATGAAAAACACATCCTGAATTACAATGTAATGATTCTAATTATGAATGCAGTGAAATCTGGCAGGCCTTTATGATTTTAGCATAGTGAAATGTCATAGATGACAATGTTTATACACTGAATTTTATCTTCAAATCATCAGTCATCTGTTCTTCACATAATCGGTTTAACAAATCCAGAATAACTTTGCTTTAGAAGTCATTCGGAATATAGAATATTTGCTTGAGATTTCTGTGGAATGAATATAATGTTCACTGTTATGCAAATGACATGCCCATCACGTGAAATCCTGGCGTCTTAGCAGAATATGGGCAAAACGAATGAGTTGAACAGAGTATGACAGTTAAACTGGGAAATCAGACACGTGCTGCATAAATTAGAATTAAACCACAGTAATATTGCTGTGCCTGAAAAAATACTCATCTGTTAAGATTTTCCTTAAATTAAAAAGAAAGTAGACATAAACTTTTCATAAAGCTTTGGATATCATTGGCCTTTGATATAAAAATAACCATACTGACATTTTTAAATAATTAGAAAATTGGTGGCAAGATGGAACACTTGATGAGTTAAACATTTAAACATACAGCATTCTTTTGCAGACTAGGATAGGAATCAATACTGTGATGTTTCAGCCTTATTACAGAGATTGTAGGAAGAGGAAGCAAAAGTTACAGTTACTGGAATTTGGCTTGCAGGATATTTTTGTTATCAGTATAAAGCACATTTGCTGTTTAGATCATACTGACATTTGTAAACTTGAAAAAATAAAAAGTGAGCATTTATAAAAAGAAAAACTGTTCCAGACAACTATTTTTTTTCAAAAGTGAAGGATACAGTACAAGCTTCATGAATCAGTTGCAAAAACAAGAAATACAAAACTTATTTTCTCTAATGATGCTTAAACAGAGCAATATTCCAGCTTTCCGGGTGGTGTTTTCAAGGATTCAAGGATCACCTGCTTCAAGCTCAGGAGCGATGCATCCCAACAAAGAGGAAGTCAGGCAAAAATGCGAGGCGGCCTGCATGGATGAACAAGGAGCTCCTGGACAAACTCAAACACAAAAAGGAAGCCTACAGAGGGTGGAAGCAAGGACATTCCTCCCTGTAGCCTGGGAGGAATACAGAGAAATTGTCCCAGCAGCCAGGGATCAGGTTAGGAAAGCTAAAGCCCTGACAGAATTAAATCTGGCCAGGGACGTCAAGGGCAACAAGAAAAGATTCTATAGGTATGTTGGGGATAAAAGGAAGATGAGGGAAAATGTGGGCCCTCTCCGGAACGAAATGGGAGACCTGGTTACCCGGGATATGGAGAAGGCGGAGGTACTCAATGACTTTTGCCTCAGTCTTCACCGGCAAGTGCTCGAGC
>NW_008825108.1:5632256-5634160 GCF_000699105.1 Pygoscelis adeliae | reverse complement strand
AGGTTGCCCAGAGAGGTGGTGGATGCCCCATCCCTGGAAACATTCAAGGTCAGGCTGGACGGGGCTCTGAGCAACCTGATGTAGTTGAAGATGTCCCTGCCCATGGCAGGGGGGTTGGACTAGATGACCTTTAAAGGTCCCTTCCAACCCAAACTATTCTATGATTCTAAGTAAATCTATCCACAGCTTCCTACCTAACTTGTTGGATACTTATAGGCTACAGGCATATAAGCTTTCACCATTAAAGCTCCATAAGCCGTTAAAGTTTTGCTGCTACTTGTCTGAAGGTGTTTCTTTTTTAGCAGAGCTGAGCATTTTTCAGTGTCCATCTTATTGGCATTCACAGACTTGGTATGGCTAAACCTGGGACTCTTGAGGAGAGCTACCCATTAGGCATGTTCACACCTTTACAACTTAAACCAACAGTACTGAGTTCTGCACAAAGCAGAGAGCCATGGGTTTTGTCTGAAACTGTTGTCTGGCTTTTCCTTCTCTAGATTCTTTAGCTTGCTTAAACATTTCTTCCTCCTCTGAGGTTCTTGATTTTATCAGTTTTTCTTCAATTGTTTTATAGGCTCTTCTTTTACCGCAGGAAAGATGGATGGATAGCAATGTTGAACGAACTGCCATGGGGCTGTAACACTTCATTGAGCTTTCCATCAGGTCTAGAATTTCTTATCTTTTCCAGAAGGTGGTACATACTTGATCAGGCTTGCATAATCTTAATGAGAAAGGAAATCTAGTCCTTGTTAAACCCTTGCCATCCTTATGCCCTGGATCCTCCTATTAAAATTTTGGGTGAAGAACACAACAAAGAGTCATTCTGATGGAGGCGTCCATTATCCATTACAGTCAATATAAGATACATCAGAACTCTCCTGAAGAAGTGGATGAAGTTTTGCTGATTTTAAAACAGGAAGGTGAGCTTTCTGTGCTGAGATCCTTTATGGTTCCACCACCGGTCTTAATATTCTTTTAAAAATTTAAGTTACTTCAGATCAAAGCTAGAAATTCTCATTTCCTTCCCTCAGCTAAAAAGTAAGTCCCTGCATGTTACTTTTTACCTCTTGAAGGTAAAGCTACCTTTGATTTTACAGGAAATACGTCCCTACTGTACTGTCATTAGGCATTTGCCATGGAAATGAATTCACTATTCTTCTCATTTCAGGCTCTTGCCTTGCCTATCCCCCAAATTAAGAGGTTTTTTGAAATTCTTATTCTGAAATGTCTGAAATTCTTATTCTTAAATCTCATTCTTCAAGGTCTTGGAATTTTAAACAATTGTTTCTGTGTTGTCGGGATGGTTTTAAAATGAACGCTGGCTCTGCAAACTGTTCCCCCCAGAGATCAGAGAATTTTGCTTGATGTGTGTGCTCAGAGTAGTCTCTGCATGTGAATTCCCTGGCTGTTGCTATTCCATGACTTGGAAAGAGATGAGGTTTCTGTATTAGAGACTTACCATATAACTGTTTGCTTGTCTCTCCATGCCATTAAAAAGCAACAGCGGCTGGATGTGAGTTCTTGAGCTGTAAGATCTTACGACTGATACAAGGTAGTCTCACCTCTGTGGAAGGTGCCTCTGCTACTTTCAGGATCAGAGAGAAGAGAAAATTACAGCAGAAAACTACATGCTGGTAATTTCCACTTCATAGCCTTGTCTTTTCTCAGCTACCCTGCTCACCTTCCTCCTTTCAGAGGCCTGTTTGCAACCATGTATTCCATCTTCCTCTGCTTGTTTCTCTCATTATCCTGAAGTTCTTTGTATGTGACTTTGTAAAGGAAGGAATTCAACTGAGGCTTACAGATCCAGGAATTTATTGACTGATCTTTTGCCTCCTTATTTTCTGGTAGAAGGAACAATCATGTTTGTCCTTGAATGTCTCTGGTATTGGGGTAGGTTTTGA
>NW_008825108.1:5626260-5632211 GCF_000699105.1 Pygoscelis adeliae | reverse complement strand
GCATGTAATTTTCCCTTTCATCCATCAAATGAGCATCAAATACGTTAGCGGTCAGTACCTGGCTTGATGCTGAGAAAGCATTTCACAGAGCCCAGCTGCCTTCTCCCTTTTCTTTATTATATAAAAGTTAGCTTTGCTGACAACGTTATTGGCTGAGTCAAGGTGTAGTACATCAGTGATAGCTTTGAATCCTCTGCCTTCTCTATCCATTGAAGGTCTGGGATAAGATCTCCCACTTTCTTCTATGCTTACTGCTTTTGTAATTAAGGATGGGTCATATTTGCCAGAAATTTTCTTAGTATTAAACAATTGTGATTAAAGTATTTGGAGTAAAACTTTGCGTCTACGTGGAAGGGCATCTTTCATCTTTCTTAAAGTGAACTGTGCTTCCTTGACACTATTAGGTTCCACAGTCTAGATGATCCTGCCATTACTACAGGCAGCTGAAAATAATAATGAGGTTGCATATCAACATTTCTGTTTTAAAAATACGTGCTGCAGGAAATTACCTGTGCCTAAAAAAGTTAACAGAAAACCATTTAACTGAACTTCATTACATTAAGTACTTTGAACATCATGCAACAAGCTGCCCAAATTCTTGATAAATGATCTGAATTGCCTGTCTTTCTCATTGACTTGGTTGAAATAATAAAAGTGAATACGGCCATTAGACACATGCATATCCTTAATGTGCTTTGACTCAGATTGCCTCCTAAAGCATTTGTCTCCATCTGTAAAGTTTTTTTAGGCATTGTTTGACTGATAGAAAACCAAGAAAATCATTATAAGTTTTGAAGAAGACTTAAGACATGGGCCTTTGTGATTTATTTTATTATTATTTTGGCATTTCAGACCTGAGCTGTAGCCTGCTTGATCCTTCTAACCCAACATAAATATCACGCTGGCTCAGCATTGAGAGAGATTCAGCCTCTCGTTTTTTAAAACTACTTTAATCTCTTCTTTTTTGGTTAAAGGCTCCCCATGCTGGTATAAAGTAAGCCTTTAATTAATACCACATGGAGTGTTTTTCCCCCAGTAACTGCTCAGTGAAGTCAGTCCTTGTATGATTTTCTGTTTTAACTCAACTATGGGGGAAGCTTTCAATGTAAAATTAACTAGAATCTCATGTATAATTGACTTTGGCAGGAAAAAAGAGATATGTAAAGGTAAGCCGCAAGATCTTCTGCTTGCTAATTACTAGTCCTTTTTAAGTTTACCAGTTTAGAAATCCTTATGCTAAATTTAGCTTATAACTAAGAAAATAAATTTCCATCTCCACATGGTCTTCCTTAACACAGTTTCTTTTTTTATGCTCTGGCAAGGTGGATTAATATATAGGATTCTTAACTTTAAGTAGTTAACTCAACATTTAGAGATCAGAAATAAATGAATATCAACATTTAACTTTTATTCAAGAGGTTAAGTACAGGTTTGGAGAATGTCAGTGTCTCTTCTTTCTTTGTGTCATTATCTGCTCATCTTGAGAGAACAGTTAAAATGACATTATGATGAGAGCTTTTGGGTCATGTGAGTTCAAATCTCCTGAGTTCAGGGTTTAGATGAAGCTTTGGTTTCAGAAAGAAACTTCAGTCAGCTGGCTGAATTTCACATAATTTTGAATTAGTAACCACTTTGTCTTCAGTAAAAATGAGAAAGAACCTTTATGGCAACTTTTGCCTCAAGGCAAGGACTCACTGCAGGGTAACCCTACTAAAACAAGAATACGCACTTCATCAGGAAGTATAGTTGATATGGGAAGTTCAATGGCAAAGCTGCAGCTGTGTATTTGAAAGATTCTGCTTCTCAAGTTTTTAGCTGTCCTGAATGTGCTGCCACTGTTTATGTTAACATTGTGCCAGTGTACAGCTACTTGGAGCACAAGCTGATAAGTAATTTTTGGTGTGCCTGCAAAACATCTTTGGTTCCTTCAGGACTTAGCTCATTGAATCTCATCACTTTCAGGTTGAAACAGAGTCTAGGTGTGCAAAGTCCATCCAGCAAATATTAGAGCACCTGAAAAGCATTGTCATTGATGGTGACCTCTGGCAGTTGTTGCTGGAAGTTGACTCAGTATACCAACCACATCTCAAAGCCACTTTTCATTTAAATATTATTTACTGTTTCTTGAATTGAGGTAAATTTCCTCTACAGATTCCCCTGTGGAGTTTGAATTAGAGGATAAACTTCATACTTTGTTGTCTAATGTTTTAAAATGCTCTGGAGACAAATGTATGAGGAGACAGTGGATCTGTGTTCATCCGTTTGCTTAATGACTGTATTTCTGTGAAGGCAACTACATATAAGGTGACAAAATGTGATCTTGCAGAGTGAAACTGGCCTTTTTTTTTGAAGTGCTGGCAGTCAGTATGTGTTGTTTCCTTTTCTAACGCTCCCTTTTTTGTACTGCATGCTCCCATTCTGTAGGCCTACATTTGGCATATTGGATCTGGTGTACAACCAGATCAAAGCTATACCTGAAAAACAAGAGTCGTGAGATGAAATGGCAGTTGAAGTAGCTGCTGAAATTGCTTAAAAACTCAAAATCAACTACCCATCTGCTTGGCAACTTAAGCGGGTGGTCATGAATATCTGGTTTGGCTCTTCATTAAAAAGAAAATACATATCCAATTCTCTTTCCTGATACTCAAAGCTACTGGTCTTCCTTAACTACGAACTCCTAGAACATCTACGTTGCTTTATAACAACAAAAATTGTCAATCAGTGTGAAAATTTCTCAAGCACAGGGACAGAAATATTGCAAGAACTTTGACTGAAAATGCAGAAAAGAGGGTTAGGAAGGTAGGCACGGAACCATGACATATTCACAGCTGATAAATGTAGAATGTGTTGCAGGCCTCCTTCAACAAACTATGCACATAATTGAAGCACACATGCAGAGATATAAATTTAAAAAAAAAGCAGTCTGTAAGCTGCTCAAGCTATTTACAAAAAATTACTGTTGGGAAGAGAGAAAGAGAAAGAAATGTTGCTTTCATTTGCAAGTACTCAGGAGACTTCCTGTGTTATGACAACTTAGGATTTATAAGCATGTAGACAGAAAGAACTTGCTTTTGGCCCCCAGTGAATCTTTTCTGGCCTTAAGGTATTTTATTGAACCTTAGGTTTCCTCATAGATGATATTCCTCTGTAGTTTGTTAAGCTTCACCCTGAAATATATTGTATTAGAACTGAACTGCTGGTAGTGTATATGCTGGTGTTCTTTGATTGCTTTCAAAATTTGCCCCTATTTCCTTTTCTCTAGGGTGCACTTTCCCTATGAACCCAACTATTGTGTCTTGCAAATGCTTGTTTTGTCAGGCATGAGAGATCACTTATCTCCTTTGTATTCCTGATGGCTAGTAAAGCTCTATATTTTGGAGAAGATATTTCCAGCAAATTTGTCAGGAAAATAATTTGCAGATTTGCACACCAATATTATGCTTTATTCATGTAGATTTCTCAGTCCATAAACTGTTTGAATGGCTGTCCCAGAACAAAGGCGATGCCTTTAATATTGAGGCCTTTGATCTCTTCTGCGTACTAATTATCAGTTTTGGCTTTCATTGTGCTATTCCTTTTGTTCCACTGTTGGATGTTTTCCAGTTTTTTCATTTTAATTCTTTTCCCTGGTATTTCATATTAATTTTAAAAAATTATTTTATGTGACTAACTTTAAGTATTATGTTATTGTCATGCTAACTTATACTCTGACATTATGCCTCAATATGATATTGTAAAATCACCAGCAGCAACCCCTTTCCATTACATCATTGTTATCCTGTTATGCACAATAAATTTTTAATGGCTCTTGAAGGTACAGTCTTTTCTGCCAAAAAATGTTCTTTCACAATTGCTTTCTTTCCATTTAGAGGTAGACTAGTTGAATGGTGGGCATCCTGTTGGAGATTAATACACAAAAAGTGACCACTACCTTTCCATAAACCTTCTTCCCTAGAACAAGGTGAAAATAAACCAGAACCAGAAAGCTTTCTTGTGGTCAGCCAGTTTCTTACTCCTGATTCTTTTTGCTATGGAATGATTTACACTACAGATCCACATTTAAAGATCTCCAGATTATTTCCATAATGTGGAAGAATTGCTATAGGTGGAAAGTTTCTGACCCTGTTACCTATAGCATTTGTGCTGCTTTTACCCAAAGCAGTGAAATTTGAATTTTCACAGTGATTAAATGTTGGCTAAGGAGAGGAGAGCACAGAGAAGGGCTAAGTCTTTCAGGACAACCTTGTACCAAACAGAGAAGGTCTTATTGGTGAGGATTAAAAGAAGTCATTCCTATAAAGAGACAAATACTTGAATTTAGTGACCACAGATGTTTGGGGAATAATCTGAAAATGTAAATCTTTGAAAGGTGTGTTCATCTCATCTGATGACAGCACTTCAGTCCCTGCACCTGGAAGCATTCTCAGAGTAAGCAGGAAAGCAACCACGAATAATTGGCATGTCTTTTCTTCTCAACACAGCTCTGGTCTCCCAGACTTTGACTATCCACAGTTCCAGGAAGGCTCTAAGGAGAGGAGATGAAGAGATGGGACTCCAAGTGGGCAGTAGGAAGACAAGGAGCAGAGGAGCTTCCTGCTTGCCTTTAAAGAAAGGCACAAATTTGAGTGGAAGCACCTCTGTCCCTGTTTCAGACTAGGCTTCTGCTGCTGTCATACCAACTCCTGCTCAGAGACCTGGCCCTTTGTTAGCACTGCACAGCATTGCACTTATGTGCAGCTACTGACACTTTCCAAGCAAAGCCTCAAGACTCACCTGAAGTCTTCTTTTCCTTACAGGCGGATCACAGTTTTTGGCTTTTCTCTTGCAGTTGAACTCCCTCACAGGACGGTCACCTTGAGCAACATTTTGTCATTTGTTTCATATCTAGCTACACACCTGTCTCCTACCATGTTAACAGCTCGCTGGCCTCAGTAAATGCATTCCAAGATTGATCTTCTTTACAATTTCTGTGCTAGGTGTTTCTTTAGTCCTGTAGGTATCATGTTAAAACAGATCAATTCCACCATACTGCGTAGCGTAAAATAGCTAGGAAAGAGAAGGCCCCTCTTCCACCAGTATAAGCAGTTTGGTCACGTGTGTTGGCCTTTTCCCCTTAATGTGCTGATAAGACTTTAATAGCTGAGGTAGTGTTTCTTCAACATAATTAAGGCAGTTTTAGTTTCTTTCTGCATTTCTGTTTCCTGTTGCCTCTTCAAGCTGCAGACCCCCTGTCAACCAGCAAACTCCTCTCTCTTGCTCTCTCTGTGTCTCCCTGGAGTTATATTTGAGCCTCCTTTTGAAATCTGCTCTCAGAGGATTCGTGCTAAAGGGAAAAGGTGGGAATGTTTTGGAAATCCTTTTAGTACAATAAATTTAGCTTTATAGGTCAAAAACCTTGTTAATTCTCACTAAAATGCAGGTTTCCACGTTTGGAGGCATACCAGCTATTCCAGTTGTATCCCAGTGTGATGGTCTGCCATAAATTTCAAGGAAGACTTTTCAGCTATGGTAACTTGAATGAGCGATCATGAATCTAAAATGCTCCTTTTCAGCCCTTCAGGAGGTAACCAAAGAAGCAAACAGAAAACCAAAGGGACAGTAGCCTGTCCTTTTTATATCTTTTGTATTCTTCATCTTACAGCTTCACTTTATGTTTCCTACATACTGATTTTCTTGATTCCAGGTTCTGTATTTAAAGTATTAATTTGTGATTAACAAGGGTACTTTTAATGAGTCAATTCCAAACAGTAACAGTCCACTCCCACAACTGTTTGTCAATTGTGATATCCGAACTTGAATTTAGAGACAGGTCCATACCTCTGTTGTGTTCACACCTATGACATATCATACATCTGATGAAACTGGGGCTCTGTTACTGACTAATAGAGAATGTGAGTGAGGTGTAACCAAAGCATCTACAGTCCTTTATACCTCAGCAGTTTTCCCCTGAG
>NW_008825108.1:5608008-5626195 GCF_000699105.1 Pygoscelis adeliae | reverse complement strand
GGCAGTTACTAACTGTATATGCCTGAGAAAATTTGGAAATGAACAATAATATGAACAAGACATTACTTTTCCCTTCACAAACCTTACCTCATGCAGCCAGCTGAGAACACTAAGAGTGTGTTGGGTAATTGGCTTTCCTGCATCCCGTGTTTTTAATTGCCTGAATATACAATCAGCTCAAGGTACATTTCTTGTGCTCTAATGAATTTCAACATAAAGGTTTATTTCCAGATGGATCAGCACTTGAAATGCTTTTTGGCTGTCTTATAAATTAACACATTGATAACAAAACCTTGCCACCCAAGAAATTAAACATAGAATTTATTATGTAATTGTGTGGTTATTTTATATGTGGACATCAAGGTGGCTTTTGAAAAAAATGCAGCATTCCCTAGAGTTTCTTTATATTATGGCACTAGGTTGACATTAATTCAGGAACTGTTGTAATTTAGATAAAGTTTGAGATATGTCATTTCAGGGTGAAAAAAAAGCTTATTTAAACCTTCCATAATTTTTAATTAACCCTTTGCATTTATTTGTGACTTGAAAAAACAAGTAAATGAAGCTCTTCCTTCCTGACACAGTCTTTTGGATTAGAGACATCTATATGAATGCAATATGGGGAGTTTTTAAGGCATGTCACTTCTCAGCTGAAGAAGTCCCATCTAGTTGCACTGTAAAAGTGAGTGCAGCACAGTTCATAGAGTATACATGAACACTTAATTAATGTTGCTGCCAGAGTAAATATGCAGCAGTTTTGACATACGTCTGCAATCCATATTTATAGAAGGTATAGAAACAAATTAGTATGTTGGATGTTGTTTGGGTTTGCACCTGTCTCTGATACAGCTGTGACGTTGACTGTCATTTAACTTCTACATGCACCTATTGTCCCACTCATAAAGAGAGATAATAATGGTTTCCTTCAGATGGAAGTTACAAAGTTTGTAGAGCATGCAAGCTCTTGAGGAGAAAGGATTTCTATACCGGAATTATGAAAGACAAGGCAGGCATCTGCTGTGACACTGCTGTGGGTTCTGTTCATTGTCCTGTCCCACATCGACCTCCTGTGTGAACTTGGAACTAACAGCCAGGTGACTTAAACTTCACTAAATAAAGCAGTAATAATTGGATTTACCCACCTCTGTCAAAAGTTTTCATACCTGCCTATGCAATGAGCTCGACGACTTGTAGCATCCATATATTTTTGTGATTGAAGACTACGCCATTTCGCCTCTCTCCCCACCCCTCGTAACTGTGAATGAATAGTCATAATCAGAATTGCAGTCTGCACCTACAGATACATTTTGATTCATTTAATAGTCCTTAATTTAATTTCAGCCAAGTTTCATTGCAGCAAAAGATCTCAAGTCAGCGTCTACTCCATATACCTGTTCAAGATTGTAGGAGGTCATGGTGGCTTACATTCAAACCAGAAGGTCTGATTTTAGTCAACTGTCATATTAGTCAACTGCCTCTGATAACTGTGCATCATTTCTGTATTGTTGTAAATGTGTATTTGTCTGTGATACTACCGCGTATGCTGTATTTCAGGAAAAGCAGAGATTTCTGACAGATGTCCTACATGAAGTGATGTTGCTGGATGGTTTGGCCAGTTCACATCCAGTATCCCAGGAGGTGCAGCAAGCCACAGACATTGACAGGGTGTTTGACTGGATTGCCTATAAAAAGGTGAGACTAATTAAACCTATCTATCTCTATATATAGATATGTCAGTAGCTATTAGAAGATCATGTTCCGTCTGTAAAATAAATACTTGTAAAAATACATACACTACAGTGGCTACTAGTTGGGAAACTTTAATTTGTGTGGAATGTATTTGGAATATACTACAGTGATTTTAACCAATTACATTCAACACATCCAGTGCTATTAAGTGTTATAAATAAACGTGGGAGGCTGTCAGAATTCAGCAAGAAGATTTGGGGTTTTTTTATTACTATTTATTTTGTGGCAGTGTCTGAATTGTGTTAGATGCTTTAAAAAGCAGAAGGATATGTAGTCCTTGTCCTATTGAAACTTTCTAGAAAACTTGTCAAGTGCTATAGTTAAATGTAAAGTTTTTTCTGTTTTTTCTATGCATGAGAATTTTTCTGTCAACTAGTGAAAACTCTGAAGTCATTGCTGAACAGTGGGAGTGGAGGAACTGCCTTCTGGGGTGGTGAAGGAATATGTATTAAATTCAGGCAATTTCAAATTGTATTTCAGTGAATAGAAAGCCTTTTGGCCAGCTTTGGGACTGAACAGCTTCTGTGCAGGAGTGAGAGGGCTGCACACTTCCACCTTCTCCATTGTATGACTGGGCTTGCTGTTAGCATATGTCCCAAAAGGTGGTGGTTTCCATCATACCACATGATTATTCTCTGCTACATGCTATGATATGTAATACTGTGCCTTAATATCATGACCAAATGTGCTTGATGTGTGATGCAGAGGCTGCTGCCTGCAGCCTTCCGCTATGAAGGTTGTACTGGAGCTCTCTGCTGATGATTCGGTTACAAGAGTCTTTTGACTATCACCTTTGCATTTGATAATCTTTTCTTCTGCATCATTAGCTGCCTAACACCAGACTGTAAGAAGACAGCAGCAGCATAGCACTGACTTGTCTACTGAGCCTCCAGTTTATCCAGTGCTCATTCTGGGCTAAAAAAGCGGTATATCCTCTCTTACAGTCATCAGTTACTCCCAGTCAGCAATAACTTCAACTTGATCCTCTTCCATGAAAGGATCCTGTGCCTTTAGGGATGGGCAAATGAGAGTGTGTGTGTATATGTCCGTGTAATAGGTATAGGATGTAATATGAAAACACAAAATACTTAGGAAAATGTTTTAAAATGCTGGAGTTGCTCAAGAACCCAAGTAACATTTTCAAAAATCCCTTAACTGGCTTTGAAAACATTACTCTTGGTCAATTAAGCTATAATAGCCAGCAGCTTTTAGCATAGTGAAGTCTTCTCATTGTTTAAATGTTTCAGTCATATGTTTGCTGGTGATAGCTGAACCTTGGTAGGTTCAGAGGCTTATCTCACATTAGTATCTTAATATTTCAAGCTAATTATTTTTTTGTAATTAATGTTATAATAGTAATATCACACAGTAAATTGTAATACTTGACACTTATCTTTTCATCTTATGAACACTTTGCAAACATTAAGTAATTTTCATTTACATTGAAATGACAAATAGGACAGTAGGACACATCTGTATACTGTTAGCTATTTTATGCAGGCTCATAGGATCACCGTTTTCTGTGCAGATCAGAGTACAACCTTTACCTTGTATCTGTCCATCTAAAGGTTCCTTTTTCAGTGTAACAGTGACCATGCCCAGTGGATATGGCAGTGTCTCCACTCAGCTTCTCTGATGGCCAACTCTCCCGAACCCTGGGTGATACAGAATGTGTTCATAGCAGGGCCTGATCCTGTAAATTTTGAACCCGGTTACCACATCTAGCAAACCACCTTGAGGAATGGCAATGGAAGAATTTACTTACACATCTTCGTAGATGAGGAGATTAAAAGAGCCACTCTTTCACCCATGAAGTCTTTGTTTTCCTGTCTGATAATTTGTCTGCTATTCTCTGTAACCATTCATCCTTTTGTTTTAGCTACAAACAATATATAATAGGAAGAAACTTTCCCGACTAGCTTCGTAGCTGCTCTTTTCACTGTTTCTGTAGCTTTCTCCAAACACCTGACACTGTTTCCTTCTGAGGATAAATTAGAGCAAATTTAACAGGTGTGGATCTTAAATTCTTTCATTCCTATGTAACCTTGTATGCATGCATGCATAGCTTGCACTTAAAATCAACTAGGCAAACAAGCTCTTTTATTAGCTAGCTAGAACATTTGTCTATCCTTCTAGCTTTCTAGTGTCTGCCAATATAAATACTGTGATGAATGGTATGTCAATAAAATCCAAACTGTAAAGTTATACTGAAGGCTTTTACCTGGTCAGGCGCGTGCTCAGATATTTTCAGGTGCCTCAAAGCCCTCCTTACACAACGAGCCCTGCTGGAGGGATGTTGCTGGTGTTTCTGGGATGGCTTTTTGGTTGTTTGCTGACAATTTTTTAAAATTGCTGCCAAGTATTAAGTTCTCGGAATTTTTTTCTGTTGACTGTAGTAAACTTTGGATCAGGAACATTAGTGAGGACTTTTCTACTGTCTTAAACAAAATGTTCATTTTTAAACAGTCTAGCACTTGTGCAGTATTTACATTTTAATATGGGTTTTTTCTCATTCTCTTTTAATTTTTTTTTAAATGTCCACCTTGTGCTCCGTGGGACCTTGGATTGTCCATGTGATCTCTTTTCTCTCTTCACGATTTTCTGCATGATATTGAAATGATGAAACTTTTTCCCATCTAATTTTTGTTCAGTGAAACGAGTCATAGGATGTCATTGTCATTTGATTGTCTTTACTGTCATCAATATGCCATAAATCAGTTAGACACCATTTAAGTGCCCGTCTTTGCATGACACTCAGCTGTCATTTTAAAGACATGCCTTTTTCTCTTTCTATACACTTCAGAGATGACCACTGAAACTGTGCTATTTAAATGCCTCAGAGGTGAATATATTCTTCATTTCCACTTTTTTGACCTCGTTGATTGCACATGTTAAGAAGTCTCATGACATAAACCCCTGAAGAATGGTATTCAGGTAATCCCACAAGCATAGTGAAACAGACACTACAGCCCTGCAGCACACAATGTTTTTTCACTTAAGCTGTTGAGGGTAATGTTTGCCTCTTTCAAAAGCATCATACTAGTCATTCTTCAGATAGGAGCGTGTTATCCTCCACTAGGGCCACAAATATGTAGAGAAAAATGAGAAGTCGTGATAGTTCATTAATAAACAGTACTGGTAGATGATTCAAGGCTCTCAAGTTACATCAGAGCGTGGATGTGTCTTCCTAGTGCAGCTGGAAGCGAGATAGTGTCCTCCCACGATGATGGGAAAAGTGGTTATATCCCAAGTGCAGTAGGAAATATAGCCTGTTGAACACAAGAGTGGATCTGAGAATTGTTAAATCAAAGCAAAAAGCGTGACAGCCTTTCCACACCAGAAATAAGCAGGAATCAGAGCCCTGGAGAGCTGCACCAACAGAGGAGGAGAGAGTGCAGCAAGAATAACACTAGGAGCAACAATCAGCAAGGAACAACCGGCTGTAATAAAATGGAGAAACAAGACAGCTGCATCTCAAAGGGAGCAGCCAGACCCAGAACAGTGTGAAGGAGAGAAATCCCAGACAGAACTAAAGGAGTCGTAGCCTTAGATGAGCAGTCACAGCCAGATAAGAGAAGGGATGAAGGGGCACCAAGGACGCTGTAGAGAGCCAGATAATATCTGAAGTCGTTTCTGTCAGCCTGCTGCATGCTTTGAAGTGTACTGGTTGAAGATTCTGGCAGCAATCAGAGCAGGCACAACCAGTATAGAGTGTAACTATAAAAGTACCCCCAGTAGAATATGTCTTGGCAAGTGACAAACAATAATCAAAACAAGGAAGAGGATGACTGGAATAGGGAAGAATATTCCTTTTTTTCCCTCCCTGTAAGCAAAATTAACCTCAGCAGTGAGATTAGTTACTGGCCCTGGCTTTGTAGTGCAAACAATTCATTATTTCCTAAACCTTTTCCTTCTTAACTCTGTGCCACTTCTTTAAAAATGCTTTTACCTGCTTTCTGTGTCTGAGTGATGGAAGGATGATATATTTCTAATAGTAATAAAGGGGGACCATGCTCCCTGCCTCCCCTCAAAGGCAATGTTCTGCTTTAGGAAATCTGTTCGGTTAAAAATCTGCACAAACAAAAATGCTCAGCTTCCCTGTATGTTGCAATAACAGTTCTGGCAAAGGAGAATTTAAGAAATTGAAAGCAGTGGCTTGCTCACCCTTTTGAGTGTAATCCTCTTTGAAACTTTACAGCATAACATGTTCTGCAAGAATGTGGAAGAAAAGGAAGGCTAACTGCAGTCACTGGAAAGGCTCTCTAAAAACTTCGTGCTTTTTACTTCCGTTCCTCAGGCACTGGGAAGGATATTGGCAGTGTAATAACGAAATAAAACAAAAAAACCCCCACCAAAGCATCTATTCTGCCCAGTAAAATCAGGATTAGTATCAATGAAATCCACTCACTTCATGAGTACAATGAAATTGTGACAATATGCATCCATGAAATGATCACAGAAAAGTGAGAGCAGCTCATTAACAGTGAAAGAAATACTTATAAATAGTAAAATATAATAAAACAGGTTTTATTTTTAAATATTCACGTAACTAAATCAGTAACATAAGATGGCATCCAGCTAGTTAAAAGTCTTACGATACAATCCAGGTGGCTTTGCAACCCATTCCCTTACCACAGTGTAAAGGGAGAGCTTTTTGTTCTCCCTGACTAATTTAGCCGTGATGTCATCTGTGAATGCCATTAAGTCCTGGGTGCGCATTTGCGTGATGCTGGTTTCTGTTCCATGACTTGTGAGCGCAGCAGGTCAGTGCCCAGATTACAGAAGGCGCTTTCAGGAGCCATTTGTTTGTAATGCATCGTAACAGAAGAAGTATCTTGTAATGAAAATAATTTCTTTCTGTTTAGATAAAAAGGTTGTAGGTCATTACTGCTTCCAATACGACAGCCATTGAAACTCAGAGTTGGTGAAACCTTTGGGTTCAAGTTCAGAGCCGTCCCCAGGGTGCCTGACTTCACGTATGCAGGCTGTCCCACTCCAGCCGATGGGTGCTAGTGCGTAAAACTAGGCAGGTGCTTCAAGATACTTAAAATACCTGTCTTAAATAGGGCATTTGAGCACCTTCCTGACTCAAAACAAACTGTCACTAACCTTTTACACCATTCAGTGTATACCAAGATAGTATTTTCTGAAGAAGAAACACGGAAACCACTGTGTGGTATATAAACAGCTACACACCTACAATGCTTCAGGAGCGTTACGTCCCCCATGCTGGGGAGAACTCTATATGGGTTTGATTGGAAATAATAAAAATGGAGCACAAATGTTACTAAAAGCATTTTCTTTTAACGAAGAGCTCGTTAGACTAGATTGCTCAGTCAAAGTAGAGAAATTGGGAAGACGCAACCTGTTGTGGTACAAGACTGTCTTCTGCCTGTTCCCTGTCAAAAGGCAGCAGCAAACAGCAGCTCCCAAGGGCTGGAGGAGGTGATCAAAGCAGAAATGGCAGTGGTGGCTCACCACACTGTGCCCTGCCATCATTTCTTATACTTCTTTCCCCAACAGGGAGTAGAAGGAAAAGAACTGTGCATCCATGCCTCAGATGTTTTCCATGGCTTAAAATAAAGCGTTGATAAAGGTGGGTGTACATGGAGGTACCAGCCTATGCACCAGAGTTCCTGAAAGGCACTTGACTTTTCTGCTTTTTCGGCTTTACTTTGTAATGGTCATTTTCAGCAAAGGGCAAAGCAGAAAGTACCTTTGTAAGCCTTTACAGATAGCTTCGTTTTTTTCCCTGAAGGGGTCCAGAAACAACGATGTCCAAGTAAAGGCAAGGGATTCTGCTGACACACATCCTAGTACAGATCAGTAAAACAAGAGCAACAATTACAGGCGTTAAAGTAACTTGGAACAAATTGTAAGAATTAGAAATAGAAAATAAACTAGAGGTAATGAAATGGAGTAAAAGGAAAAAAAGACATAAAAATATGATCAATATTTTGATCACAATATGATCCTGCAGGACCTCTATTCAGGAGGGAACTCTGGAACAACCTCTGCCACACTGTTTTGTTGTTGTTGTTGTTTTCTAAAGGTATGTTTATGTACTGGATAATTTCTGAAGCTTAAAAGAGGTATTAAAAGAGAGAAAGTAGAATGGCATGTTTAATTATAGTTAGTTGCAAATCAGTCTTAGGCGAATGGATTGAGATTCTTATGTGGTATTTAGTGAATTAAAAAAAAAAAGGAATATTAATTTTCATGCTTCATGGAAACAAACCTGGTCAAACAGACCTGATTTCAATATTTGATGAGATTAAACGTGTGGTTGGTAAAGATAAATTGTGTTGAGACATAGACTTTTAGAATCTTTGTTTTATTATTGCATAATACTCTAGTTAAGAAAAAACAGTGCTATACCGTATCACTACAGAACACATTGGCTGGATTAATAGATAGCTATCACATCATACTCATCCCCAAGGTAGTCATCAATGGAGAATCATCACAAATTCTGAGTTTTATTTCACTTAATTTGCTTTTGGATTCTCTGTGGAGCTGGTTGGTTAAGTGGTGACGCATTGCCTCTTTGAAGTGAAGTAACTGTGACCGTGTAAGCACTTCTGTAAGCACTTCTGTAAGCATTCATCATAAAAGGGAAAATCTTTGTCTGTTACTCCTAATGGAAAACATGGATTTGTGGAGCCAGTTTTCTTATTACAAGAGATTGTTAATACAGTGGATTTTAAGATGCACTAGTTTATTTGCTACTTACTTAACTTCTGATGATGGCCCATCTATGTGAATAATGTCATCAACCTCTTGTGTTTGTCCATCCTTGAAGATTTCCTCATACAAGCAGTTAATGAAAAAGTATAACACGTTTTTGTCCTTGTCAGTGGTGTCAGAACATATAAGAGAGATTTTGGTGGTGAGGCTAAATAAAACTCCTGTTGTAAATGGAGTCCCGATAGCATTTTGTCTAGGTGACGGATACGTTTTATTATTCAAGGAAAATGATGTGACAATATCCACCTGAAGAACATGATTAGTTATGGTCATTTACCCCTGAATTTTGTTCTTTGTGTCATGTTCCTAAAATTTGCAACAGAATTTATGTCTAAGACAAACATTTCACCAAAGCTCATCTTACCATCTGACCATTTTGGTATTATCCAGCTCTAGAACAGCTGTGTTTGTCAGGATAGAAAATGATTATGATTTCCCAGTGAAAAGCTCTCCTTGAATATAATGTTGCTTTTTCAGTGATGTTTTGGCATCAGATAAATGGCCTTACAATCTATAGAAACAACGTAAGATGCCTTTATGCATCTTTGATGATTTAGCACAATACTTTACAGGTTTATAGGTATATTTGCTGATTTTAAAAATAGTGACTCAACCACACCGTAAGTAAAGTTTTAAAAATAGTGTAAGTTTTATTTGTTTATTAAAGTATATTCTGGTTTTATTGCTGAGTATCAACAACACGTTAACTTGTGGATGTACACTGCTTGTTAAGGAAATACCAACTGGAAATTATGTATTACTTTAAAAAGTAAAGAAGATAAATTAGATGACTGATATTTTTTTCTAGTCTCTACTGTTAAAATCAAGTAGGGATCGTTTTTTTGGGCTCCTTTTAATGAATGTAGTCCCTTTTAATAATATGTTAGCAAGTGCATGGAAACCAGTCACACCCAAATTCAGCCAAGTACATAGTTACTTGCTTAATTTTATATGTGTAATCTGTGGAATTTAAGTGGGGTTGCTTACATGTTTAAGGTACTTCAGCGTGTCACTAAATGATGGCCCAGACTAAGAACTTCAGGATTAGACTCATACTGTCACATTTTGTACTAGTATGCTGCATAGTCTGCATATACCTATTTCCTCCTTACTTCTTTTATGGCTTTTACATGGGTTTTCCGAAGGGAAAGCCTCTAGGAATTCGTTTGATCATTTTACATTTCTGCCACAGGGAGGAAATCACAGGCACATGTTTACTGATTTAAACAAATACATTCTGTTATCTTAATCAAATAAGGAAGCATTCACACTCATCAAATTCACATGCATTAAGCTTCATTTTTCTTGTAGTATTTGGAGGTGCTGTTGGAGAATACAGAAAATAGGCAAGCTGGTGTGATACAGTTCTCAGTTTCTGAAAATGAAAGAGGGATTTAGTGCTGGTGACTCATGATACAGTCTAATTAATTCCCTGAAAATAATTTCTCAGTGAGTACTTCTGCAGTTCCCAGAGATGAGATATTTTGGATAGAGACAGCTGAAGAATTCCAGAGAAGGCTTTGCAATTATCTCTGCTTTTACAGCTTGATAGAAGGACTTTAGCAGAGGTCTCTCAGGAGCCTGCCACAGTACCGTGTTGTGAGTGATGGCACAAACAGGACACACTTGTTCCACAGCTGTCGGGGTAAGGCCATATACCATGAAAGACGGTTCAGATTACAAAGGTAGGAAAGTAAAATACATTTCAGCCTGACCTTCTGAGTGGGAGCTGAAGAACGGTTGGGCTTCTCCTCTTGGGGAAAAAGGAAAAAAGCGAGAGTGTATGGTCAGTATGTTTGCTTAAGGAAGCACAGTCTAAATGCAACACCTGGATTTGAAAGTGGTTACCCAGTTCTCTTACAGGAGAACTAAGGGATGTCCGTTGATTTGCTTAAGGTCACACCGGTTGCTCAACAGACATTACAGACAGACTTCTCCCATCTCTTGGTCCTCTTCTTCAAGGTGCTGAGGGTGACAATTCAGTTAATTCAGTGCACTACGTGTAGTGTGGCACAACAACTCAGTTGACCAAGTTTTTGAATAATTCATTTACACACATATACACTATTCTGTATCTGCATTTGCGCAAATTCTGCAGATGTGACTTAGTCAAAACATATTTTTTGTGTTACATTTCTCCAGGATTTGACAGATTTCATTTTGTTTTTTAATTTTATGTAAGAGTTCTTTTTTAAATGTCACATTTTTGCTACATATTTGATGTACATTGTTCTTTCACTTTAATTCATGCTGTGTTTTTCCCAAAAAGCTAAATTTCATGGGGCATCCAGCTGTGGTTGCTTAGTACCAACAAAGAATGATTGTTTTGGAAAACGTGACTTGGATATTACTTGTTGGCTAGTGTTCACATTACAAAAATAATGTGCAAATGTGCATTCTTTGTGTGAGTGCTTGGTAACATGCTCTTCTAATATTTGAAATGAACTTAGAATCACAGAATTATCTAAGATTTTGAGAAATAAAGACTAATGTATGAATTCAGGAACTTGGAACTGAAATGAAATTATACTAATTTACTTAAGAACCCATTTGATTGTGGATACCCTTAGGCTGCTATGTGACAGAGTACTGTAAAAATATGTTCAACAATTTAAAAAAACCCAACCCAATCCGTATGCTGCTTTTATTAAATTTGCAGTTCTAAAAAATCTCTTTCTTCAGCACATTTCATGAAGAAAAGATACATTTCAACCATTGTTCAAAACATATTAACCAAAACTTGAAAGTTTCTGTGTGATCTTAAGTGATTCTGCTAAGGTAGTTCATGCCCGACTTGAGTGTATACAGCAGGTATGGCTCTGGGTTACTGGTGAGGGGCCACGTCATGGCCAAAGGGTAAAAGGGGGACTCAGATTTTTAAGAATATAGCAGAGAAGTGCAATGACTTATTTGCATTGGACTTCCCTGCTGAAGAATGGGTTGATTCCCACGCTCAGTTTATTTTTTGTAATGGATAGGTTGCGGGAACTATCAATTTGAGGTAGGTATATGGGAAATACTAACTAAAAGAGTGGAGTTAGTTGTTAGGAAGTCTGCAGAGCTGGGTGGCACCCACCTGCATGTTCTGAAGGTAACCAGATGTGGAGCTGCAGAACTTCTGGCAATGGGACATAGACTGTCCTTACAAACGGCCACTGTGCCCGAGAATTGCTGGGGTAATGTACAGAAAGGGCTCCAGAGCAAGTCCTGGGAGCTATAGGCTGATGAGTTTGACTTCCTTCTCTGGCAAGGTGGGGACTCTATAGGATATAAAGAGTAAGATAACTGAGCACATGGATAAATATGTTGGTCTTGCCTGGACATAACTGCTGCAAAGGGAGATTCTGTCTCACTAACCAGCTGGAGTTCTTGGGGGGAGTCAGTAGACACTGGATTTAAAAAAAGTCTTCGATAAGGCACCTCACCTATAGCTCAGGGTATATAGTTTAAGAAGGGAACTAATTAATGTGTGTGTAATGTGACCGATTCATTAAAAAAAAGAATACTAGTATGTATCAGGTATATATTAGTAGCCATCAAACTTTGTATATTGATTCTCATCTTGAATTAGGAGCTCTTTATGAAAGAATGGTACCTTTGTGAGTGCCTGTATGTGGTCTAAGCCTTGTTTTAATCAATGAAGATGAAGGTGATTATAAGAAGTTATTATTGATAATAATATCTCTAAAAATAATATTAATAAAATCTAGTGTAATCGAGGTAGAGGGTAGAGTAACTCGCATTTCCCTTAGCTAGAGAGAAAGTACTCCTGATCTTGAATTGCAGGGATACCAGCATACAGAAAAATAACTGTAGGCC
Organism: Pygoscelis adeliae; assembly: GCF_000699105.1. NCBI lineage: Eukaryota > Metazoa > Chordata > Aves > Sphenisciformes > Spheniscidae > Pygoscelis > Pygoscelis adeliae. The sequence goes on along the minus strand of NW_008825108.1, from coordinate 5,613,880 downwards.
TCCTATCTGTGTCCCATTGTATTTGAAAAATAAGTGGTGCTATTACATATTAATCAAGACTGATTTTGAACTGACTACTGCACAATAGAAGAACGTTAGTAAGTCACCTGTATTCAATGTTGGTTTGGGTTTTTTTTTAAATGAGAGAAGAAAAAGGAAAATGGATGGGTAGAGGTTTTGTGGAAAATTGATGTATTATTTTTTTATTTTTTTTTAGAAATTCAGTTATGTGATTTTCGTTGGTAGTCCAGTGCTCCTCTCCTCAGCACCTCACTCCCTGCTTACACCTTGGATACCATGGTGGTGTTTTTCATACCAGGATACTTCCTGATTTTAGCTTTTTTGTCACAAAAGGGGTTGTTCTGAACTAAATCAAAATAAACAGCTTTCATTCCTAAACAAGGATGGCAAGGTGGACATTCAGTGAAGAAGAGATATATTGAGGTCTGTGTAATTATTATTACTGATATTTGGCATTACGTGAGATGAATGGATAGGTGAGCCTACAAGATGCTGTCTCAGACTTCACAGGCTCAGGGAGGTGTTTTTGCACTGTTTACGCTTTCACATTTTCTCAGGTTGCTCCGTAAGTTGCAGGATAAAATATCTTCAGAGGGATTCATGTAATCTCACTTGGGATGTTCACTGCGTAGGCTCCTGCAGTTGACTAGTCCTCTAACCTCCCTGTATCATCAGTGAAGATAAACAGGCACTTTTAGGGTGAAATTAATCTGTCCTATTTTAGATGCATGTCTTTGGATGAGATGAATCAGGATGAGCTGAAGTGCTTGCTTCTCTCTCCATTGCCTTTAAAAGGGAGTCAGGCAGCTGGCTCAGCTGTGTACAACTGAGTAAGCATCAGATAGCTGCAATGTAGGCATCTGCATTCAGTCAGATGAATCTCAATCCTACGGTTAAAACAAAAACAACAAAACACACAAAAGCAGAACGAAAAAGAAGAAAGAAGTTGATGTTCCAGGAAAAAATGCCAAGTTTTGGTAAGAAGGAGGACAGAAGAGCTATGCTTTTTCTGGGTCAGCCTTTTATGCTCTCTTTGCCTTCCCCAATCCAATCTATTTACAAAACGATAGATTATTTCACCCTGACAAGAGTCAGCTGTAGTTCATGGTTTGTGTTTTGTGTTGGTGACATTTTTCTCTCATGAGTACTTTTTAGAATACCAACATAGTTTTTGGTCCTTAAAGGAATAATGCAGAATGAGTTTACAGCTCGTTTGTATCTCTTCACACATGGCCCCTTGCCCTTGCCTCCTAGCTTCTGCATAATCCTGTGTGCTGGTTTACTGATTTTTACATCGTTCCCTTCGCTGCAATTGCTTCACCAGTTCATTATTTTAAGTGCTTTTCTTTGCTGTCTGCTCAGTACAGAACATCCACCTTCAGCTAGCAAGCACACTGCCCTCTCTTCAGGGCCCTCTCTCGAATACCTACCTTTGCTGGTTTTCTTATATGAAAGTATGACAATGTAGAATAAACTGAGATATCACATATGTTACATGACTGTATATATAGAAAAGGATGGTGTCACACCAGTTTTATAGCTCCACAATGCAGAAATTCTTGGGAACTACTTACTAGTACAGAACTTTTGTAACAGAGTGGGGAATCAGTCTCCGTATGATCTTTTTGGACAATGCAGTTGAATTCATTTCACCTCCCTTTAGATGTCTGCAGTGCAGATACATATGAGCTAGTCACCCAAGGCTACTTTTGGAGTGAATTATAAGAGATGGGTGCTTTTAGGGTACAATTCTCCCAATCTGTTTGGAGATCTAATTTAAGATGAGATAAAGTGCACCCAGAAGTGACTGGCGCTGTCCATTGACTGTAAAGGAAGTCTAAACAACTAAAGCAATTGTAGGCACAAATGCTACAGATACTTGCATTTGGTCAGATGTGTCCCCTCCCGTGTGGCTGTATAACAGTACTGTGTTGTATGCAGTAGTCATTTTTTTGTTGGTTCATACATAAGACTTATTTTTTTTTCCTGTTAAAGAAAATTCCATTTGGTACTTTCTTTTGTATAAGAAATGATTACAGGATGCAAGTTGCAAGTGAAACAGTCAGTTTAAGAAATCAGATATAATAAAATTAGATCATTCAATAAGTCAGAGAATTAAATTAACTTACAGTAATTGTGACCTGTAGTGATGCCACAGGATCAAAAAATGTAGGAGTGAGTCTTTAAAAATTAGTTTCATTTAATCTGAGATCAAGGTTGCAATCATGTTATTTTATGTTGGCATGGAGAGAATCAGACAATGCCTTAGCTGTGACTCCGCATTTTGTAGATTTCAAAGACAAGTTCAGCTCACATACAAAGGAATTTTACTCCTAATTTTAATTATGGATGATCTTTACCACGGTGTGAGTGTGCAAACCGGTTTCTTCAGGGAAAGAAAGAGCATAAACTTACAGCACTTCAACCAGTGTTGGATAATTGCGCGTGAGCATGCTTTTTCCCAGGAGCACTTCGCACAAACGGACTGCGTGTGCAGTTAGTTTCCATGGAGTAGCTGACATGTTCTACCTTCCTTTCCTAGAGCAGTGCTGAGGCTGAGGAAGCTTCGACTTTGTCATAGGTTATATAAGGAGCGTGCTGGGTGGTCTTCGGCAAATGATTTCACTAAGTTGTGCCTCAGTTTCCCTTTAATTTGCAGGATATTGATATCAATATCTTAGGAAGCACTCATGAGATCTGCTAATGAACAAGTGCTTCACCAGAGCCAAGTAGTGCCATTAATCATTGACTGAACATCCAGTGTATTTGTCTGAATAGACTTTTATTAAGACGGGGTACAATGGCTTAAGGTGAGTCAGATTTTACACTGACAGGAACGTAGGTACGTTTTTTGAATAGGAAAGAATTGCTTTCCACTAGACCTGTTAAACCAATGTGTTTTACCTCTTGACAAGGTACTGAGTCATCCACGGCCTGGAGGAAAGCACTTAAATCATCAATAAATGGCCATTCTGCCCTGTAAGAGAGCCAGGTTCACTTCTCAAGACTCCATACGTCATTCCTCGGTTGGACAAATGTTGGCAGAGCAGAAGTGGCCCTGAAAGTGAAGTGGGGAGCAGATAGGTTGCATGTCAGGGCGTTCAGGGAACGATGCTGACTGGTTCCAAAGAGCATCGTCTGCAGCAGGACAGTTTTGTTGTGATTTAGGATTTTTCTGTAGGTTTAGGTCTAGGTCAGAGAAGCCTTCAGAAGGTATGGAAGTGTAGGTCCTCTGAAATCCATCTAGTTCACTGCTTGCTAGGCAGATAGGCAGTGAAAATGCTAGCACATTGGGCCATTCAGAAGATCCCAAGGCCGTGTGTTCCATTGCTTCTGTAATTGAACTTACTGCACATACCTTCTTTATCTCCCAGGACTCTCTGGTGTTAGGGTCATCCTCCAAGCTCCTCTTTTCAGTAAGCCCCTCTTCCTTATGCCAGTTACTCTGCATCTCTCTTGCTTTTTAATCCTTCTCCCTGCAAAACCATTTCTCTTCATCTCCAGTGAGAGTACCAGTGTTTGCTGCCTTTCCCTTTCCTTCCCAGAGCTGGGAATGTCTTGATTGCTTCTGCTCTTCTTACGAACGTATCGCTGTTCTCTGTTCTGTCTGCTTCCGAAGTGCAAGAAAGGTTGAAATAAGTTGTTTCCTCCCTTTTCTTCCTCCCATTTCTTTTCCCTCCACACCAAGGGCTGCATTTGCTCCCGTTTCTCCTCCCTTCTCCCCAAGGCAGTTTTTTCCCCTCGAGGTTCTCTGGTTTTCTGTTTTCCACTTTTTCTTCAGAATCCCTTTCCTTTCCTTCTCTCTCCTATACTATCCTTCAGGAAAAAAGTCATGAAGGCGTTTGCCTTCCCTGTGTGGGGAAGGTGGCAGAGCTGGAACAAGCATATTGTTGTTCTGGAAGCTGTAAGTAGGACTTCTGGATTTCCTGAAGGTAAATAATTGATAGAAAGTACTTCTAAAGTAGCTGTGAAAACGGATGGATCCTGAGAGAGTAGTCCTGCCTTTGTGCCTTGGATCTCCTATTCAGTCTTTAGTTGCTTTTTTATTTTGTTTGGTGGGTAAGGGCCATCCATAGTTCCATCCAATGTGGCTAAATGTTACCTGTGAGAGGAATTTTATAATTTTTTTTTTTACGTGTGTCTGACAGTTTGTGGTCTCTGGATTAAAAAAGACTCTGTGGGCAAGATCATATGAAGGTATTTGCTTGCTTACCTCTCACAGAAATCAGCAGAGTTAAGGTGCCTATGTAAATATGCCCGTTGCTACTATGTGAAATTGAAACTGTGAGAAAGAAACAAGGGGACCCTGGAATACTAACAAGTGAGTAGGAAAAGGAATGTGTGATGAGCGGAAGAATGTCTTTGTCGTTAAGGATTTGGACCGATCTCTTTTATATATTTTTGGTTCTGCTACAGATGCTTTGGGTTGCCTTGCCCAAGTTACTTATCGTATAAATAAGATTTATCTATTTCTTAGATCTTTTTAATCTCCTGTTTATCTGCTTAGACAGATTTGTCTGCTATTTATCTGCTTAAACATCTCTGAGAACTTTACTCATTCTGTTCCTCTGGTAAACTAAGGGTAATAATGCTTCCTGATCTATGGTCTTGTCTGTTCAGGTAATAATCTGTTTTAATAGGGATTCTTTTCTATGCCACTGTGTGTTCCAGACATGATTGGTCTCCCAGTAAGATTAGGTACCGCCATAAAAACGTAGCACAGAGTTAATAATGCAAACACCATCTTTTGGTTTATCCACTGTTCAATTCTTATAAGCAATTACAAACATCTCCCGAATTAAGTTTTTCTTTTTTTTTTTTCCAGTTACTTTAGTAACTATATATTATTTGTTGTTGCTGCCTATTTGAAGAACTTGTTGTGTTTCTTAAGATTTACTAATAATTTACTAATCTTCTTGATTTATGTCACTATTTCAAATGTTGGTTATTATAGATAATTCCTTCAGTACTTCAAAAATAGGCACTATACAAAAAAATGAGTGGAACGTGTTAAACAGTCTAAAAATTGGACAGCTGTTGAATTCCAGAACTATTTTGAACTTTAACCTAGCAGGAAAAGACGTAAAACCTTGTTTTGAAAGCTGAAGTGAGAGAAATTCAAATTAGTAAAAAGATGCACATTTTCACTGTGAAAGTAAATATTAGTTGTGACAAGTTATGTAGTACTGTGAAACATTTTCCTTTTCTTGAATCTTCCTAAAATAGATGCTATTATGTAAAGAGAAGCAGTAGGGCTTTTGCCTAATACACTGTTTGACCTCTATTAATGCAGGAAGTCAGATTGCATTGTTGTAATAGTACTTTTGGCTTTAGAGCCTGTGAATTTTTGAATCTGTGAAATGTTTCTTTTTTTTTTATTTTCTAATTGAGCGTTAGCCTAATTCCTGAACCTACATCTATAGCTGAGGTGGTTGAGTTCTAGCATCATGTTTTTTTATGGCCTTTGATTCACTGACTTTAAATCAAAAGTGTCCTCCCTCTCGTGCAGTGATCAGTACTAAGTATAACATTTGATTAATGGGATTGGAGGGCTGGTTGTCTTGAAATTGGATTGCAAAGTGGGATATTATAGCTAAATCATCAAATCAGATCTGCAAAGATATTTCTGCTTGACATAGAGCACTTGTGCAAGGGGAAAATACACAGCAATTGTGGTTCTAAGAGGGAGTGAGAAAACACAAAAGGGATGCCTTAAAGAAAGCTACTCTGGCAAGTATCTATCTGTTTCTTGGTGTGAGTACTGAGAATTAGAATCACCTGTGAAACAAAAGAAATTTTTTAGATCTCTCTTCTTTGCCTGAAGGGGCAAAGGAATAAGAACTGGTATAAG
>NW_008825108.1:5600342-5607998 GCF_000699105.1 Pygoscelis adeliae | reverse complement strand
GAGTGTTCTACAAGTACTTACCTCTTTGCATGGCAGTCTGGGAAATAAGCTGACTATTAATAAGTCAAATATGTATATCCACATCTTATAAAATTCTTACAAAAATGATCCACTTCCAGATCATTTGATCTTGAAGGCTTTTACAAAGGAAAGTAGTATCACTAAGTCCTGATTTACAATAGTATAATGGAGGTAAAAATATTATGAATAACCACTCTGGTAGAATTTAGCATGGACGTTATTTTTTGCCCTCATTTAAAACTGTGCAGTACTGCTGAGTGCCCAGAAGGCCTGGGGGCAACCAGCTGTGGAGCTGACGTATCTGTGCTCTTTTTTTTTCAGCGGAAAGAGGGTGTTTTACGACCTGCACCTTATTCAGTATATGGGGCAGGATATGAACAATATCAGTCTACTTCCTCACTTTTCCTTGTAAGCATTTGCCTTATCTTCTCTCTCTCTTTTTCATTCCAGCACAAATAAAGATTATATTAATCACAAGTTTCCAAGATGATAGTGTTGGATGGAAATGCCTACTTCAGATTGTTATTATTGTGTAATACTGACATGCAAAACCGGTAACTTCTTTTTTTCTCTATTATTTCCCACAGGGTGCAGCTCTAATTCGAATGTTGGCTAACTTTATGGGTCACTCTGTGTTTCAAATGGGCTTACAAGTAAGTAAAGGCATTTCTGTCTTTGTGTAGGTGTGCTTTTCTAGCAGTTTCTCTCACTCTCTCTTTTTTCTTTTTAAACTATATTTGCATCTATTTGTGGAAATGTTTCTTTACTTCAGGACCATCTGAGGCACCAACATGTCCCTGAAGCTGAATTTGACGGAAGACGCTGAGTAGTGTAACACACATTGCAGTGCCCCCAGTTTCACCTATGTTTCTTGGTGTATCAAGCGATTGCACTTTAACTGGCAAACGGTTTTGTGTCCGTTTTGAACAGATTGCCACGTAAAAGCCATTTTATCCATGTGACAACTGTGTGAAGGGTTAGCTGAGGAAAGAGCTACTTCTCTTCAATTACATTTGTGTGCTGGTATAACAAATAATAACAAATGATGTCAAGCCAGCTACAAAATACACAGCCCTAAAACTAGTAATGCTTTTCAGATAAATGTTTTTGCCTTCCCTTTCCCCATAGCAAAATCCCTAAGCTTTATTTTTACCTTTGATAAGCATGGAGTGGTCTCTGCCTTAACGATGTTTTGAAAACTCACTCTGCCTTTTAAAAGAAATTTAAAGAGGTAACATTTCTGTACGAAGAGAAAGAAATTCAACATGCTGATTACCAAGGATGAACTCTTTTCAGCAATAATTCAGCACAAATGAGTGTTTCGTAAACTATTTAAAACCAAACAAGCCAAAGCATAAAAAACAATGCGACTCCCTCGATTCCATTGAAATCTGCTTGAGTAAATCATGTTACAGGCAGCTGTGATTGATGAATTATGTATGATGCAGCCTGCTACTTAGAAGTGTCCTTTAAAGTAAATTGATGTTCACCTGAAATACAATTATGCTAAGATGGAAAGAGCAATCAATCTTATCTGTTCTTAGTAAGCTTTTCATCTTGAAATTTAAATAAACTACATCTAGGATTTTTTAACAGAATAATTCTACCTCTAACCAAAATAAATTGGAAGATAAAATACAAACCAAAAGTTAAATAAATGCCTTGGTTATGTCAGAGAGGTGTGTTCCATGCAATAGGCAATGAAAGGCAACCTGCTGGGGAAATACAGCTCTTTTTGGAGAGTTTACAGGACATTCAAGGTTTGCAGCATAACTTCTTCACAGGACCCAGTTGGATCGTTTTCTTAGTTGTAACATGAGGTCAGATCAGTTAGATAATCTTCTTATCCAGATAAGAAATCTTGAAATCAAAAGTTTCCTTTATAAAATCTTGTTTATGTCACAAAACCCTCATCTCATTTAAGCCAACAAGACTTCTGTCCTTAGTCCAGCAAACTCCATTTTGCAGCCAGAAACTTTTGCCTGCACAGGTCTGTTCATATGGACAAAAAAGCATTTTACTCAGGATTTTAGAAAGGGAAAGTTTTAATATGTACATCTCAAACCCCATTTTTCTATTTTCTTCTACATTTGCCTGAGAAATAACAGTGTGTAAGTTGTCCTGAAATAAATTTAGAAAAAAGTTCAGATCAAAGAATAGGGCTATGCAGGGATTAAATAATCATAATTACCATAAAGTTGTAATGGAGCTTTGTTTTCTGATTTGAGTGGTTCCCTATTGTTTCTGCTTTTCACCAATTCTACTCTAAATAGAAACTCTTCTGTTTGCTAATGAAAGTCTATGAAAAATCTAACTGTGAAAATCTGACTAGTGAAAGTCTTGGCATCAGTTCAGTACGAAGATGATATTTGAACTTCTTTTATAAAAACTGTTTGAAATCCAGATAGAGATTTTCTATGTGTGTGTGTCCAAGTTGAACAAAATAAAACATAAAGTTCGTAAGCTTATTCATAAGCTACAAATTATACAATTGGAAATGTCTGTCAATCATTTAATTCTTTGTGTTTTGTGGATCTAACAAAATAATGTTCCTGCACTGTAGAATTGGAAGGCTAGCTTTGCTAATGATAAGGGGAACTGGAGGACTAATTTACCCTTTCTATCATGCATTGGTTTAGGCTTCTTAGCTCTTTAGGCCTGGCAGCATTACTTGGGATTTAGCATTATGTTGCCTTGAATCCAGTTTTATCATGGAATTCTGATGTTCAGCTAAACGGCCTTTCTCAAGGATAGCTGCAAAATCGAGTATTACTACTATATATAAATCTCTTCAAATAACGAATACTCTGAAAGTGCACTTGACGGTTCATTCCTCCTGGGTTATTCTAATGGCTTGCTGAGTAACTGAGTTCTGAAGGACCTTCGCTTTATCTTATTTGTTTTGTTTTTCATTAGCCTCCAGTACATGGAGCACATCAGTGTTAACAGTATTAATATTATTTCAGTTCTTTTTAGTGTATTAGATATGTCCTTACGTGTTTCACAGATGATAAAAAAGAGTATTCCTGTAGGCTTATTACACTAGCATAAACCAAAATGAGTAGCCCTTTATTTGTGTTTGCGTTGAGTGCTTGTGGTTTCATCAAAATCAAGGTATGATTCATCATCTAATTAAGAGCTACAGAATCAGAGCTTTTATAGAAGAGAAGCTACACCAAATATGCTAACCTTTGGGTTAAGGAGAGGAAAAGATAAGGTTTAGAGCAAGAAGCAAATGGGGTAGCTACCTTTTTTGGTCGTTACCACTTTTTTCTTAATCTAACTACATGCTATCACCTGCCAGGTGGACTGTTTGAAGAGCAGATCAAGATGTCCTGGGGGAGAAAAATCCCTTATATGCCAAAGAAAACAATCAATTGTGTTAAAAAGAAGAAAAAAGTTGATGAAGGAGACTGGGGCTGTTTGTTGGGTATTCTATAACAATGAATATGAGTTGAAGCAAATGTATAAAGGTGCACATGATCCCTAACAGTTCAGCAAACTGTTCTGTTGAGGAGTCTGCAAGGAGGTAAAATTGTAGTAGAGATGCTCAGTTTTACAGCGTAGACGGCTTTGGAAAGATTCACCTCTGTCAAGAATAACTGGCCTGTTCCTGTCATGGTAAATAGACTGAAAGACCATTGGATTGTAGTGTGGAAGTTCCACAATAAAACTGCAGCCAGGAGACTACCTAGTGAAGGTATGATTTTCTGGAAGCCCTTCAATGACATATGATGTCTTGAATCATTTGACATTTTCAAACAGAAGATTTAGTAAGAAAGACAGAACTTTCTCACTGTTTTCACATAGTACTCCATAGACAAAACCAAAGAGAACATATTTATATTGGCTGTAATGAATAATTGAATAATGACAGTAATAACCACAGCTGGTAACACTTGCATACGAGAAAGCCACAGCTATTATTTTTGCAGAAAATGTCTAATAAACCCTTCCTTCTCACAGTAGGTGATTTCTTTCTTTTTTAAAAGTCCTGAGATCTTTCATGACGTGCAAAGTTTCTTATGCTCCAGGGAAATTCAAGAGGTGCACGTCACTGAATGCCAGTACTCTTCTTACAAAGTGGTGTTGCTTTTCAGTCAAAAAGCCATTAATCAGCTAGACAGCGATTAGAGCATGAAGAGGCTTGGTCAGCACCACTTGCCCTGATTATGTTTCTGAACTGCATAGATTGGTAGAGGAAGAAGCTCTAAGTTAGCCTTATCATTCAGTCATCATTCAGGGCAGTAATATACAATATAATATTAGATTTGTGTGAGATTTTCATCTGTAGGCTGTTGTTCCTAATCTGTGTGCTTGAAATAGATGGTTGCTTACATGACTGGTGTCACAGTATTACATTTCCTGGAAGGTTTTACTGCTTTGTGGCAAGGCACCTCTTCAAGTTATCAGTGGGGATTTTTTCATGTTAAATATAGAGAGAAAGCCCAGTGATTTGAAGGTCTGGTACTTAGATGTACCTTCAGCTCTGTAATGAGACATTTCTGCACTGGTTTATTTAAATTTTTCTTATATTTGGTTTGATTATTTTGGAGCCTCATCTCTATTACTGTACGTTTGTCAACACTGCATTTCCTTTGCCATGTGGCAGCTCATTGATCACATAGATCTGTATCCTTTTGAACTTCACTTGCTGCTATGTATGTGTTCATCACTCACTCTGATTTAGTGCATCATCAGCAGTTTGAATTAGTTACCGTAGGAATCTCTGCTTTTGTGATAAATTAACTGCTTTTGTACTTTAGGCTTCACATTGTACATTTGGAAGAAGAATTTCCATACAGTGCTTTGGAGCTGTCTTTTTTGGTGCTGTTGAGTGGCCACTGTATTGAAACAAATTGGTCAACCTTTCAGAGGAGCTGTCTGGGGAAATGTGACATGCAGGCTGTTAAATACAGCAAGGTTCAGATTTCAATCACTTTTTACTATCATAAAGCTGGCTAGTTAGACTTTCTTTCATCTACACTGCTTAGTATTTCCTGCTTTTTAGACACCTCTGTGCATGCCTGTGTTCTGTTTGAATTGTGGCAGTCAATGTGAAACCCTATCAGAAACTTTCTAGGTATATAATAAAGCTCTAATGTGCTATTTTCCATATTGTTTGCCACTTCTGTCCAAGAATCTAGTAGTACAAGAAATGTATTCATCTATTTCCACAGTATTATCTTACAATCTATTTTTTACATAGTATATCAAACAGGTTTCAGTGCACCCATTTTATCATACCTATTTATTATATCTTTATTCCCAGTTCACAACAGTTAGCTGTATGCTGTTTAAAATGAGACTTCATTACAGACTTCTTAATAGAGTTTGCTGTAAAAACAAAAAAAATCAGGCACCTTAGGATCAGGCTCAGTGAAGCAATGAGCTGTGATGCTGTCCCCAGTTCAACAGTGCACATGGAACTACCTGGAGTCTTCCTTTGCTCAGTGGGAGGATGTAACTTCTGCCACCAGGCAGGAGCATCTTTACAGCTGGAGAACCTCTGGTGTTGCAGCTGGTGCATTTAGTAGATGTCGAGTGAAGTGCTTTTCAGCTAATTCTGCACCCATCTCCTCTGGTTTAGAAGAGCACAGAGTATATGACCTTGGTGAACATCAAAGTATCACCATGGGCATACTGGCTATGGCCTGTCCTTAAGTTAGTTGCTACTGATCCCTTTATTTTTTAAACTGTCTCACTTCTACTGACAGTTGTCAACAAGATAACTTGAGCATGTTAAAAGCAGGACATGGGAAGTCATAGGAAATCTCATAGGAGCTGACATCGCTGTTTTCTACAGTGCATGTTATACGCTATTGATAACATCTTTTGCCTTTTCTGGCCCCTCAGCATTTCTCATGGTTCTAATTTACATCACTCTGTATTTTAGGCTTACATTTGTTAAATGAATTCAGTGTTATGGACTTTTTCTGTAGCTTTTTCCACCATGACTTAAGTAGGTCAGTAAAAGTTTAAATAAAGTTCTGTAAGTTGCAGTGTAACAATATTTTTTTCCTTTGAAAAGTGTTAAAGATGTACAGCATAGTAAGGAACAGACTCGGATATCACTACCAAAAATGGAAGTCCTTCCTCTAGCTCCAAGAGGATTTGAATATACTATGTATGTAGCAAAATGCTTCTGTTTAAAGAAAAAATGTGATTGAAGATACTTAATTTAAATGTACAGTTATTGAGAAATGCTAAAGTTAATTTTATCTTTGCATTCTTTTCCTTTTATGTATGCACCTTAACCAGGACAATAAATTATGCAATTGCCCAGTGTTTTCTACATAGGGCAATGTCTGATTCAGTTCACAAAGTGGACCATGCTAACTGATTTGTCCTTCTATTCAGTAGTTTTGTAAACTTTTCATTTGCTTCATTTTCATTAGCCCCAGTTCCTAACTGCTACATACAATTTTCTGAAATGCCATCCAGTATGGTATCAGAGTGCATCACCAACAGTTAGTGAACAGAAGACATAAACCTCATAGGGAGGGAAGGGGTGGTGCTAGCCTCATTTTATAAATGGAGATCTAGGCCCACAGACATTTAAGTTAAAATTTACACAAGTGTGGAGTATGCAATATGAGCTGCCCAGTGCAGCACTTTTCCCTCCCATGTCTCTTAGCACTTACGGATTGGAAGAGTTTATGTGTTCAAAGCACAGCTTCCACTGGCTTCATTGTCAGCTGTGAGCGCTCAGCGTGGCTGCAGCTCAGCCTCTGTGGGCACCAAGGTGGGCCTCCAAAAATGTCGATCATACAATTAATGGTGCTATAAATAAATCAGTGAGAGTGAGGTGGGGGAAATTGGACCAATGTGATTAAAATAAAAAAAAGATCCATGAAATTTGGATATCTATTTTGAAACCCAAGAAGATGTTCTGTCAAAGTATTTAGCATTATAAACTATTTCAGATATTCAGAACAGACTTCACATTGGGTGCAGTCACAGAGTCCAGCTCTGCTACAAATCAGGCCACAGGGCCGTACGTAATGCACCCACAATTACAGCAGCCACCCATCATGACTGCTGGTGTTTTTTGCCCAATGTAATGTAACATAGGTAGGTGCTGTGCAGAGAGAGCTTTTTCCTAAAATGCTGCATTAGCAGAATATTCCTGTTTGGTTATATTAACTCCTTTCCCTCCTTTCTGCTCTGCTTTTTGTCCCCAGTGCATTTGGATCAGACAGTTTTGTACCCCGGCTGTCGGGGATTGCCCAGAGAAGGGAGAGACGGGCTCTTCGCTTTGTGCTTCGGGGCTCTAACCTCCCTCTCAGGTTAGGCAGCTGTGAGCCGTCGGTACAGGGAGAGAGAGGGACTCTCTAACCGCTAGGTCACCTAAAGTTGATCAGTGCTAGGAAAAAGCACGTTCCTGAAACAAGATCACTTTCCTTCTGACCTCTAGACCTCTGCTCCAGTGCATGGGGACAGCAGAGCTTTTCAGATGAAAGAGTGCCAAGAAAAGGTAAAATGCGGTATTTTTCCATGCTTTCGTTCTGGTGTTGACTGAAATTTTGGAGAAGAATTCGGTCTGAGACAGACATTTTGAAGACAAGATTTCAGCTCAAACAGTTACATTTTGGCCACATTGGAGGTCCCAGTAGGCAGAGTTAATAAAGGGTG
>NW_008825108.1:5598148-5600312 GCF_000699105.1 Pygoscelis adeliae | reverse complement strand
GGATGTCCCCAGTGCCCACGTTCAGAGCAAGGTTACGGTCAGTGTCGCCTTCATTAGGAGGAAGTCGTGCTGTCCTTCAGCTAGGATAAAATGTTGCTTTATTGCTCCATTGCTAAAGCTTCTTAAAAAAGAAAAACAATTAGTATACACACGATTTACTTACCTTGTTAAGTTTGTTTCCTCAGAACAGGATTGCCCTTTACGACAATGTTACAGTCAGTCATATTACAGATACTGCGTACTTATTCACTTGGTGTGCTTTCTGTGAGCTTCGCTTATTTTGTTGCATGAGGAATTCAGTTATGACTATTTTCTCCTTCATTTTTATTATAGGAATTATTAAGAGGAAGAATGAAAGGTATGAATTCTCAGATAATGTCAGCGGGCTGAGCGGCTATTCAAGAAAATGTTTTCTTTTGGAATAAAATTGTACTGCTCTCCTGATAGGAGCTCAGTGGCAACCTCGCCTCTGTTGCTATGAGGCAGCACAGTGGACTTTACAGGGTGCTGGAAGTACACATTTTGTGTGTGATTCTGCTGTCCTCGCACAATCAAAATTTCTATTAGCTTTTTAGAAGTCAGTGGGGATATTTCCAGCACAAAGACTGCAGGATTGAACTCATAGTATACACTTAATACACACTGGAAATGAAATAAATCCGCTTCTGTTCAGCCCAGTGGAGGACATTCAGAAAAAAGCTGAATCCCTACTGGATAAACAGGCTGTCATCAAAACTTTCTCCTTCTCCTTCACTTTCTTCTCCTCCTCCTTCCTCTTCCTCTTCCTCTTCCTCTTCCTCTTCCTCTTCCTCTTCCTCTTCCTCTTCCCCTTCCCCTTCCCCTTCCTCTTCCTTTCTCTACGTACATTTAAAGTTCCGTTACTGTAGCTAGGTAGACACAGTAGCATATAGCCAGATGTAAATGCTAATGATTTTTAAGGTGTCTCTATTTTGCAAAATGAAATGCAGCTCTAGTGACTGTATTGTACGATGGTCTTTTGCACCATGAGAAACATTTGCTCAATTGAATCAAACAACAAATAACGTATAAGCAAAGTCGAAGCTTCACTGTTACTGCTTTCCTATCTGTTATACATTGTTGCTGTATAAATGTTGCAGGTGATTATGATCTAGACACAGTGACATGCACATCATACTTACAATAAGTTTTCTCAAGTGATTTATGGTGACCTTTTCATAATAAGTAGCATTAATTTCTTTCCAATTCTGGGGCTTCTATAGAAAAATTATTACAGAAAAGTACACCAGAGATTTTTTGCCTGATTAGCAATCCCTGGGCATGATTCAAGTTAATGCAGAGGAATGAGCAGCCAACCTGTCACAATTAGCAGGTGCATCCAAATATCTGTGGAAAACATTCCATCATTTTTGTGTGCATTAAAAATATATTTATTGAGCAATATCTGGTTTTAAGTTCAAATGTATTATACAACCAAACAAAGCAGAACTAAAATTCAGTCAAATATATTGAGTTCAATTCCAGAGAGTACCTTATTTCTATAAGATTTGTTCTTAGCTCAGTAGTTTGGTACCACTACCAAATAATATATCAAATACATTTTTCTTTAAAGCCAAGCTTAATATACTAGCAGGTGTCTCACTGCACAGCAGATACCATCAGACTCTGCTAGGCAATAACTCTGCAATCCTTCTAACTGTTCCCTTTAGACTTCGCATGCAAACTGTTTTGCTACCAGACTGCGATTGCTGTTGCTATGCTTCAAAATGGAATGTCCTTCCTCTTCATGTTAATAACTAATAGGTGAAGCTGAATTTTACGAGGGAAATAAACCTCTCCATTTAATAATTCTGAACTTTTAATAAGGATTCCCACCAAAGCAGGATATATTTTAAAGTAGCTGGAAATTTGCCTGAGTACAAATTTTGAGTCTGTTTTAGATGCCCCATTCTCATTGGATTCACATTGAATTGCAATGCAGAAGAGATCTATTAATTGCAAAATTGCATTTCTTACAGTGGTTTGAGGTTTGATTCTTTTCTTGTGTTGAAATGAAAATGACAGGGCCATATTGATTTTCATAGAATCATAGAATAGTTTGGGTTGGAAGGGACCTTTAAAGGTCATCTAGTCCAAACCCCCTGCCGTGGGCAGGGACATCTTCAATTAGATCAAGATCAGGTTG
>NW_008825108.1:5596115-5597381 GCF_000699105.1 Pygoscelis adeliae | reverse complement strand
CCAGGCACAGAGGTGAGACTGACTGGCCTGTAGTTACCCGGGTCTTCCCTTTTTCCCTTTTTAAAAATGGGGGTGATGTTTCCCCTTTTCCAGTCAGTGGGAACTTCACTGGACTGCCATGACTTCTCAAATACGATGGATAGTGGCTTAGCAACTTCAGCCACCAGTTCCTTCAGGACCCACAGATGCATCTCATTGGGTCCCATGGACTTGCACACCTTCAGGTGCCTTAGATGGTCTCGATCCTGATGTTGTCCCACAGTGGGCGGCTCTTTGTTCTCCCAGTCCCTGCTCTTGCCTTCTGCAGCTTGGGCAGTGAGGCTCGAGCACTTGCCGGTGAAGCCTGAGGCAAAAAAGTCATTGAGTACCTCCGCCTTCTCTGTGTCCCGGGTAACCAAGTCTCCCATGTCATTCCGGAGAGGGCCCACATTTTCCCTCGTCTTCCTTTTATCCCCAACATACCTATAGAATCTTTTCTTGTTGCCCTTGATGTCCCTGGCCAGATTTAATTCTGTCAGGGCTTCAGCTTTCCTAACCTGATTCCTGGCTGCTGGGACAATTTCTCTGTATTCCTCCCAGGCTACCTGTCCTTGCTTCCACCCTCTGTAGGCTTCCTTTTTGTGTTTGAGTTTGTCCAGGATCTCCTTGTTCATCCATGCAGGCCTCCTGGCGTTTTTGCCTGACTTCCTCTTTGTTGGGATGCATCGCTCCTGATTTTCATTGGGTTACTTCTGATTTACAGTACTGGTCTCTTTTTGACAAGAAGCAGGTAGAGCGAAGAAAGCAGTCCCAATGACTTAATGATGGCTCTTGCCTCCTCCTTTCTCTTACTAGTTTCTCTTGTGTCTCAGCCTGGATGGCGCGCTGTTTGGGACAGGACGCAGGTCCTATCTGTATCCTCTAAATGAATGTTACACTTCCAGCACCGTGGATGAGATACTCTCAACATTGCCCTATTTTTTCTCCCACTGAAATCAGTGCTAAAAATCCCATTGACCCATATAATGCCAGAAATGTCAGTTCTGCTGATCTGATTATTGTTAGAGCATATGGGAGTGTTGTGAATTACAAAGGAAAAAGGACAAAGTAAAATACTATAATTATGTGGCCTATTCAGCATCATTGGCTCTAGAGAAAATTAAGATTTATTTCCATATATGGTTCCAGTATCACTCTTCCTGATTAGTAGTTATAGCTTGCTGTTTGGATATAATGGTTTAATTGCAGATATGACATGTTGACAGTGGATATTTTCGAGTTCCTGCT
>NW_008825108.1:5584633-5596104 GCF_000699105.1 Pygoscelis adeliae | reverse complement strand
CTGTTGTGTGTGAAAAAAAATCTAAATATACCTTTTGAAAATAAAGGGCTGGAATTTCAGCTGGTGTACATTGATGGGATTCCACCGATTTCCTTCCCTAGGATTTTATGCATTGTCTGAGATAGTAGCCCAAAGAGAAGGCAAACCGCAGCTGAAGGGAATACTTGCAAGATGCCTCTGAAGTATGTTGCACACCTCTCGGGCTTTTTTTAACTTCTTTTTACCTATTTGTCAGCTTGAATCTAGAAGTTAGCTAAGAAGTTCCTGATAGTGGACATTTTAAACACTGCTTTCCTGTGGTACCACAGTAGGATTATTGGGAACATTGAAACTGTTACTTGCTCTTAAGAATTTTTAATTGCTTAATGCAGCTAATGGTAAAACTACAGGCTGGATAAATTAGCAATTGAAAAAGTGTGATTGTATATGGAACAGATAAAATAGTTCTTTTGTGTTATTATATAAGGAAAAAGGCAAAAAAGATTCGGAAAAGATTAAAAAAACAAAAACAACCCCAGTCCTATCTGCCAGGCCTGGACGTCTTACAGGGACACCACTTTCAGAAAATGAAGAGACAGATAGAATTACTAATCACATAAAATATGTTTAGCCAATAGCTTTCTATGTGGAAGCGATTCAACAGGTAGCTCCACTGATATGTGTAGAATTATTAGAAATGAGGAGAAAAAAAGGTTATCCTTAGCAGCTATATTATTTGATTGTTCAAAGTGGTGTAAAATTCTAATTCAGAGTTTTATTTTTAATGCCAAGTAAACAAGGTTTAAGCTGTGTTTACACAGGGACACACAAAATTTCATTCAAAGTAGCTGAAGGTGTGAATTGTAATTGGATTAGTTAAACCTCATTGTAGCCCCATGTGGCCACTTTCAAAACTGAAGTTAACTGTTAATTCATTTACTCTAATTCATGATAGTGTTTTCATTGTGACTTGAAGTCACTGTCTACTTCAGTTCTGAATGACAATGTCCATACATAGGGTTTAATGAAGGTTAACTAATTCACTGTAAAAATGAGCTTATTGATGAGGAATGATACCATCAACCATTAGTTGAACATTTGAAAAGAACATTTGAGCATTGCTTTTAGAGAAATGCACTTCAAAATAAGCTTTTTGTTTCCCTTAAATGTGAGACATTGATAATCTTTCTTTTAACTGTCTTCTGAAATCACCGCTGCATTTCTTTCTGTCTGGTCTCTTTCCTAATGCTCAGCGCATACTTGGACAGGACAGTGGCTTAGGAAACCATCCTTTTGTTATCCTCAATGCTATCTCCACCTGCTCATTCCCATCCATGCATGGCCACCCAGTGCCACTTCATTTGTACCAGTGGAAGAGTTTGGAGTCCTTTTTGTTAAACTTGATCAAGGAAGGAAGGGTGTCCTTGGTGCAGAATGATAGATTTACTTCCTATACAGGCCATTTCAGAGGTCTAGTTTGCAAAGTAGCCTCACAAACGGGGGTGGGGACAAGGAGGAGCAGAAGTTGTGGAAAGTACTTAGTCTGGCTGTACCACCAAAGTGTCATCAAACTGTAGCTCAGGGGAGATACAGGAATGCATTTGATGCTGTGTCTGTATATAAAACAGATGTGATAATTTTAGTACTAGGTGGGGACTATCTACACTGCAGGCATGGCCTTACACTCCTTATGTGCTTGCTGTTTCAATATCATTTTGATGCTGTTTTTTGTTATTGTAGGTTGAAATGCTTTTTTAGTTAGTTTAATTCTTGGCTTGTTGGCAAGTGAGTAACTTCATTTTTTGTTGGAGGAACACATTTTAATGCAATAGTAGATTAAAGTATGGGAAGGATATCAACATTTTTGATCCTCTGGTAGAACTCACTCATGAAAGTTAAAGTATATTCCATGACTCTAGTGTATTCTGTAGGTTGACAGTTTCTGACAAGACTGCCTGGAAGCAGTTTTGGGCACTCTTAGTAAAACTGATATAGAAGGCGAAGAAGTTGCTTGACTTGCTTGACCTGGAAAAATCTGTTTCCAAGGTTTTTCTTAGCTGGCTTTGCAGTACTGCTTTGATAAGTGGTCTGATCACAGCTGTTCTTTCAATTTAGAGCTAGCTCTGCAGCTTGACTCACTGGTACAAATTAATTCCGACACAAATAGAGTTAACCCCCATCTAATTCGCTGTATACAATGTTTACCATGACCAATAAGGTGAATTTACCTACTCCTTATTTGGTACTCTACCGCTTGTCTGACTGCCCAGCCGGGAGGGTGATCACTTCTTTTCCTTAAGGCTCTTTCTCAAGGGTTAGTCTGTTGTACAACTGAAAAATACTGCAAACGTAGTTGGCTATTTTAGCTTTTCTATTCAGTAGTCTTCCTTTTTATGCAAATCTGCACTTCTTTGTAGCTTACTGGTAGTGCTTTACCACTGGTTCTCACTCCCTCTTGTTTGTCACTCACCATTGCAAACATACACAGTACCTTCCTGCCTCTAACCCTTGCCCCAGCTTTTTTATTTGAATGTTAGGCAATGTCAAGATAATACGTGATAGCAGTTTTGATGTTAGAGCTGTGAAGGAAATGGGTAAAAAAGGTGGCATAGTCAGTGGGTCAGCATCTGTCAGATGGTGTCTGGTGGCTTAAGGTTAAGTATACAAATTTCTGGGAAGACACACTGGATTTGATAGCTGGAGCCTTAGAGCCTGATTTCCACCTAAACTAAATGTTTTTAGTAGTAGCTCTAAATCTTCGGTGAGATACAGCAGTCATGTATAAAACTGTTCAACAAGAACATATTGTAAGCTGAAGGGAGGAGGATGTGCACCCAGGAGTAGGAATGAAATACAGAAGAGGGAGGTAGAGGCAAGACTGCTGTTTCCTGAGCCCGGAGAAATGAGGGCATTCAGAGGAATGTAGCCACAAGAATTTGATGCCAAAATATTTTGCTACTTTTTCCTCACTCATATAGTAGAATTTCCCAGTTATCTTTAGGAGAAGAAGTAAGTTATTCAATGTTAATCTGTTTCAGATCTCAGCACCACTCATATAAGTCGGGAGCTGTTCCTTCAGCCAACCAATCAACTTCATACAGATGATAAACTGAGAAAGGAGTTTGGTCCTAGAATTATGTTTCAGTTCCTGGTTATACATCTGAAGTCTCCCCTGAAAGTAAGATATATGTTTGGAGACTTATTCCCCCTTTACACTTGTTTAACCTCTTTGCATTTATCAGTCACTACCTTTTATTAGTTGTGAGCATTATCATGCCTGGATGGTGGGGTAGTTCATTTTTTCGAAACCAATCCCTAGCTCAATCTCTAGCAGTACTGAGAGAACTAAGATTGCAAAGGGATAAAAGACTTTTTCCCTTTAAATAGTCTCTTTTTCTTAAAGAGTCTAATACAATAAAAGGTCTGCAAGCTTAATCAATACAGCATTACTAAAAACATCTTTCAAAATCCTTTAGCACTTTTCACTGTACTCCTATTTCTACTACTGTTCAAGCTATCTGCTTCAGTATTCAAGTAATAAAATAATTTCAAAAGTATCGAGCCTTTTAATTTTTTTTGGGGGGATTAAGATTACTATTTGACAAAACATTATATTATAGTCTAAATCTGTTGGGATTTTTTCCAAGATCTTAGGTTTTGGTTGTGCAGTAATTGGACTTTCTTTTCATGGTGTGACAGATTCTGGATTTTTTTTATTTATTTGATTTTAAAAACTACTAAAACACATGTCAGAAAACCACATTGATTATTTTTTTTTATTGATAGAGGTGAAGGGATTATATTCTGTTATTCTTTCTGGCAAAGAGTGGCTTCATGTTTTAATGACAAGATGTTAAGAAGATTATTACAAGAGGATGCTTGCTGAAAATGTAAAACCAAATGATAATTTTTGTGTGTGCGTTTGATTAATTTTAATGTTGATTGACACTGCACTAGGGTCTGTGGACTCTCTTTCTACTTTCCCCATGACAAATAAAAAGTTTAAAGGCGGCATTACAGTGGAGAAGAAAGGGGGAGTTGTAGAAGAGCGCTCTTGAGTTTTGGGTTGTTAAAGAGGTTTTTATGCCATCTTTTCTCCTCACACATACCATAGGGTTATAGCTGAAAGTTAGGAAGGTGGCTGAAGCATATCTTCATGCTCCAGCATGCTCCAGTTGATGGAACAGCTTTTGCAGGTGATAGACTTGTAGGTTTATGATGGGAAGCAGCCTTGCAGCCAGATGGTTCTGGGCATATGTGTTTATGAGAAAGTGGCTCTAAGTCACTTTACCTCCTTTGGAGCTGTGCTGAGCGCAGCTTAGGTTCAGGCAGCTCTGTTTTCAGTGTCATCCTCCTTTTCTGTTCTGTGGCTTGCATTTCTCTTCTGTTTGCTTTGGTTATTTTCTATTCAGTGTAAAGGTGAAGGAGTGGCTAATACTCCTGCCCTGGAGAATTACAGTGAATGAGAACATGTCTTCTGCCCCTTTGCAAGCTACTTAAGACTTAGATATGGGTCCCCAGGAGGAAAAATGGATTATATTCCTGCTTGTTCCATCCTAAGAACAGACAAGCAGGGTATGTATAGATCTTTGGCTCCTATTTTAATACTTCCTGGGATGTATTTGATGCTGATATGTATAAGCCTTTTCTCTTCCTTTTTAAGTTGAGTGCCTGTCCATGAAAGATACTTCAAGAGAGGTTGAGAATTTGGTAATGAAAGTTCAGGCTGGGTCATGGTAACCCTAGCTAGAACAGCTTGGAGGGTGGTAACAAAATGTAACTTTGCAGCATAGCTGGGAGCGGTTTAACCTGGTGGTGGTCTCAGTATAAAACCAAGCTCTGGTATGTGGACACATATGATACGGATCTGTAAAAGCATGAATGGCTTGGGGAGAATGAAGTAGGGAACAGTAATGCACTGTGTCTTCTAGTGCCAGAACTAGGGAGCAGCAGATGAAACCAGCAGACGGGCAGATGTTTGAAACAGGTATCTTCACACAACAGATCACTGAACTGGGAAATGCTTTTTTATAAGGTGTTGCAAATGCTGAACATTTATATGGGTTCAGAAAGCAACTGGCCAAGTTCATAGAAGATAACTATTAAATGCAAAGATACTAATCTGCTCAGGATCCCTTGTGCCATGAAGTGCTGGGTGCTGGGAGAGCATACTGGGGAAGTATCACTGTATGCTTGTCCTGTTTTATACCCCTTCTGGGTGTCTGCTACTGGTTATTGTTGAAAACAGGATACTGATATATGAGGACGTTTAATGGGACCTGGTTCAGTAACCTTTTGCTCTTGTGCCTGTAAAAAATGCACTCAGATTTTGGATTGCAATGTAGATTTACTATTGGAAGCATATTTTGATGCACACTGTCATTTAGGACTGCTTTTTGTGTAGCATGCATTCGATAACACTCCTAGTTGGATGCTATGTATATGGTCTCAATGCAGCTTTCACGAAATAATGGAAAAATGGGTGATCAAGTTGTATGGTGCCAGGACTGTACTTGCATGTTGTGTTTATCATTGTATTTTCTTATTTCATTGTAAATGTTAGGATACCTTTTGTTTTTCTTTGTGTGATAAACATGTTAGATTGGAGGATGATAAATTTTTAACTGAGTGACGAGCCACATCTAAACCTCCCAATTTGTGTATTAGGAGAAAAAACAAAAGAAAAGGGCAGAAGCATTTCACCTCTTTGCAGTCTTTCTGAATGCAAAATGTAGAAGTCAAATTTAATGTCTAATGGTAGATTGGTAAACAGGATTATTGCCTGGATGGAGTAAATCCTCAAGTGTTCCACCCATTTTATTTTGCTGTATAACAATTCTGAAAGCAACTCTCAGAAGGACCAATACATGGAGCATTTTCTAGTACCGCTTAGAATGCACATGTATATTTGTTGTTATTTATTTACCTCATCCCACTTTTGTTTATTCCTATTTTAGCTTTTTAATTTGCAATTCAACTTCTTTAGCTTTGAAAGCTATTGAATATTTCACTGTGCCTTAAATGATTCTGTATTTTTAGACAAAATGGTAGCACAGTGTGCTATAGATGCAGCCTATATAATATTGTCTTTTTTCCAAGTTAGTCTCATGACATTGTTAAAACTCGGCACTGCATTTACAGAGTCAGTGTTCTCATTTAGCCTTCCTAGCCTGTGATTAAATGGGAGTTGCTGCTTGTTGTACTATGGGTTGGCTGACAAAAGCTAAATCTGTCACAGGTGCTACAATTTGTGTATCAGAAAATTTGCTTTCCAAATACCAATTATTCCCAAAGTATCTTACTTCACACAAAGCACAGATAACAGAGTCAGCAAATTTGTCCCAGTTTTATCATTGTGCTGTAAATTAGGGTTTGTCTCCTACCATTGTGTAAAGTGAAGATGGTAGAAATTCAAATGCAGGAGAAGCCATTGATTTTACAACCTCTGATGTGTTTTTTCACTTAATTCTTCCAATCAAAATGCTTGAAATGTATGTTATTCAAATAATCATTGCTGAATTTCACTTCTGTAATTGAATGAGCTGTTGTCTAGGGTCACAGGATGGTGGGAAACTAACAGTGTTGTCTCTCCAGATGTCGTTAAAAATTGGAAGCGTTTTGTGCCTCAAAGCCCCAGACCTAACCTGGTCATATGCTTAAACTATTAATTTGGGAAGTTAATTTAATATGACGGTAGCTTATCAGGAATTATCTTTCTGGTTGCTATGGGAGAAGAATGGACCCTAAGTCATTGAAACTGCGGCTGAATAAGTGAAAGCATTCAGTTTATAACCTCCTCAGACTCTGAGTCACGTATGTCGTGAAAACACCCATGTAGGTACCTGTGCACAAGCACAGAGTTGAGTTCCCGTCACCCCTCTTCCACCGCTACCTGTTGTGGAGAGCCTTTGTGATAACCTGTTACCGCCCCAGTTGCCAGTATGATGTATTTTGACATTGAAATGCCAGGATCTCCCTAGATAAGAGTTTGTAGTTCAGGTAGGCTATTGCTCAGTTAAATCTTTTGTAACAATTCTAGCTGTCACTCGAGTGAGCAAATTTGTGACACTAGCGGCAGAATGACCTGCTAAAATAGCAACTGGAACTGTGTTTCAGCAGCTTCTCCTTTCATTGCCGAGAACTACCTAGGAATCCCTTCTGAGATTAGACAAGTATTTTAAATGTATATTCAAAATATTTAGCTTATAGAGTGACTTACACAGAAAAAGAATAGAGCATTGAATGCTCTAAATGAAACTTCTAGCAACAATTTTTGCATTGTAAACTAGCCTAAGAAACTGTTTATTTACTTCCTTAGGATGAACATATTGTATATTTCTAGATTTCTGACAAATGCAAACATTGATGTGATTTAACTTCTAATAGCAGTGATTCACAGCTCTTGTTGTTTGGCTTGTGTATAGTAATACTGATTTGTATTTTTATTTCATTTCTGTAGGACTATTTAACCATTCACAAGTATGGCAATGCAGCCAGAAATGATCTCTGGAACACATTGTCAAAGGTAAAACGCTTTAATCTATTGCACTGAGGGAGAAGCAGGAATTTACTGTGTTATTTTTCTTGGTGAGGTTAGGAGTGAATAGTGCATAATGAGATCTTCAGACCCCAGAGCAAATATAAAAATTGATGCAAAGAAATTCCATTTGAATTAACCTAGTGGCAACATTAAAATATGTTTTTTGCAGCATTTCTCTTCTTTGTTATGTTAGAATATGTTTCCTTGTTTGTGCTATGTCACTGATGTGCAGTAAAAGATAATTTCATGGAATCTGCTATCTTTGACTTTAGTGGCAGCACGCTGAGGCCCGTAAGCTGGAAAGCACATGAAAGTGCTGAGCTTTGGCATTTATATCAGGTGTGTTTGCGATTTTGTATGGAGTTACGATTTGTGTGAAGGACAAAACTATTAAAGCTTTAAAGTTTGGTGTAAACAGATAACTATTCACTGTAACATTTGGCATGCTGTAGAGACTTATAGTTGCTATGTCCAAGCTCGTCTTGAGTTTCTAGAGCCTGGTCCAGGTATCTATAAGGGCAGAGTTTAATTTTTGTAAAGTGAGCCAAGCATGCCTGAATTTCTCACCTACAGAGCTCGTCCGGGCACTCCAGAATAAAGACAGAGTGCAAGCCAATGTAGAGTACAGTCAGGGAGTTTGGGCACAAGTACCAACTCAAGCCATGTGTAAACATGGTAATCTAATTGTAACTATTGACGCCAAAGCTGGGATTCAGCTGGAGGTCAAGACATCTGCATTTATCTAGACAAGCAGGTATATACATGTAAGCTAGGTGTCCAAGCTCCACTTGTTGTCAGTGAGGGCTGGAGTCAGTTGCCTGTTCATAGACATCTAACAACGTTTACCTTAATTTGTCCTACCTGGCTTCCAGGTACCCTTCTGGAGTGGCAGGTCAAGGTCAAATGACATTAGCCACCTATATGTGGGCAACTGAACTGAGTCCTATGTCTGTACTGACTGTTAATGAGAGTTGAGACGTGTAACATACAGGCAGGCTCTGACTATGTCTTAATGTCTCTATGTCTTAATCTGAACTTGAATGCCACTGCAAAAGTCTTTCTTGCTTCTCACCTGGTGTCTTCCTCTGTTAAAGCCTTTAGGACAGTTCTCGGTGATGGGAGGTCAGAGGGATGAATGTAATCTTGAGAGAACAACAGAACCCACAGCTAATAAAATAGAACAAAAATGAGACTGTATTCTGTTCCATAACCACTACAGCTATGCTGTGTGCTCAAATCTATTGTTAAGGCTAATAATTCCGTTTGTGTCACCTGTAAGCACGTTTGTTGCCAGCCGCTTAGTTCCTAATGCATTGCAATTGCAGCTTCAGTTCTGAAGACTTCTTGCTGGGTTCTGCTTGTATTCATCAGAGGTTGCTCAGTCTGTGATCTAGGACTGTTCGGCAGCTAGGGACATGTCTGTCGCTGAAGAACAAATGATGCCTTTGACATACGGTATCAAATATGAACACATTAATCCTCCATGTGTTATGACAGGTACAGTTTATGAAGGAGCTGGCGATATCTTTGTATACATGGCCTCAGTTTGGACATGAGGGACAGTATTTTCAAATAACTAGTAATTTGATTTTCATAACAGAGAAGCTCTGTACTTTTAGAAATCAGGCCCTTTGAATATGCCTTATTGTAGATACCCTAGATCAACTAACACTGAGTTTTTTTTAACCTTAGCTGGTCAAGAATATGTTTTGGAGACAGCCACCCAGTATTTCTGTGGCTCTTGTTAAAACCCTGTAAAGCAGGTTGTTTCTTCTGTTACAGCAAAAGTGGATGAATGATGTGGGAAACATGACTTTCTGGCTGTCACTCTCCTCTCTGGCAAGATTGCTCAATGTTTATTTTTAAGATATGCAGAGACTGTTGATTAAATTCTGTAGTGTGTGTGCACTTGGTGTAAATGTGTGTGCGTGCATGCGTGATGGTTATTTAAACCTCTAAAACTAATTATGGTCTCTAGGACAAAAAAAAAGAGTTTTGTATGTTGGATGATGGTATTGCTTCAACATATTGAAACTTTTCTTTTTTCTTGAAGGCTTTAAAAAGGGTTGGAAAATCTGTAAATATCCAAGAAGTAATGGATCAGTGGACACTACAGATGGGTTATCCTGTTATCACTATCTTGGGAAATGAAACTACGGACAATGTCATAGTGATCTCCCAAGCGCGTTTTGTTTATGATAGTGATGCTAAACCCAAGGATCCTGCCCTTGGAGACAACAGGTACTTGCATTTCTCAATATCTTTCAAGAGGCTGTAGGTTTTTAAGTAAGTGCTTCATGTGTGTATTTTTATGAAGATGGCTTTTTAGAAATCTCTGAGCTTTGCTTGGTATCAATAGCATGTGGTGGCCATTCCATTTGAACTGTAGTAAAGATGATGGTAGTTAAAAGAATTGAAAAAATCGTTAGAGTAATAGAACAAGAAGATAAAACTTGTAATGTGCCCATTTTCATCCTGACAGTTCTCTCCGTGACTACGTCTTACGTCACACATCTGTTTCCTCTCCTTTTCTTTTGATTTTGTCGCACTCCATGAAGTAATTTGGAATGTGGTTGGAAAGTCTGATACTTCTTTTTAAGTAATTCTTTAGAGTGGACCTCTCCATGCTCATACATCAAGTAGGCAGATGTAACTGTGTGTCGGGTATATACCTCGCTTGACTTGGGAAGCAGTCAAGAGCTGAACTGGGCCTCTCTACAAGGCAGGGGGTTCCAGCTGTTCCAATTTTGAAGCCAGCTGAACTGGTCCTATGGAGATCATTACATTCGCTGAAATCAGCAGGCACTTAGCATCTCTGCCCCTACCCTTTTTCCACTTACTTTTCCTTCCTGCTCCCAGCTGCCTCCACGCACTTCCTTCATCCCAGAGACAAGTTGACATTCCTGGCTGATGCTGGGGAATCCTCATCTTACTGTTTAAAGCAGTTTTGGCATGATATTTTAAGGCCAAGGATATAGAGCAGATGCCAGAGATTTACAATTTAGCCTTAGAAGCTTCTGTGTTCACCTTTTCATACTCAGTGGGAAAGAGGGCATGCTCTCAACCTTGAGTACTCTGTGCTTGTCCAGTAGATTTAAACCATTAAAAAGTAAAATTTAATACCAAATTTTGCTTGACATGTCTGGAGCTTATAGAATATTCCTATTGAGGAAGGCCTAAAAATATAGTTATGTTTATTGGGAAATGTTTAGAAGTGTGTTATCCTTTTTTAGAACATGAATATTATGGAACTCAGACATGACACAGAGTAAATTGTTGTTTTTCTGGCTATATTGGAACAACCTAGCAGGGTATTAAGCATCTGTTTAAGTTCTGGGCTGAAACTAGTTCCTTTGTGAAAAAGAAATAAAACAAGCTAATGTGGACTGTTGGAAGTGTTCATGATTCACAGTTCAGTGCAGCGTGAGAGTGATTCTCTCTTATTCACTTGAAAATTTCTTTTGTGCAAATGTATATATGCCTAATGTAATGTGAGTGGATTTTACTACTCAGAAAAACAGAGATTATTAGTTTTTTGATTGATTAAAACGGAGATGTTAAGCCTTTCAAGTATTGTAGAGACTTTCTTAAATAGATTTGCTAGGTGCTCAGTATTGCTGTAATTCATGAGTAAAGACTACTGGGTGCGTAAATGTTTTGTAAGGTGGAACATCAGGGGTGAGAATAAGACAGTTTTATTTTCATGTGACATTAATTCAGAATTCAAACCATATCTTGAGGTACGTGGAAGGGTAGTGTTCTGCACCAATAGGGCAAGTTATGCTGAATTTCTTAGGAGATTTTGTCTACATATTTTATCAAAATTATAATTTCTAAACAAGGGAAGTAAGATTTAGTGCTATAGGCAGCACCAAAAAAGATATCAGCATGGGCCCTGCCGGGAATTTACTGTCCTAACAGGCAATACAATACATAATATATGTATCTCCTG
>NW_008825108.1:5583806-5584565 GCF_000699105.1 Pygoscelis adeliae | reverse complement strand
TGCTGTGCTTCCATGTCCTTTTAACCACAAATGGGAAGGAAGCCCCTTGCCCAAGGAGGGCTTTACAGATGGGATGTTTACTCCAGCCGGTTAGATGGTGGAGCTAGTTTGCCACTTCCCAGTTAAAGTTATTTGAAAGTCATGTTATGTAAGTATAAATACCAAAGAACAGGAACCATATACATTCAGCAAAAGGTGAAACTTGCCTATGCCATCCACCTTTCAAAAACCATCCACCAATTTATATTAAAGTCCTACGGCTTAGTTATAAATTAGTGTCTAGAGTGTTATAACAATGACCATGCGATTCATTGGTGCACTGCCCACAGGCACGTGTGGCTTGGTATGCACAATGGCTTTGTGTCATTACATGTCCTTTCATACTATCAAGTTAAGTAGAAAAAGAAGATTGGCATACTGAAAATAAATTTACGCTTTCTGTCAGCAATGATCTAGATCTTTTTCAGGTTTTTTTAATGGGGTTTTTTCATTGGAAAAGTCACTATTGCTTCAATTATTGTGAAAGCAATAGGGAAAATCACATTGATGTGATGTCATTTGACAATTCGTGATACATTACCTTGGTTTTTAACATTGGAAGAGCTGAAGTTTGTATGACATGATACAAAGGGTCCAGTTTTTCTACAAGTACACAAAGGGGGGTGATAACTGGAATGGAAACAGCACGTTGATGGACGTTCAGCACTGCTGCGAAATGCGGTGTTCTGGCTGATTCTGCAGGTGGCTTTGGTCAGGAAG
>NW_008825108.1:5580410-5583777 GCF_000699105.1 Pygoscelis adeliae | reverse complement strand
GCCTGATAACACGGGTGAATGTTGTGGGAGGCACAGAGGTATATATATACACATATATAACATCAGCCTGCAGGCTTTGGGGGTGTTACCTATCAGTGGCCTAATTCACAGTCCAATGAAGTCGGTGCTCATCTCCCCTCCGTGACCCATGAATTAGGCGTTGGACACATGGCTCCCTGGGGAACCATAATAGGCACTGTAAATAACGGGGAGCAAATGGTATTTATGCCACATTTGAGGCCATGCTCTTGCAGGGCAGGCTACATTGGCTTCCTTAGGGTAGTTTATCTGTGGATTAATCATGACGATCATTTTAAACACCGTAAAGAGTAGAGCTGCAGATAACACAGAAAAATGTACAGGTCCAGGCCTTTCCAGGAGTTTATCATCTAAACAGACAAAATGATGTGCACTGGAAGGCTCTGGGGAAGGCTATTAAAGCATCCATCTGCCATATAGTCTTTAGTTAATCAGAGGTGGGGCTGTAGTTCGGCATGGCACAGCAATAAACGTCAGTTCTATTGCCTTCAAAGTGATGAGGAGTTTAAACTTCTGGTTCAGACCCTCTCTAGGCAAATTTAACTTTGCCTTACTTTAGAAAGAATCACTTCAGAGCAGGTCTTTCAGATGTATCTGCTGCATAAGAAATGTAAATAAAGAGGCAAGTGAATATTTCAGAACGATTCTAGTTTTATAAAATGTCTGTGCTTTTCTTTATGCTATGTGTTTATGCAGCAATTAACTGTTAAAAATGAAATGTGAAGCAGCATATTTAATTTTTCTCTCTGAAATCATATAGAGGAATATAGAAGCAGCAAGCAGATTTTTCTAAGTGATAAACGGTAAAAGTGAAAATTGTTGATACCTTTGGCAGTGGTTTACTCCTAGTTCTGCCTAGTCCATTATTGTAAGTGTCTTTAATTCTACTGCAGAAGAGAATGATTACATATAGTTGATTTTCCCATCTCATGTACAGTTGGATTCCTTCTCTCTATAACTGCAGAAAAATGTGTTTCAAGGGCCATACATATATAAACTGTGATTTATTTGTGTGCATAGAATCGACTGTCTGGCATGCTAAGCTCTAACATTTGGCCTGAAATTATAGAAGGTATACAATTTCACTTCTTTGCAAACTGAACATAGATTTTACTTGACACTTACGCCTTCACATGATCCATAGTCCTCATTTTATGAGAGAATAAAACTAATAATGACAGACATCGTTTCTAGGAATCCCATTCCTCAGAAGGGCCAAAATCACCAGCTTTGATATGAATGTCAAAGACAGTGGTTGGTACAATGTCTCAGTAGCAATTTCAGCTTCTCCAAGCAAAAGTTTAAAACTCCTGTAATAACTGTATAATTCATATTCTTCCCCCGAATAACAATCCTTTAGTTATGTCTAGGTTCAGGCCACGACTCCTGTATACCCCTGTGAGAATGGATTATGCCCTTACATTGCAAGGCTACAGGGGAGGAGGTGATATTCCATCTGACAGGGTTCAGTGGGTTTCCCTGCTGACAGAGAAAATGATGATTTTAAAGCATCAGTCTCATCCATCATTACAAGAATGGCTCACAGATATGACAAGAAATCTTATGAAAAATAATCTGTGGTCTAGACAGTAAACTAATCAGTTTTGATGAAATCCATAAACCTTTTATATACTGTATTGAAGAGCAGACCAAAGCTTTCTGGTTATGGGTATAAGTTTTGCCTTTTAAAAATATACAGAGCTTGTCTCTTCAAAAGTGGAGAAGTAACCTTTCCAATGTTATCAAAATAATTAAGTTCATGTTGCTGAGGTAATATTCACTTGTATAGTGTTCTTATCATGCTCGCAGTTTCCATAGCTAATCTTCGCTTGTTCATGATAATATCCTAAAGGGAAATGTCATGCTAGATGTTGAACACAGCTAGCTGTGGGGAGGGAGAAAAAAGGAAGAGGTACAAATCAGGATACGGACAGGGTATTCTGTGGTAATACGGACAGTGCTGTACTGTGGTAATCCTCAGTGCCTTTCTCCATGTGGCTGGACTAGGGAAAATTCAGTCAAATGGTGCAAGCCAGGGACATGACCAGCAAAACTAGAGCTGTACAGACTCATGGGTCTAACACCATGTAGTAATTATGACAGCTGAAAGGCTTTACAGCGGGCAGCAGAGCTGCTCAGCAGTCACTCCACTCCAAGATGAATGATTAACTGCAGAATTTATTTCCCTTCAAGTCTCTTCTGAATTTCCTACCCAGAGCTCATTTATTCAGGCTTTGCAGAAAAAGGGCTGTGCTTGTCCCTTTACTGATAATTGTTTGAATAGTAAAAGCATAGCTGTGTTTGGGTATTGCCATGTGTATTCTTACTTATTTGTATGGTATTACCACTTGAGCAGCGATGGGGAACTTACTCTGTCCACTTATCAGCTGAGGGGTTGGTTAAACACAAAACAAAATGTTAGGAGCATAAGGGGAATGCTGATAACTATCTTTGAGATCTTCTTAGGGCAATTGCTGAATAATGTAACATATGTAGTATTAATTATGTAATAAAAAGGACCATAATATGGACAAATATTGTTCCATAAGCTGAGGAAAAAGGGCTAACAAAATATAAATAGAAAAAGAAGTACTCATTTACCTCCCTATCTCTGGGAAATATCCTCTAATCTTCCATTTTCTCATGTCCTTTGAGTGTTTTCTTGTTATGCCTTTTGTCTTTACTATACCTGAAAGATTACGCTTATATCAGCGTTTCTACTGGAAACAGCTTTTGTGTTGCTGCCTAGGGAGTAGATGTGGTACCCTGGTTCATCTTGACTGACCTGAGTGCCTCTATATCAGCTATAATAACGATGAATGGAATGGGCTCCAGGAGAGGAAGGTACTGGTATTAGGCACATAGGAAATGGAATTATCAGGAACAAGATTAAAAAATCAAGAATCCTTAGTGGAGCACAGAACTGTGTGTGAACACAGCCAGATATTGATTTGACCAGTTTTTTTGCTGGTCAAGCAGGAACTTGAAAATACTTGCTCTTGCAGAAGAGTGAGAAAGTGTGGGGAGCTCCTTCTCTTTACATGTCACTGCTGTTTAGTAGAGGACGGCTCTATGACACCAACAGATTTTGTCCTTCAGTGTGCATAGGGACAGTCCTTAACCCCAGCAGCCTGAGAGAGGACAATGCTGTGCAGAGCGCGCCTCCTCCGACCGAGCAGGCAGAAGAACTACTTCTATGAGTGACCTGGAGGAAGCCTGCCTGCATGGGGTGCGTGCAGGAGGAGTGTCTTTGCTGTTGGATGCCGGTGTTTGCCAGCTCAGTACTTGTGCCACGCACTGCCTGCTGCAATAAGATTTTTTTGCTGTA
>NW_008825108.1:5562282-5580321 GCF_000699105.1 Pygoscelis adeliae | reverse complement strand
GATTGTTGCATTATTATTGAATCAGAATAGGAAGTGCTCTTAAAATTTGTTCCTGCACATACCTGTGCTGATGTCTCTTCAGCAAGATTTTGCTGCTAGCAAAGATCTCAGAGATGCCAATTGTAATTTAACACTTTATTTCCAAAACCATTTTACAGCTTCTATTTGCAAGAAACACTTCTCACTAGGCAAACTTCCAGGACGCTCTGGTGTGCAGGATATGGGCTACCTTCAGTGTTAGAATTTGCAGAATGCTAAAGAAGACAAAATTGGTGTATTGTGTCATTGCTTCCTGTGCAGTGGCAGCACTTGTATCCTGACAGAAGTTAGGCTGACAGGGAAAAGCTGCTGCTGTATTTTATTGTCACTGCAGAGTGTGTCACTTTCTTAATCTTATTTGCTAATACTAACTCTCACGAATTGCTAGATACCCAAACTAGTTAATTAACTCACATTAATTAAATCCATTTCATGGTGAGGGAAGGAGCATGTACTTGAGGGCAGCACTACGTTTTAATTCAGTGAGGTGGGGAGGCGAAGAGGAGAATCAGGGCAGCAGTGCTGGTGGGGAGCTGCCTAAGATGCAGGGGGAAGGAAAGGGAGCGCTGTGTGGCAGGGTGCAGACATGAGCGGGAGTTGGGAGCATTAAAGTTGTGTAGCTGGAACAGGCAAATACAGAGAACCAGGGAAATGGAGAAGGTGGTTAAGATGGGGGCTTTAGTGAAGTAAAGAGCAGATTGGGGAAAGCCCAAATAGCATTTTGCAGAGACAAGGGTAATGGGAGGGATGAAGGTGGATAAATGTCATATTTTGGCTTTGTAAAAATCAGAGATGTGGATTCCCCATTGCAGATCAGAGGGTGAAACTACTAAGGTGCTTCCTTTTTTACCTCTTCTTCCTTTTGGTTTCTTCAGTTGCTGATGATGGATTTTTTTTCCTTATCTCTGTGTGTAAGCCTTCACGCTTGATAGTATAATCTCAGATTTTATGGAGGAGATACTTTGGTGGGGGACTCTTAGGGAAGTTTACTGAGGAAAGAGAAACTATCATAGGAATTATGTTTTAATCTTGCTTAAATTCACAATATTCTGAGGAAAAATCAGAACTGAACATTGGAATACACTGAAAAATGCTTGGCACTAAGTCTCTGAGAACATGTTGGAGGATTGTAGGCATAGCTAAAATGCTACTCTTATTCCTACTGGGGGGGGCCGTCCTCAGCCCATAACGCATCCTTCCACTCTGTTCAGAGACATCCGAGATCTGCACTCTGTAGTCAAGGGACTATGCTCATGGGTAAAGGGCAACATAGAGATGGGGTTTGCATGATCAGCACCACGTGTGCAATTCTGCAAGGACGTTTTGCACTGGTGCAAGATGGAACAGAAGATGCTGGAGAGATTAAGAGCCTTTATTGGAGGGTAAAGAAGCAGCTGTTAGAATAGACTCTTAACACTGCTTAAACCCAGCTTCCTTCTATCTATCTCTGACTCAGCAAGCAAAATTGCTTGTCACTTTTGAAAACGAAGCCTTTTATGTTTTAGTATAAAAGGTAATGTTAGGCAGGGAGGAGAAAGCGTGTACTGACAAAGAATTTGTAGTATTTGTTCTTTGCCCACGATATTTTTCTAAATTTAGTAAGGTACTCCGCTAGCACTGACACTGAAATGAGTCAATTTTAGAGAGCCCCATAATATTTATAACCACCTGATTTATAATTTATTTTGGTATGAAATGTTAAGCTAAAATTGCACAGAACTTTGTAGAAGGTTTAGTAATCAGATAATTATAATCAGATAATGTTATACTATTATCAGACAATGCAATTTTTTTTCTTTTCAAATTGGATAATTTCATTCAAATTAACTCATTTAAATTACCTTGTGTCCACCCTTAAAAAAGCAATCAGACCAAAGGAGAGTGGGGTTTATATGGGATGGCCGAAGACATACAGCTGTTTTCTAACAGAATATGCATGCTGTCATCTTAAGGCAGTCCCACAGTGCAGAGCCACACGTGGGCTCTTTCATGCTAGTGCTGCTGTTACAGCACTGAAGCCTTTTCTTATGTCTGCGACTTTGTGGTTTCGTTACATTGAAAAGGGCATTATGTTTGGCATAAGACTCCTGAAGAACGTAAATTATTTTCCCTATTTCAGCTCTAGGACTTACTCATTGCTGAAAATTATTCCAAAGGTTCCCGTAAAATCCAGGAAGAATTAGGACTATGGCAGAGTAAAGGAAAACCACAAAATCTTCATCTGTAATACGCCGCTGTTAAACATGTTAACCACTGTTCTGACTACAGATGAATTATAGTGTCAATGATTGTATTAAAACACATGCCTCTAAAATACATTGCAGCAATACCATATTGGCATTGAAAATATTTTTCCCTCCATATCTTTGTATTTAGATCCTTATACAGAAAAAACACAAACGATCCGTGGTCTGTCCTAGAAATAGTTGCTCTTAGAAGCAACTATCAGCCCTTATTTTAGAATTTACCAATATGATTGCCTTTTTTAACATAAGTTTCTAAATAGAAATCCATACTAAACAAATATATAAAATTAGCAGCTGTATTGAGGCAGAACTGCAAATAAAGAGGCTTACCATCAGAAGCAAGTCATGTCAGAAGTGCTAGCATCTTTCAAGACTAGAATATAAGCTTCCTAGTCACCCTCTCATGCAATTCTCAGTATTTCTCCAAACTATAAAGATTATCTGTAGTTTCCTCCATGTATGCAGCTAAGTAATTTGAATTCAAAATTATAATAGGCCCACAATTCCAAATACATCCCAAATCCCCAAGTTTTGCTTCCCTCTGAAATACGTATCAGGTGGATCCAACTACACATCCGACCAGAGCCTTTGAAAACCTCAGACAAAGTAGATAAATGTTAGTAGTTAAAAGGCAAGACTGCTCTACAAATTGATTTCTGTTCATCTATGAGGCATCTATTAAGTTCACTTCTATTAAAAACTTGCAATACTCTTCAAAAACTGACACCTCAGGTGTGGAGCCCATTCAGATCCACCAGGTGGTCAAGCCATTCTCTGCCTGGCAGCACCAGAGCTGACCCCATTGGGTTGTTTTGGTTGCTAGGTTTCTCTGACTAAAAAGTTGAATTCCTCCATAGGTGAGGCATTAGTGAGAAAGGAGAAACTGATACAAAAAGCTCAGTTAGGTTTTGACACTGTTGGGTATAGATGGTAACACAAAGACCATTAATTTCTGAGTAACGTGCCTCAGTTGCAGTTTTGTTATCTGCTTAGACAATACTGCATGTGTATTACATGGCACCCTAACTCCATTATGTCTGGACTCTTGGATGAAAAAAATACAGTCTGTATTACAGTCAGATACAGCTTCCTAAAGACTATGCTGGAACACTGTCTTTAATTCACAAAGTCTACCAAAGTCCAAATTCTTACCTTGCTTTTGTAAAGGGGCTGGAAATTCCTCTGCCCAGCATAGTCCAGAATGATCTTGGACTAAACACTTCCACAATCTTTTTCTTTCAGTCTTTTTCTAGTGGGTCATGTAGTCACTGTTATTAACTTCTCTGTCCCTTTTTTTGCCTTAGCTTACCTTTTTCTTGTTGGCCAGTCTGTTAGTCTTGGGTGAGGGCAGAACCCCTGGAACCCCAGGATCCCAACCTTAGCACCATTTCCTTTCCTCATTTTGCTCAAGTCCAGCAAACCCTTGATATGCATTCCACAATTAATGTGGTGTGGTATACTTACTGTGTCCTGTTCCCTTCATTTCCTCACTGCATACAGTGCTGCAGTTCAAAATTGTCTACCTGCAGGACTTGTGAAAGTCCTGCCCAATTCAGACACCAGCAGGCCTTCTCCAGTTAATAAAACCTAAGTGCTGTCCTTTCTGAATTCAAGCTGGCTAATTGCAACTTCTTATTTGATTAAAAAATCTGGTGTTGTCTGCTTTTTCATCCCACTTGTAGGGGAATCCAACTTAATCAGTTACCTTTACCAGTGTTTTTCACCTGTTTCTCATTGTTGCTTGCACTAAACTTCTTGTTCTCACTGTGAACGTAGGAATTAAGATCGCACTGGGCATATGCAGATGACCAGTGAATACATCCAAGCTGTGCTCAGTTGATCTCAGTTACTTCAAATTGTTCTTCTTTATCCATTTTTCATCTTGTATTTGTCTTTGCTACAAAGTTAGTGAAATCTTCCCTTCCTATCTGCCATCTTCTGGGCTGGCAGGGTACGAGGAATCCCTAGGCACCCTGGCTCAGTGTAGGAGGTGTAATACTTGTGAGAGTGGGAATAACATCTTCTTCCGTTGTGTTGTGCCTCTGGGCACAGCTTACAATCACTTTACTGGCATGTATTAAAGCTAATGAAATCTCTGTGTTCTTCAGTCCTGTGAGAATGATATTCACAACATGAATATATCATCAGCTGCTTATCCATTAAATAGAACTAACGCTCTGTAGAATCACACTTAATAAAAGTATGTGATTTCCTGTGATACTCACATGAGCTTCCCCTGGAACCCGAAATACTCTTTACTGAATGAGATACTATACTATATAATAACCTGGGAAAATCTCTATGATACTTTTAAATTACCTTACCCAACACAATCTCTCTAGAAAGCGTGGCTTACAAAATTTACCCTGGTACTGCTGAGATCTGCTTTGTGTATAATCTCTTTTCTGTAGTAGGAAGCTCTAAAGCTGTTGTGCTGTTCAACAACTTCCACTTGGTTCCCACTGACCACCTTATGTCTACTTGTGCTCTCAGCCTAGGAATAAATGCTTCCAGGTATCATGGCAACAAGGCCTGTAATTTCGTAGATTAACTGAATACGCTTTCAGGTTTTCCATTAACAATTTATCTTTGAACCTTCCACTATCTTAATATTCAAAATTCACTGAAAACAAAAGCCTTCTTTAGCCTTGCTAACAGAAATTGCAGTTGTCTTGGCAAGGAGAAGAAATGAGAGATCTCTGCTCTCTTCCTGCTATACTGATCTAATGTCCAAACTTCACACTATCCTTTAGTTAGTTCACGTTATCAACTTTCTGTGCCCTTTATTTTATAACAGGCATTAAGGTTATTAGCCAGAAACTTTTGCAGCCATGCAGCTAAATGCTTCTTTTTCTGGCCACTATTTGTATATGTCTTTGCAGATCAGCCAAGTATGCAACTGAAGTAAAAATAAAAATCTTTAATTCTTTGTTTTCATTTTGTTCTGTAAGGCTTGCTTTCAAAACAGTCACATTTTCTCATTACTTTGCTTTTGTGTTCTTTTGTCTCTGAAATCCCGACAACATGAGTTCATACGGATGGCTCATAGCAAGGTATTCCCTCAGTGAGAAATGCCCCTGTCAGCATCCCAACCTAATCAAGGAACCGTCACAGTTGGCAAGGGCCACACCGGGAAGGTGTCTCCTCCTCAGACTCAGTGCTGCTCACCCAAGCATATGTCTCTGTGTACATGAAATTTCAGCATTCTCCATCTGGAGAGCTGGGAATAGGAAACTAATGCCAAGGAGTCCTTGCTCTCTGTTTCTCAGCTTCAGCCACTCTGGATGTACCAGACTCTTATCTTTAACTGAAAAGGCAGAGTTGGCATTTTGGATATTAAGTTCTGGTGGTTAAAACAAGGAGCCAGGTGTCTTAACCCATCAGTTTTACTCTTGGATTTTCTTTTTATCCTTTTTACTCTTAAATTATTTTTATGCCTCACTTTATCTCTGTGTTAAATAGCTTTAATCATATCCTTCAGTGATATGAAGTCTCAGATTATTATGTTCTCAAAATACTTTACAAAGATTACTAAGTGTTACAGATGAGCAAGAAATGGATTCCCGTCCCACAGAAATTTTCAACATATCAAAACATTTCCCCGTACTGAATCAGGACAAAAATCAAAGCGAAAAATCGGGGAAAAATTGGTTTAGAACATTAATTTCAATTCTGTAATTTCAGTACCTTACATTTCCGTTTCACTCATTTTAACTTCTCCCTTCAATTAACTTGTATTTCAAGCCAAAATTCATTTTTAATCAGCAAACTGGAAGTTTTTATTGAAATAGTAGTTATGAAACGTTTCAGCAGTGCCTGTTCTAAATATTATAGTTGAAAATCTGTGCTGAAGTCTTCTCTTTCTTACGAGCAGCTTGGTTTTGAAAATTTGCCTTTTTCAGTTAGAAATGAAAAAGTTTCCTTGGGAATTGTGGAAGGTATCGTTGTCAACAACGAGTGGATGGAGAGGCTAGTTTAGTTGCTTGCACAGGTGACTGGTGCCATTGGAGGTGCCCTCAGGTATCTTGCTTGACCTTGTGCTGCCGCTACATGGGTGGGAGCATCCATAAGTGCCATGCCATATCTTTCAAGCCCCTGACGGATGTCTCAGGTACCTCATGGCAGCTCACTTGACACCACCTTGCACAAATGAATTTAGCCCAGAGAAACTAAGTCATAGAAGAGTGATGGCTGAGATTTCACCAGTGCCAGCTGATAGAAGATACATTATTTCTGTTTTTCCAACCAGGGATAGTTTAGACAACTCGCAATTTCATTTCTCAGCCTAGTAAGCTGTTTGAAGGTACATGCAGCTTTTGGTGTTCAGCTTTTCTGAATGTAATTCCGTAGATGCTTTGAACTGGGAGGGATTAGGAAAAAAAGCAGATGGCAAATCATTTGCCACATTTGACTTTGCTGACTTCATGTGATGCCGCTGAACGTACAGCCTCTGTATCCTCCTCTGATCTCACGTTCTACCTACAATGAAACTCTGTTTTCCTGTCCTGTTAGCGCATATGAGCAGAGGGTTGTATCTCCTAAGGTCCCTTCCCACCTGAATCATTCTACGACTTAAGTTCATGATTGCCACTACACTTTAAAATAATTATGCTTCTTATATCCTGCTAAGAGGCAGATCACTTAATTTGCTTTTGTGCATAGCATTTTAATTTTGCCCCTCATTCTTCTGTTGTTAGATGTACTAAAAAATAATCAGTTCTTTCCTAAAGTCTGTACATTGTTCTGTTCTTCTATCTTGTCATCGTTCTCCTCCTTTGATTTTCTAGCTAAGTATATAATCAAAGACTATTAATAGATGTCTTCTATATCTAGATGTATCTAGCCTCTTGTCATTTTAACTGTTCTTTATGTATTTTTGGAGGTCCAGCTTCCTCATTAATGATTCCTAAAAAGATAATCCGTACTGGGATAAGAGGGAAGATCTCAGTTCAGAAATACAAGCAAAAACATGAGAAATTAAATGGTTGAATTTCTCAGTGGAGGGTGATAACCCATTAAATTATTGAGAAACCTATGCTGAAGTTTTTCCTATTCAATGATATGATAAAGGACACGGAAGAGTGAGGTGACAGAGTTTTCTGGTAATAGGAGGTTTATGAGGGTAGTAAAACCAAAAGTTAATTACTAAGATTTCAGAAGTATCCCTTAATGCTAGTTGACATGGTGATAAAATGACCGATGAAGCTTAACGTTGATAAATGCAAAGATGATACATGTAGGGAAGACAGTCCTAATTTAGATGCTCAGTGGTGGGTTCTGAAGAAACTGTTCTCTCTGAGGAAAGAGATATTGAAGTTATGGTGGGTAATTTTCTGTAAACATCAGCTCAATGTGCAGACACAGTCAAGGAATTAAACAGAACAGTAGGGATTAGTAGGAAAGGAGCGTATAAAAAGTATGAAGAGCGTAGAAGATAAAAGAATTATGCCACTCAATCCGTGGTAGACCTGCCTTCAACGCACAGAGGGCAAGTCTGGCTTTCTAACCTGGAAAGGAGTATAATAGACAGAAAAAATGTAGAGGTGGACAATAAGAAGGATTAAGTATAGTTTCTGTATAAAGAACAGCAGGATAGATTAGGAGTCTTTAACCCAGAGGTCTGTAAAAGCAGAAGGATATAGAGAGGGATGTGGTTGTTCACGTCCTCTCCCATTCAAAAAGCAGGTTAGCTAAGTTCTGCTGTGGTATTTTAGGTACAGAAGTTCTGTCACAAGCAATCACATTACTTGCATACTCTTTATAATGCAGCCAAGGATAATAAGCTTCTGAATATTGAGCAGGTATCTTCATTGTTCTGTGAGTAATGACTAGGAATAGCAGGACTTCTTTGTTTAGATTTTAATCCAGGGAGAAAGGAGAAATGTCACTGGAAGAATGTGGTATTCATGAGAGGCAGTGGCTGGAAGCTTGGCATATTATGGTTACTGGGAGGATGAATCTTGAAAATGTATGGGTTCACATCTCAGCAAAAATGTTCATTGATGTGAAAAAGTAGTTGAAAAGGTGTGCAAAATCTGAAACTCCAGGAACCTTGCCTTTTCTTTTTTAATGACCTGAGATCATTGTTTTGTCAGCAGAGGAAATAATCTACTGCCCTTTTTTGGCTTTGCATAGCTCTTTACAAAGAAGCCAACTAATTGTTCTACTGAAAATCCAATGTTACTACAACATTACTGTTCATCAGAGGCAGAAGTGTGAGGCATCGTGTTTGTTTAATACTTTATGGTCTCAGAATTTGCCCGTGAAGGGATCTCAGTTCTTATTTGTTGGAAGTCAAGGCGTAAGCAAGTACTCATCACAAATATGATCATTTTCTGAGTGAGATAAAGTACACTAATACTGGCTATGTAGTCATTATGTAATGCTCAAGACAAAAAAATCTATATAATCCAGTCAGAGCATTATTAGCTAGCTTCTAGTATTGCATGTACCTTGGCAGATGCAAGATTGTATTACTTTATCAAACAAGTCCCTGTGATTATTCTTTAAGCTGAATGGAGATGCTAACACACTTTGGTATTATGCTTTGTGGTGCTCCAACAAAAAAAAAAAACAAAACACCAAAGCATTCCCTTTAATTGTGCATGTCAACCTAAATTTAACTATTTCATAATAACAGTTTCTCACTTGTAAATCCACAGTAAAAGACTTGGTTATACTACCTTTCAACAAGATCCCCCTTTCCTACATCTCTTTAAGACATTTATGACTGAACAATGTATGTACAGCACAGTTCGTATTTACCATGTCTGTTCTAATTTTAGATGTCTCTCCTCCTCATCCTCAGAGCTGGTTTCTTAAATGCCTGAAATAGCCCTTAGATTGCCCACAATTAAGTGGTCTGCCTTTAGCTCCCTGTTAAGGTGATCAGGTTTGTATCCAGAGGGACATAATGTGCAGATCCCTCTGAAGCTCAGCAGCATCTCAGGCAGACTGGACACACAGTTCATTAGCTCCATTTCACATAGGGGCTGAGTGTGCTACCTGAACAGGCATCCGATTCCTGCAGACATATTCTTGAGGGTAGGAGAACCAAACGGGTTGTTTCAAGTCCTGCTGCCGTAGTTGCTGGGCCCTCAAGGCTGTATTCTTATTTTCAGTGGAACTGGTTTGTCACAGTAGGCAGCAGATGGCCGGGTGGAACAGGATGCTCCTTTTCCTGCTCAAATACGTACAGAGAGCATACATGCTACCAATGTATAAAGAATAAATAAAAGATGTGCACTACTCCCAGACAAAGCAGGAGGAGAACAGGCAAGTGAGCCCTCTTCTTCTTTTCTCTGTAAAGTAGAAGAGTGCGATAGAAAAGTACAAAAAAAGATTGCTTCTTCCTAGTCATACCCGGAGAACACAGTCCATACAGCTCACTCAGAGATGGTGTGTAGGAGAAGTCATCCTAACGAAAATTCTTGAAAGGTGAGCCAGATGCATCTCCCTCACATACAGATAAAAAAGTTAACCGTGGCTGCTTCTGCAACAGTGGCAGAAGTTTCACTGAGAATGAAGAGGACTGGAAGGGGAAAGAAGATAAACATCCAAAGAACAGCAGCAGTACCAGCAGGAAAAATGGGTGTCTGGAGAGGTCTATTAAAAGGAAATCTGTGGTTCGCCTGGTAAACCAATAACCGAGAGGATGAGATCTGGAGGTTCTGGAGAGTGCTGAGAACATCAGTAGGTCTCTCATCTTGGGGAGATAAAAGTTAAATCTACCAGTACTAATCTTCCCAACTAAATCCACGTGTTTTCTGAGGATGGGTAGGTTACATGACTCCTGTTCCACAGCTAGATCACCTTTCAGAGAAGGATCTGTCCTTATTTCAATAGGATTTACCTTAATTGGAGGTAACATAATAATATAAAGTAATACAGAAGTCTTCTCTGTATAGATATTGCAATGTACAGAGTATCTTTTTATGAAGTTTCTTCTCAAAATAACAGATGTCCACGTATATGTTCATACACTTATATTTGTGTATGTTTATATATGTGTTTAAATAAGCTACATAGGGAGCTCTCAGTATCTTTTATTTTGCAGTTTAACTTTTTCAGTAGGAGTTGATCTCAAGAGTCATAAAAATACTATGCAAATGCAGTTTTTTCATTTTTTTCATATACCAAGGTTCCTGTTCTTTCAAATAATGTATAGGCTTTATGCTTAATTTTTCCTCATTTTTCTCGATCACAGTTTGCCAGCATCTTTTTCATTCTGGAGAGACGAGTATTTAGAACTGGGTGTGTTTTTAAAGATGACGTATTTCCCAGAAGGTTTTTTGGACAGACTGTAAAACACTGGTGGGTGTCTAGTAAAGTATAAGGTATTTAAGAGAGTAGTGAATATTCTCCAGTGCATCCATTTGCACCATCTCCTGACTGCCCTCACCTGTCGAACCCAGAAGTTACTGCTGCTGTAGCAGAAGCAGCAGGACACAATACACGTTTTCACCTCATTACTCCAGTTCACAGTCCAGAATATTAGTTAAGCCAACAATGAAGGTAACTTTGTGTGAAGACCCCAGACTGACAACTGGCGAAGCTAATGCACCAGTGGACATCCTTTTCTGCTGGCTGTGCTATGGAGGGTGGTAACGTCCAGCACAAGGAGTGGGCAGACTGGTAAAGGCAGTAG
Organism: Pygoscelis adeliae; assembly: GCF_000699105.1. Lineage (NCBI taxonomy): Eukaryota > Metazoa > Chordata > Aves > Sphenisciformes > Spheniscidae > Pygoscelis > Pygoscelis adeliae. Next base: position 5,569,389 of record NW_008825108.1, on the reverse strand, counting down.
CATCTTCAAATGCCACGGCTTAATTATTCAAAAAGCGTCTGCCAGAGCATGTGCTCATGTGGAGCGTGTCTTCGGTGCATGAGTAGATCTAATAATTTTCCCAGTGTGTTATGATACCAACATTCAGAGAATCCAAAATCACATGGAACCTTTTTTCTTCTCCCATATGGCAATAAATGCCATGTTTTCTTTCTACTGTCACTTATAGCTCTTTCAGCTGTATAGTTTTCCAAATATCTCCCCCTCTCTGCTGAATCACTGCTGTACGGACAAGTGTTTCCTGGCACATGCGGTTCTGTTCTGAGCACTGCAAACGCCCGTGCGTGTGGGGGGCTCTTCGCGAATGGGTGGGGAGCCGGGAGCTGAGCATGGCAGCAGGGCCGGCAGAGCAGGGGTCTCTCCCTCCCCCAGCCCCCAAGTGAGGTCAGCAAGGCAGGCCTTGCAAGGCAACCCTTGCAAGCCAGCATGTGTTGACTGCGGTTGTGGCACATTTGAGTGGTGTTTGTAGTTCAGTGGAGCAGGCTTCTGGGTAAGCGGAAAGGAGCTAACCTAATTTTTTTTAGTACCATAGGCTAGTTTTGCAATGCTGTGTACTAGTGGGAGAGAAGCTGATGTAGATGTCAAGAACTTGCCCACACTCATCCTTGCACCATTTTAATGCAATCAATCTAAAATGATATACTTATTTGGTATCAAAGTGGTAGCGTACGGTGATATCGGAGTTGGGGCCATTCTCTTGCCATGCTGTCTTGCTTAAATGCACACATGCCACCTAGACAATGGTACCACCTGTACCATTACTGAGTGCTTCCCCTTGGCTGGTGTACAAAATGACATGGTAGGCCTGTGAGGGAAATGTCTGTTCTTTCACTGGCTGGTGAAATGATACTTTTGAGAGTTCAGGAATAGAGGTGGTGGTGAAGACACGCAAGAATTCATCCTTTCCATCTCTCCCCCAAAAGATTGACTTTGTACAGTCAATTTCTGTTTATTGAGATAAAGATGTTATATAAAAGTCTTAGGTAAATTATAACATTTATTCCAAATGAGACACAATTCTTGCTACCCTGTAAGGAAGTTGGGGTCTGGTTACACCAGCATATCTCCAAATCCACATGTAGCATGTTTTGTCCAGTTTGCATACACATAAGTGATAATAAATGGTGCAAAGAAGTGGAGATCCATACCATTTGTTTTGTTTTTATAAACCAGCAACTATGAAAGCCCATCATAGCTTTTTAAGAAGTTGCTAGAAGAATACGTTATTTTTAAACTTTGGAGTCCCTATAAATCAAAGCATGTTTTACCTGGAGGTTCTCTTTTTCCAAGTAAATGTAAAAAAATGTTCTTCTTTCTATGGGAAATCATTGTTTCCTCTTTTGTGAGTCATTTTGTTAAATTAGGGAAGCCTTGCAAAAAAGTCCTCATATAATGATAGTGTGTGAAAAATGTAAAATATAATTTAGGGTTTTTTTAAGATGAATGGCTTTTTCATTGTTTTATTGCTAATAGCAAATGCATTTCAAAATCAAAGTAACTTGTTAGAATCCACATCTTTACACTGCTACTGAAATTGTGTTTTGATTTCTTTGACATGATCCCTGATTGCTATGAGAAGAATCAGTTCAGTATTTTTGTTCTTAGATTCCCCCTCCTTTGTCTTGCAGCTACTTGTGGCAGATTCCATTAACAATTGCAGTAGGAAATACGAGCCACATCTCATCAGAGGCAATTATATGGGTGTCTAACAAATCAGGTAAAAAACAAACTTTCCTCCCAGTGGAATCTCATAAAGCATACTTGTGTTTTCCTCAACTGTTTCTTTGGAATTGATCCTAGATAATTGGTTAGTTGCTGTGCACCCAGTTTTAGCTAATTGAAATGAATTACAAAAAAAAGAGAGTTGGGAAGGGAGGGAGGAGGAATGAAGGATGAGCAACAAGCAAGCTTTATAATTATCGCAGAAGTTAGACAGTATAATGAAAAGCTTTTACATAGACGTGTGTACCTAAGTGCTAAGTATTTTATATTTGGCAACACATATCAAATCATTGATGAATGCAATTCACTTTATTGATTGGTGAAAGTTAAATGTAATATTTTTATAGCAAAGCATCTGATGAGTATGACTTAGTAAATGCAAAGTATTTAGAATTCTGGCATTTTTAACTCTGATCCATAGTCTGAACCAGGGCTAAGAAATGTTTACTGTTATTAATGTTTCCTTATTGATCTATCAAAGTATTTCTTCTCTCTATTAGATAACCAGATGCTGGACCTCAAAAGTATATTATTCTGCTTACTACTTATTTTCTCCCTCCTCAGTTCCTACGTGATCGTAATAGTTATTGTCCTGAGGACAGCTAGGGCTAGATACCAGTGTTTTTTTATCACCTAAAAAAGGAATCCCGCCATAGAAATTTCATGAAATATTTCTCTATTTCCTTAGCAGTTCATGCTACATCAGCTGACAGTTTTGGACTAGAATTGAAGAGAGTGAGGGAAGAAATGTGGAAACTTGAATAGAATGATTATATGGAAGGGAAAAGAAGGATCCATGCATCTACTCGACACATGGGCTGTAGAGGGAGAACTGACCCCTTCTTGTGAAATTAGAAGGATATAGAGGTTTCCCTCTGATAGAAATTTAACTGGAGAGAGGAGAGAGTCAAACCTGTATAAGCCTGTGTTTTTTCCTTTTTTTCTCTTTTATAAGTCACTGAAAGATAATAGTCACATAGAGCTTAGCAGCCAGCAGGAGTAGAAATGAATGGTGCACGATCAGTGGAAATCTGAGTATCCCAACTTTCTAGTGGTATAAGGTATGTGTTTTTTGCCCTGATTGTTTGCAGCCTATCAGAACATAACATGTTTTATGCTGCTCCTGTGATATAATGATCTAGAAATGTGCCTGGGACCGGGGCGCTTTTCATACCTGGGAAACATACTCTAGTCAGAGCATACAGGTGCTGCCTCACTTTGCAGAAATATATCGCATTGGCCATACTTTTTAATATTAACACCTCCGGAATACTTCAAAACCTGTTTACACTTTCACAGTCTGCCTTAATGACCTGCTCTACTTTTGTCCTTTAGGGCTTGATCGAACTCTCACTGAAGTTAATAGAAAGATTCCCACTGACTTCAGAGAGAGTTGATCATCTCATCTCATCTCACCTCATCTCATTAGGTTGTACATGCATGCCTCCTTCCCTTCACTCCTGCCTTGAAAGTTCAGTATATCACTATTATCTGCACAGTTGCTTCCTCATTGCCTTTTACTTGCAGAGTGCTCTGGAGGAACAAGTCCATAAAACCACTACCCACTCTTTTAAGATCTACTGCTCCTATCGGACTGCCTTCAAGAAATCAACAAATTAATGGTGGCCAGTGTGAGCAATGATTTTGGGGTGGCTGCTATATAGAAATTAAAGAGGAACCTTTCTGAGTCATCAGTTTCCTGTGTAGCGAATCAATGCCACTGTGATCTATTGTCATTATCCTTGTCCTTCCTTATTACTTTCTCACTCACTCACTCACTCACTCACTTGCTGTACCTCATTGAAAATGAGACTGTAAACTTATGACTACAGCAAGCATGTCCTCTTGCTTCTACTTATTGTTGTCTAGCTCAGCTGGAGAATTCGTCAACATAAAAAAGTCAGTAAGAACATCCCTGGATGTACTCAATGTATGATTCATTGTACGTGCTGTTATGTATTTGGGCTGGTTTAGATGATTTTGATACTCCTGGAGATTTTCTGCAGCTGTTATGTTTGCTTCATGGGGATGTGGGAGGGATTCTGAGACTGGAACGGATGGTTTCCAGGATTGACTCTTGTGGACGGGAAGAATCCTGAAGACTTTCTGTTGTGCAGAGGACACAGTTTCAGTGTTGTCCCAGTGAGTAGTCTGGGAACAACTCTGCAAGCTGGAGGTGAAACAAACTACTCCAGAGGATATTTGGAAGATTGAGAGTGGTCACATTGTTCTTCAAGTGAGTGTAATTGAATGCGGTACTCAAATCAAATTTGGAGGAAATGCTGTTCATGAGGATGGTTTCCATGCCCTCTTTAGGAAGGAGTAGGCTTTTCTGTCTTGTTGACTAAACTGCTGTGCTAAAGAAGCTTCCAGTGTAACCTGAAGAGTGGATAGGAGATGATGAACAGCTGTCTGTTTTCTGTTGTGTAATACTGATCACATACCTCATTTCAGCTGCCAATAATGAAGAGGGTCCATGTTAATGACTACCATTATGATACCTTGGCATATCACTTAAATTTTTCAATAAAATTAACCTTGTCTGTGTGTTATCTGAGAGAAAGGAAACCATGGCAGTTTTGAAATAGCTACATATATTGCCATCAAGAAATATTCCTTTTTTGTGGTAGTTTAAATAACAATTTCCCAGGGGAGTACACCCCCTGCCTTGCAGTAGAGTTCACCAGGGATGCTTGTTTGCTGATGGAAGAGTCTCTTCCTTCACATACATCCAGAAGGACAAGAGAGAGAATTACTGATTTTTACATCCTCTTTGCTACAGTGTCTGTGACCTCATCAAGGTATTGTAGGATGCCAGTTGGCATTTTCATGAACAAGGGATAAGAGACTGCTGTCCAGTCTTGTGAGAGCCACTGAATGTAGGATGCTTGGGTTGCTGCTCTCCACTCATCCTGACAGCATCTGGTTACATACTAGAGATAGTGAGGCATGCAGATCGATGATTGTTCAATATGCTGAGCAGGATTAGTTCAGATAATTTCAGATCATCCCAGCTGCTGGCAACAGAGCTCATTCTGTCCACTCTTCACAACGCCAAGGTGAAAGGACACATTGGAAATTACAACTATGCAGCATCTTTTTGAGATGTAATTCATTGTCCTTTACAACAAGTCCTGTAGAGAGGACAGTGCCAGGCCTTGGCAACTGGTCTGACAAAGTGCATAATCTCCAAGATGTTTCATATTCAGTGTAGCTCTTCACACCTGTTGGTGGAAAGTATGTAGTCATAGTTTTGGAAGGTTTTCATTTTGCAAGTGCTTCTGCCAGTCTCTCTCTTCTCCTCACCCAGTAAGCATTTATGTAACCATTTCTCTACTCATCAGTTCATATACCAGATGACCCTTTTACTGGCTCAGTTTGTCTGGGCATGTGAAATGGAGCTGTCTCTTCTGCTCTCAGAGTGCTGCACAGATATGTCACTACCACCTTTTTCCCTGTTCACTCCCCATAGCCATGGATGAGGATGTTCTGCTTCAGGTGAGTGACAGCTATTAAACCTCTGAAAACTAAACCAGTCACAAAGGAGACATCTCATGATTAGCCTTCCTATCCATGCTGAGGTCAGAGACATCACACTAAGATAGCTGCAATGCTCTTTGCGCTACAGTCTTGCAGCTCTGCTGAATGATAGATTTCACCGGCACTGTGGAAATCATTGGCGTTACAAACTTCTGCTCTGTCATAGATCCACGGCTGGTTTCTGTTCCTCCTAGATAAGTTGCCTCTATTGTGGTCGCTGTAATGATGTATGAACGTAATGTCCACAATGTTTTGGGATCAGCCCAAAATCAGAAGTGGATAAAAAGTCAACGACCAGCTTTGAACTCAGCCTGCCCCCACAAGACGACTGCTTAGCAGGGCTCGCGGGAAGGTGTTGGCGATTGCTGCTGAAGGCGTACTAAGTGTGGAAGCACAGGCTCACCTGTCGCGTCTCTGCAAATCCAGGAGAAGTGACCTTAACCTCATGTGAGGAGGTTTAGCTAGCATCCATTTCAAATGGGTGAGCAAGGCTTTGGACAAAGGCATACTTGCCGTTCCATGGACGTGACTGCTCTGGCACTCAGGCTCCAGGTAGCAAACATCTCCATGCGACTCAGCAAGTGCCACTGAACTGACTGACACAGCTTTACAGTCTGCCTCCCTGCCCTTCCCATCCCCACCTCCTGGACCTTGACTGGTTTGTTATGTCCCAGGGAAATACTCCTCTGATGGATCTCCCTGCCTCTGGTAAAATGACTCATTCAGACTCCTCTTAGTATCTCCACAGGATTGCCATGAGATGGGGGAAAGAAAGTTCAACAGGGCAATTGCCTTCCAAACAGCAAGTCCCAACTTACTACATTATGCCATCTCCTACTAGATAATCTCTGCTTTAACTGTAAGCCCCTTGACAGTCTGATTCTCCTCCATGAAGTGTTTTGTAGAAGACAGGTGCTTCTGAGCAGGGTTTGCAGGCTGCCCACCGGGAAATAGAGCATTAGTGCAGCATTAGAAAAATACCCTTTCTTTTCCTTTCTGAGACTCAGCTGCTGAGCTTGACCCGTGTTGCTTCCAGACTCCACTCTTTTATCTTTCAAAAGCGGGAGGAAGGGAAGCACTGTGAAGTAAAATAAATATATAGGTCCATCTTTACAACTTTAGCCAGCCATATATCCCCTTATCCCAACAGCTGAGCAAAGATCCTAACAGAAGACTGCTGCTTACATTGTGTATCACCTTAGGCATTAGCAGTTCCATCATATAGGAATGTTAATAGATGGAATGGTAGTCTGAGGAAAGAGTACGTGAGACAGAACATGATCATATTTCCTGATGTGCTCCATTTATTGTGTTGTTCACTATACCAAAACATTTTTTTTCAACATGGAGCTATGACAACATGGCAAGTGAGATGGAAAGAACTTTTTCTTCTGGTTTGCCTTCTCCCAGCAAGTATGAAAAGTTCTTGCAAAAAGATTTGCAGAATTTAGTTAAAGCCAGTATTTTTTCACAAAATATTGTGGTTGTGATGAAATCCCTCATGGAACATTTTCTTTGTCAGAAAAATTTCACTTGCATGAAATTGTGCTACTCTTGTGCAGTTATTTTTGCAGGAAAATGGAGTCAGTTCTCCCAGTAGGGATTCTACCAACATAAACCGATATCCTAGTATGCTGGGGGTTGTATAAATTGAGTTAAAATAGCAACTGTGAGTCTGAACACTTGAAACGGTAGTAGAACTGTGTTTAGCCCACGCTCTTGTCAGCATTGGAGTAGTGTCTTGCAGAGGGGTGCCCTTCACCCAGACCTGCCTCACAAGATGCTCATGTTGCCATACGGAGGAGC
>NW_008825108.1:5548380-5562255 GCF_000699105.1 Pygoscelis adeliae | reverse complement strand
GAAGTTGCTCGAGAGCTGGGAGAGCTCAGAACTTCCAGCCATGTGCAGTTAGCACCAGCTGGAGGACTGTCTCACAATTCCAGAGCAGAGAAAATGAGAATCAGACCCTAACTGATTTTCTTACTTCAAAACAAATGTTATAAAATTTAATCATTTCCTCCTAAATATCTCCTATATGTATGTGGTAAAACTGGAAGTTTCAGAGCAGTGTTATTTTCTGAGGCATCCAGACAAAACATGACTATGGAAAAACACTTTCTGATGGAAGAAGATTAAAAAAATTTCCCTTTAATCTCAAATACAACTGTATATATATTTTAGATTGAATTTTAAGAGGTGAACTAAAACCATCAGAGATAGATTTCTTCCCAGATGAAATCTTTGTTGTTGTTTAGAAAGTCTTGAATGGTTTAATATAGAGTTTAACACTGAATGACTACCTTTTCCTTAACTATAATACTTGTAACAGGAAACTAATAAATGTGTTTGTGGTAAGTGGAGAAATTGCCCAGGTGTATAGAAATTTTCAGTGCTTTAATCACCAAAAGAAAGAATTTCTTTTATAAGAAGGCGTGAGAATTGACAGACTCAAACATCAAATTCCAGTAAATTATATAGAACTATGCGAAGCACATGCATCAGGCAGTCCCTTAAAATAACCACCTGCTTATATGAGCTGGAAAGGCGTGAAAGATTCCTGTCCTGTATGTCAGGAGACGGTCAACACATGAGTGGTCTTATCAAAAAATAATAGCAAGGGGTTATGGTTGGATTTAAACTGACCAAAACAGCAATAATGCCATCAAGCTTTGAAAAGATACTGTTCTCCATTAAAGCAATATGTGTTGGAGGTGTTGCACAGCTGTTACTTGTGAAATAGGTTATTTTGAACTTGTCATATTTGACTGGCAAGTATCATTCAGTACTCTATTAAAGCATAAATAATTTCCTCACTTTGGAGATCAAAATTTAATACAAATGCTCAAACAAGAAAAAAATATGTCTTTTTTTATTACATCTGATTTTGAAAATTTCCATTTAATGTATTTATTTACCCAGCTATTGATTAATGTGTGCTCATAGCCCACTTGGTATGCTTTTAGGTATCACAGTGGTGCAGGGATTAACCAGTTACAAGTAGCTACTTTTGGCCATGGTGGCATTTAAAGGTTAGTTTGCAACAGAAAAGCATGGTGGGAAAGCAGTACTGCGTTAAGGTGGTAGGATTTTCTGCCAGGCGTGAGCAGCCTGCTCCTGACCCCACGTGGCAGTACACCCCTGAAGACCCAGAGAAACTCTAAAAGGCGTCATTTCCCTCAGCAGTCTCTCCTAGATATAGAAGTGGGCATTTTTGCTGTTGCTCTTAAGAAACCCACTAGGTTGATAAGGAACATAGCTGAGGTTTAGGGGTGACAGGCTGTATTCACAGCACCACACTGGGTAAACTAAATCTGGATGGGGTAGATCCAGATTCAAATTCCTTCTCTCCCTGTTTCACAGCAGATATTTGATCCAAATCTGTTCTAAGAAAGTGCCTTTATCACTATGCTGTAAATTGTTAATGATCTTTTACAGTATTTCTACAGTAATGTTTTTCTTTGTATAAGATTCAGTGATTTACACAGGAACCAGGATTCAAGGCTTCCGTAAGTAGGCTGGAGCAACTGGGTGATTCTGACTTCAGGTCCAGTGAAAAAAGGATTTAAACAGAGGAGCAACTTCAGTATAGCAGTCTAAGAGAGTTTGCGTAGGACTGAGCAATATAGCCCAGTGTTTAACAGACCCCTGTGGAAGGAAGGACATCTGGTGTTAAAACCTTGTTCCAAATCAGATTGCGTGGCAAAAGCAGCTTAGGTGCTTTGACAGTATGAACGCCTGGGAAGCCCACGGAGTTGTAGGACTTCTTAATTCTGGTTTTCTCACTTAGTCCCATTTCTGCAGGATACGTTGGCTCCTAAAGGGTGCGTCTGCTTGGCGCTTTATCACAGATAACTAAATGGATGTAATCAATATTTTAACTAAAACCAGGGGTCTGTAGGCAACAATTGAGTTATTCTGGGCTTAATATTTCTAAGAAGTGTATTTTTAAGAGATTTTAATGATGTCAGAACTACCTAGGTGAGAAGAGGACTTTCTTTTTTAATCCTGCAGCTTTTTATCTGAATTCGTGTGCATAACACAACTCCATGAATTTAAACATATAATTAGGTGTTTTTAGGATTGGGGTGTTGCTGCTCTTTGTGTTTTTTGCACCTTAAAATGATAGTTACTTGTGTGTTTGCTAGAGATATTTAGTCAAGGGAGAAGCATAACTTTTATCTGTAGTCCTCGTCATCTGTTATTTCCTCAGAAATTACTTTTTTATAAGAAAGGCTGAAATAAATCAATTTCTTTAGTAAGTCAAGGTACTAGATAGTATGTGTGAATTGTTAAGACCATATTGTTAACTTTTTTTACCACTCGTTACTTTCAGGGAATTCAAGCACACCAGACAATTCTCTGATGGAATTATGTTTAAAACAAATTTTATGTATTTCTTTTTTATTTTTAAAAATACATGAGAAGACTGTTCCTTTTTTCAACAGTGTACAAACTAATTTTATTATAGTAGAAGAAATCATTGCTGAATTGTTAATGAGTTCTGGTTCATGATCAGTTTTGTCAGAATAATTGACTAGATTGAAGGCTTCTTGAAGAGACATTGAAGCCTGAGGCTTCATTCCATGATGATTCTTTCCGTAGTGACAGAAGTGTGTGTTGTGAGTTCAGGGCGATTTTGTTGTTGAAATCCCTAGTCCTGCAAATAGTTGTGGACTGCCTGACTGTACAAATACTGGAATAAATTTAGACTTTCAGCCCCAAAGCGATTACTTAAAAAGAGAGGAAAGAGGAGGAACAGGTTAGTTGATACAAGGTTAATCGGTCTAGCTCTAAAGGGGAGCCTTTCAGTGGTTAGTAGCTAGAAGCTGTACAACTGGAAATACTTTAATTTAAAATCCAGTATAAAAGCTTCATCGACTACCTACAGAAACATTTAAGATTGTATTTTTTTTTAATCACAGGTTTAGTCTTCTCCCTATAGCACATCCATTGAATTATTGGAGTTACGGTTGTAGAAAGCTATTTTAGCATGGCCAGAATCAGGGTACCAGACTTAAAATGGGCACCTCTCATATAAATACTATTTGCCAGAAAAAAAACACCCTTGGAGTTCTGTGTGGGTTAAAGGTCCCCATAGGAATGTCAGTTGGCGTCTTTCTTTACATCAGAACAGATAAAGGAAATTATTAATCAAACACAATGTTTTTGTTAGTCTTTGAATTAATTTTACTGCCTTCATGGATATTTAAAGGAGAGAATTTAACAGATATGTCTTTAGAATTTTTAAATTTAAAACCAAGTCCCCTTCCCATCTTGTTCTTTGTTTCCAGAACACCACAGAATTCCTGCTTTGGAAGAGGCAAATTGGTTGCTGGGAAACATCAACCAGACTGGCTACTTTAGAGTTAATTATGATATTAGGAATTGGAGGCTGCTAATTAATCAACTAACAAGGAACCATGAGGTAAGCTCCTCTTCTCATCCCTAAAATCTGCTTTGATGAAACCTCACTGTTTCATCACCCTAAATGGTTCAATTTTTGTGCTTGCCCCTCACAGGTTATCTCTGTCAGTAATCGAGCAGGCTTGATCGACGATGCATTCAATCTAGCCAGGTATGTTTTCCTGAAGATAATCTATCCTCATACACATTGCTGCAATAACTCAAGCAATCATCAACTCAGCAGTTGAGTGTGTTTCGACGTTAAATATGTTTTAAACACACTTTAGTTCTTTTCCCCTCCCTTTTTTTTTTGTATGGCACATAAACATGGTCTACAGCACATTCACTGCTCTTGATCAATAATTGCCATAGGGTATTTCCGAGTCTGGAGAGATCTGATCAATCTTGCAGCAAGTTCAATTTAACACTTTGGAGATAAATAATCTCTTTCCTCTTTCTCTAATGAATGAGGGTTTTTTCTTCTGTTTCTCCCTAATGCCCTGCTTCTCCTTTTTTTATAACTGACCCTTGTGCTGTATTTAATTTGTGATGGAAGGCACCTTCAAGCTTCAGGAATTTTTTTTGCCCTGACTTGTACTGTTATATCATTTTTCCAATATCTTTCTTTTCTTGTTACCTGCTAGAACAGACTCTTTTTTCTGCATGATGCTTTTCACACAGAATGGAAAATCAGAGTTCTGTTGAGCATTTGTGGAATTCATACAACATTTTGTGTTTTCCTATGATCAGAGTTAATAATTAACACATATAGTGCTGGTTAGGTAATGCCATCTTTACAATTTGAGGCAATGGAATTGTCCCCATTTTGAAATCAGGACATCCAATATGTTGGTAGTGAAAGTGTAAAGTGAGAGGAAAGTAGTGGAACATTTCAAACTTCTTGATTCTTGAGGTACCTGGCAACATTGCATCAGTAAAACGCTGTGATGTCAGAGACAGCATGAAAAGAATTCCTGATATTACTGCCTTTTCTGTTTGCTAGCGTATTTATAGCCATATTTGAGCAGGGGCTTGCAAGAATCGGCAGTACTGAGGTACATTTCGCTACAAATGGTCACCGGAGATGTTTGAGATTCAGGCACGGTGGCACACAGAAATTATGGCTCAGTGATGTTCCAGCATCACTGCAGTAAAACACAGTTGTGTGCCCTACCACTCTGTTCCTGCTGCCAGTGCTAGACTGAATATATGACATAAACTAGTGATTAGCCCTTACTTAACAGTCCAGAGATGTAGTAGGAAAGGAGGCATCATGGGGAGTGAAGGAGTATCCATTTGCTTTCTGCAGTGCCCTTCATTCTTGCCTTGTGGCATCTTCCCATTGGCAACAGTAAAGGACTAGAAATAGGTCATCACTTCAGACTTCAGTGGACCATGATTTGTGTACTCTCTGGCTAGTAGAATATTGTAGAGTATTCTGAAATATCTAGACTATTAGAAGAACTACTAAATGTTCGGTAATGTAACAGTCTGTTCCAATTTTATTTGGTTTTGGCACCTCAGAGAAGTAGTGTGCAGTTGCACAGAATCGGTGTGGCGCTTTCTTCTTTTTCCATGCACTGAACGCAGTCAGATGTGGCCAGACTTCCCTGAAAATCTAGACACTGAAAAAAGCTGTTTCTTAAGCTTGTAGGTGCGTGTTTTTCTTCTGAGTCCGTACTGAGCCAGTGCTCTAGGATGTCTTGTTCATGAAGCGTAAAGGCAAGGTCTTGAATAAAGGCCCAACCTGCATCGTCAGGCCAAGTTTTGTCTACCTAAAAACCTCCCAGAGATTAGATGAGTAATGCATTCCCCACTTGCTTTCCAAAGCAGTTTTATGGTGATACTGGATCTCGCTGCTTTTCTGGAGGTAACTACGCCAGAGCGCTGTGAAGTCTTTCACAAGATTTCACATTGTAAAAACTTGACTTTCTTTTGTTAACGATGAGCTGCAGCGGACTGCTGCTACATTTGCTACTCATGCACCATGGAAAAAAGTAGTTGAGCTAAATATTCACAGCGTATACACATGTGCATACATGGATATTACTTATGAGGAAATATTCTTCCAACAGGGATACGTAGCTAGATTCCTCTTTCTTTAAAATCTCTGCACAGACTCCTGTCAGTAGCATTACCTTGCGTACATGCCTTACAAGACAGTCTGGGTGGAGGAAAGATCTGCATGTTTGCAAACAGTAGATCTATGCTCTGTATTTCAAGAGTAGCAATAAGACATGTGGAGCTGGCTAAACTTGCCACGTAGGGTATACTTTTTGTTGATCTTTTTTTACTTTATTCATCTATCATCTTTCCTATTAAAAAACTCCCAAACAACTACAGCGATGCTGGTTAGTCTAATTGGCTAGCTGACCATATGGTACCTTTTTAAGAAGGGTTTGGTATTTTTTGTTTTCATTTCCCCTCTCCCAGACAAAGAAAGACCAAGAATAGGTCTAATCCTTGCTCTGTTCCTTTATCAGGAGTAGGACTAGAGAGGCATTAAAGACTTAGAAGAGGGTTGTGTTGGGGGGCAGGCCTTGATGGCAGAGCGCCTGAACTTCTGGGAGTACGAAAGCAGATGGAAAACTCTTGCTGGGACAAGCAATGGGGAATCACACACTGATGCTGTGGTGCAGCATAGCTGCCCCTGCTGTGTTGGGTGCTCCAACGTGATGCTGCAGTGTTCCTAAAACAAGGTCCGAGGGCTATCAAAATCACATAGACCCTTTCAGTTTCCTCAAAAAGTCGGTGTTCAGAAGGCCACCATCAGCCTAAAAGCAGCTTAGCTTCCCCCCCCTTGGCTGCGAGGGGCAGTGCAGAAAGTCGCTTCACTTTCTTTTGGAGCAGTACCATGGTTTGGATGTTACCTGCCTCATGGATGCTGTGCTGATTCAGTCTCGTCACTGATGCACAGTGTGTGTTTCTCCCTGCCTATATAATGTTACGTGATGGGGAGATTAAACGCATACAATATTGACTCTGACTGTGACGTGAGAAAAGGTGAGTAACCTTATTGACCAGGCATAGAGGTAATAATTGGTAGTTTAGACCTGACTTCTGAGAAGACTGGCTGTTTTTAAGGGTAATTCAGTCCTCAGTTGTGGTCCCGAGTTGCACCAATGTATTATCTTCTTGTCTACAACTATGAACATACACATTTTGAGAGAGAGAACTGTGGAATACATACTTTTATTTTAATCCCTAGCTATTATTTTCAGTGATAAAATAATGCAAAAATGAAAACATAACTTCTTAAATTCATGCTGGTCCTTTTTAAAAGAATTTCTAACATAAATAGTTCTTTTTACTGTACTGAAGAGACTGTATTGCTTCAAAATACCCCGTCCTTCTTAGAAACTTGTGAAGTACTCCCTAGTGTGTTGTTGAACTTGATACAGATAATGTCCATTCCACACCAGAAGGGTTTGACTCAATTTTTCCACTGTCCTAGTATGGTATGTCTTAATATGATATTTCTATGTAGTTTTACTGCTAATTGATTTTGTCTGTAGAACAAGTACAGGTCTTATCTTTAGTAAAATTTAATAATATTTAGATCTGGAGAAAGATGAAAAAATTGCTCATATAAATTATTTTGGAGCACCACATTTTATTTTTTAAAAAAAAAAAGGTGTGTTTGATTTCATTCCTCCAAAATGTTTATTATCCTTTTACTGTCCAGCATAATGATTTCTCCAAAATTAACAACATAAATGAATTGATGCCTCCAAGGAATATTTTAAGCTCTGTAACTTTAATTTCATAAAGTTTTGCCCATTTTCTATGGAAATATATTCCTCCTTCTTCCTTCTTGGTGTATTTTGGTTCCATAAAATTAATCAAGCAGAGTTGAATTGAATAATAGCAATAAAAGAAAGCTACAGCTTGCCCACTGTGTTTGAATTCTCGCAAGCTTCTTTGTTTTTCAGATTTTTAAATGTAATTCTGTTCTCAGCTGTAGTACATGCACACACCCTGAGGACCTGGAGAGCTGTAGCCTTGGCAGTAACATAGCTTATGAAAATACATGCCCCAAATTCTTGAGCAAGAATAGCACCTTGGCACTCTCTCTTCCCTTCTTGAAGATCCTTTATCTTTTGGGGATGTTTTGTATCAAATTTCAGTACAATTTGAAAATACCTTGATTGTAGTAAATGGGATGTGTTGACTGAGAAAGCCGAGAGAAGACAAATAGAACTGTGGTTTTCTTCTAAGCTTAAGCTGAGCAGAGGGCCGTTCCGATAGCCCCAATACGTAGTGTCACAGGAAATAACAAAGATCCTACTGTTTCTTGAGTAATGTTGTCAGCTTCTCCTGTCTTTCTCTTTCCTTAGGATAAGGGGTCAGTTAGTGAGTATGTGAGGTGGGATGTCTCCCACTTTACTTTAGGCAGCCCAAAGGTAGACCTGTAAATCTGAGCTTGTCACCTTGCAGTGCACTGACAGTTAATGGAGAGAAACGTGCACCTGACCTCTCAAAGCCACTTAACCACATAGGATAAGATAAATTATCCTCCTAATGTCAGGAGTGTTGTGTCACCCCTAGTTCTTCCTTGCTGGACTCTAAATCTTCATATTCGCTTCCCCTCATTAAACTGGTTGACTTAATCCAATATTATGTCAAAGAAATAGGTCTGGTTTGTATTCAGTGTTAATCAGTGTTGGATCAGATGTGACTGTGGATACCTATTTTACTGTCATCTAAAATAGTTACTGTTCTTTCCAGTTCTGGAAGAATCCATGAGTTTTGTCTCTTGAAACCTAATGTGTGTCTCATACCCCTTTGATCCTGCTTGCACCATAGTCAGCTCACCGTGTTAAGGTGGCAGGTGCTTCGTTTGCCTGCCAGCTGCTCAGGAAACCCTTTTTTTCATGCTGACAATCTGTCTTGCTATCGATTAATATCATATCTTCCGTTCTGCGGTTGAAGAGATAGTGGTGGAGTTCCTCGGATACTCAGATTTTCCTGTCGGTTCCCTTTTGGGTGGGTCATAGGCCTAGTGACAGCGCAGTGCACGTCAAGACTACACTCATTGGTTACACATTGACAAAGGCCAAAGATAAAACTTGACAGTAGTGTTTGGATATATCTTAGCAGCATTTCTTTGATGTTTATCAGAAGCTTTTTCTTAACTGGATTCGTGAGAAAGCATGAAGCGGTGTTGTTAAGTAATTGTTCTGCTCCAGGGATGGATGGCCATGTTGGAGTGCTGTCCATTTCCTTTCACAGGTTAGGGGGAGAGTGAGCTATAGTCTCTTCAGATGAAGTTTTTTTTAGTCCAGAAAAGCTTGCCCCTGTAGACTTCACAAATATAGGGAGCTGTGTCAGACACGAGCAATGACAAAAAAATATACCTTCAGAATCATCTGTGAACTAAGCAACTTCCCTGCTGCAGATGGCCTTCACGAGAGTTCCTCTCTCTCAGAATTTCATTCACCAGGCCAAAACCAGGAACCTGGTGCAGATATATGATGAGTTGTAATGATTGTTTTCCTGCCGTTAATCAGTTCTTCTTGGCTTGCTTCTTTCCAAGCTGTGAGTTCTGCTGACTCTAGAAAACCAAACTCTGAGGGTAAGGGAAAAGGCAGTGCCAACATACCTTTCAATATATAAATCCAGATTCTTTCCCTTGACACAAATTCATCTTTAACAGCTGGTGCATTTGACTCCAAGGTTGATTCCAGAAGTAAAATACCAAAGCAAGCTACTGCTCACTCCGGATCACCTTCTCACCAACTTGAAAAGAAAAACTCATTTAAAAAGTAAGTCTCAGTTAACCAAGTATAGCCTTTGGGATCTGGAAAATCATGTCTTTAGGACCCCTTGTTTTACTTATTTCTTTAAAAAAAAAAAGCCAACAAATCAAAGCCAACCCTCTCCTTATTCCTTAAATTAATTCCTGGATGTGGAGTGTTGCCACTCAGGAAAAAACATCTTATCCATTCAGCTACCTGAGGCAGCCCCACCCCCCATAATGATTAGCTGATCTTATTTCTGGAAACTGAGAGTTATCTTGTAACTAAATTTCTAGTTTATACCCTTCTGTATAAAATCCAGAATTATTCCTGCTAAATTGGAAGAATGTTTTCTTGAAGTTTCTGGTGGAAATACATGCATAACAAAACTAAACTATGGGGTTGAAGTGATCTTCATTGTTGTTTTCCTTCTCCGGAGATTAAGATTTCACTTATTGTAGCATTTGAAGTCTTCCAGTGTATCTGGTCTAATTGGTTCCATGTTACACTTGTTTGTGTTACTTAAAGTCCTGTTCAGTGTAATGTCAGGAATGGTCAAGGCACTTGAGACCCCATTTAAAATTCTGGGGCTGGATAATAAGTAGGTGACAAAGGTAGAAGTTCTCATCTAGCCCAATTAATGTACTTCAAAATGTTTCAAAATTTCAACGGCCACATCCAGGGTTGTTGACCTTGTTTTGCTTGGGTATTCATAAACAATCGTATAGGGTCCATTTAAATGAATAAGCTGCAGTTTTACTCCAGCCTTCATTATTACTCCTGATCGCATTTGCTGATAGTTCAATGCAGAGGCAAACAACAGGTATGTTAAGCAGCTCCTTTAATTAGTGCCTCTGAGTACCAGCTAAGGGAGCGAGTATTAGATCGATAGTTTGTATCATGCTTGATTAATAGTGGTACAGATTTACTATTTTAATAAATGAGGCCCCATCTAAATTATTTCAGCAGATGCCATAGTAATTCTCTTTCACTGTCAGGCAAATTTTGGTGATGGTTCACCAGCAATTGATTTAGATATGGCTTCCTACAAAAGTTGTTGGATTTCCTTTGACATAAATACTCTCTCAATGGGCCAGAGCAGCTGCGCCTTTTTTCGAGAAAATAGAAAGCTACAAATATTTTAAGGTAGCCATCATTCATTCCATATGCTGCGTGTCAGTCCATATGTTCTCTGACACATCACAGCCTTGATATCTGCTTTATGTGGAGATACACATTTCAGCAAACGTTTGCATATGTTTGTACAAGAATCAAAGCGATTCTTGAGAGTAAGCACACTAAGAGTCAATTCTGCTTTTGTAGTATGTATCATATGTGCATCTGATCCTGTTGCATAGCTATGAGCAGTAAAGCAAATTGTACAGCACATTCCAGGGGGGTGCTGGTGCTGCGAGAGCATCCTGGACAATAGAAAAACCTGTGAAGAGCTCAGGAAGAAGTTGGAGAAGACTCTTCAGCATGTACAAAAGAGAAACTGTATATCTGAGTTCTCTGCAGAGTGTTTAGTGCAGAATAGGGTAGGTGGGGGTAGGTCTTGGTCTAGTATACATCTGTCCTGTAGAAGTGGGTGATGTTGTTCATGCATATCCCCACAAAATTTGTCTATGCTTCAGTTATTTCTGGTACTTCTGAGTTATTATAGCAGTAATTGTTTTATCCTGTAGATGACATTAACTCTATTCTTAGCCGAACCCAGAATAAACTGTCAGGAAAACATGACTCTCGTTTCAAGGGAGTGAAAGAATTATTTTTAGCTAATGGTTGTTAGCCCATTGTCTTTTCACCCCATGGTCTTGGTCTGTTATAGTTCAAGCTGGTCTCTGAAGTCAGCTTGGTATGGACATATCCATGTTGCAGTGCAAATGTCAGGGACTGCTATGTAGTGACAGGGTAAGGGAACAGTCTGTGAAATTTGTTTTGGGAACATTAATTAAACCAGGTCTGAATTACACTTCAAGAGAACGTTTAACTTGGAGTTTGAGGTTAAACAAGAGGAGGAGAGTGGCATGAGTGGAGCTTGCTGAAGGCTTCTTAGCAACTTTGAGTATTGGAAAGGGGGCTGAGAGGTGCAAATATGGCTTCAGGAATCTGTGTGTTGGTGGGGCAGTGTGAAGTCTTCATCCAGCCTCACAACGTATGCCATTCTGTGGGGGCCCTATCCTCTCCCACCTAGCATACACCTGTTCCCTGTGCCTTCCTCTCATCTACAGACCCCTTTTTCTTCCCTGCAGCTGCCTGGTCAGCCCTTTTCCCCACCTCCCTCTCATGTCCTCTCACAATAAGCAGCTTTTTTACCTCCTTACCCTTATCCCAGAACCCCGTTACTTTTCTTTCTGAGGGTTTGGCCGGACTAGTATGGAAAGCAAAAGACCCTGCTGCTACCTTTGTCAAGGTAGCAGCAACAAGCCACCCTGAGAGGCTAGAGGTGCTGCTCTAAACACCCTGTGCTTTCCCAGCATCAGCAAAGGATATATGAATAAAAGGCAAGAACCAGCTTTTCTAGCTAGAACGGACAATGCCAATGCCTCATCAGCGTAAACAAAATAGTCTGCCACCTTAGGCTACTGACTGCTTTGCCTGCTGTTTTGACCTGACTGCACCATTGCTTCTCAGAAATGATCCTACTTTTTGGGCTCATCCGATTGCTGTTGGCCAGGATTGTTGTCTAGAGGAGGTCTGGTTTTTGTCAGTGTATGCTCTATCCGCTTGGCAGAACATACTGCCAGGGTGAACTTTTGAATTCAAAGTGCAGATTATAGTTTCAAGTTTTTTGGTCGTCTTCTGGTGATTTTATAAAGCAGTTTTTTAAACTGTAGACTAAGGTCCCTTCGCTTGATAAAATTTAAGAGAAGTCTTGGGAATCAATATTGTGTTAGTTTAGCTCCTTCCTATTTGGCTAGAAGTGTGTTTTCCTCTACCCAGAAATCAAGCAATAAATGACAGGAAGGACCATGTTATGACTAAGGCACTGCACAGGGAGTGGAGAAACCTGGGATGCTGTTTCTGCTATAGACTTCCTAGGTGATCTTGGTAAAATCACTTGAACTGTTTGTGTCTGTTTTCTCTCTGTAAAATGGAGATAAGAGAATAGGTGAGGGTTCGTGAGAATTTCAGAGAGTCTTTTATTATAAATATGTTTATCTGTAAATTGCTTTTACAGAAATAATATCCAATTCTATAGATATTCTGGCAAACAAAATTCAGATTGTATGTGTATTTTCAAGATCAGGCTTCTGTGCTTTCCATATGAAGTTTCTAGCTTTTAAACACATATTTCACTTGGGTGACTGGTATGCAAATTATAAACATTAGAACAGGAAAAAAGAGAGAGATGAAAAAGTATTGTGCATAATAATAAACGAAATAAATTTTGAATTTGCTCAAACATGCTCTCATAGCTACCATTGCCCATTGACAACTTAAGGAATAGAAGGGCTGCTTCATTCTACCCTTCCCAACAAAATCATCAAGAAAGAAAATAACACTTTTAATAATTGAGTCATCTGAAATTGACATCTATAAGCCCCTGAAATACATTCAAATTCCTTTAGTTAATTTAAGTGAGTGACATACTTCTCAAAAATCAGAGTTTCATGATGATGAAAAACATGACATACCTAACTTACTTCATAGTCTTAATTTTCAGCAGTAAGATTATTCCTTTTCACCTTGCACTACTCTTTTTTAATTCTTTTTTTTTTTTTTCATATGGGGAAGAAGAGGAAAGTAGAGATACTGAACTCCAATTTGAAGGAATTTTTGTTGCATTTTTACAAATGGGTTTTAAGTTTGGGCTTTTTTTCTGTTTTCAACAAAGGTGATTAATTCAAATTAATATTAGCCTTTGCTAATGTGGCAATTCTAAAACTGTGCAAGATAATTTAAGCCCCGTGATACTCTGATAATTGCATTGAATTTGAACTATTCTTTGTAGGATACTTCAGATGCTCTTGTGTGGCGTTGAATGTTGCTTGAAGAGTCCTCAAATATTTTGCATGTAAGAAAACATAATAATAAGCAGGCTTCACTTAAAACTGTCATACTCTCTGAATCCTTTGATGTTGGAGAGATTGAATGCTGATTAAATTTAGTACTTAAAATGAGCTTGTAAGCCAAATGTTGCTGTTGTATTTATCAAAGAGTAGATCATAGAATCATAGAATCATTAAGGTTGGAAGAGACCTCCAAGATCATCGAGTCCAACCGTCAACCCAACACCACCATGCCCACTAAACCATGTCCCTAAGAGCCTCGTCTACCCGTCTTTTAAATATCTCCAGGGATGGTGACTCAACCACTTCCCTGGGCAGCCTGTTCCAATGTTTAACTACTCTTTCAGTAAAGAAATTTTTCCTCACATCCAATCTAAACCTCCCCTGGCGCAACTTGAGGCCATTTCCTCTCGTCTTTTCACCAGTTACTTGGGAGAAGAGAGTGACACCCACCTCGCTACAACCTCCTTTCGGGTAGTTGTAGAGAGCAATAAGGTTTCCCCTGAGCCTCCTTTTCTCCAGGCTAAACAAGCCCGGTTCCTTCAGCCGCTCCTCATAGGTCTTGTGCTCTAGACCCTTCC
>NW_008825108.1:5516362-5547947 GCF_000699105.1 Pygoscelis adeliae | reverse complement strand
ATGCAGCCTGTCCAGGTCCCTCTGCAGAGCCTTCCTACCCTCGAGCAGATCAACACTGCCCCCCAACTTGGTGTCGTCTGCAAACTTTGTGTGTTCTTGTGCATTCTTGTCCTGTTTACATGGAATTCCATAGCTGGTACAAATCATAATGCCTCCATTAAATCACTTTGGATGTCTTAGAAAAGCAGAGTCCTTATCTGGGAGTGGATGATGAGGTAGATCATTCTTTGATACTGGATGTCACTGGGCCTTTTTTACAGGTTGCCCATTAGTTTTCTATGAGAAAACATTCTTTTTCCAGCTTCCCTTGTTGAACATGGATGCCAGTCACCATAAGTTTTTAATCTTTGACTTCCCAGTCTTGCAGGAGTTGAAGGTAAAATTTGTGACTACAAGAGTTAGTTTCCCTGTTGCATGCGTCACCTTGCTCAAAGCTTTTTTTACGTGTCAGGGTTCAACATACCTGTTTTTACTTAGCTGCTAAAGAACTGCTTTTAAAGCACTGTGGGAAAGAATATCCTGAATACATCAGTAGGGGAACCAGTCCTTGATAGGTCCAGAAGAAATGAATAGGGTTCGAAAAAGCCAAATACAGTTAAATGTGAATGTTCATTGGCACCAAGTTTCTCTGTGAATTATTCTAATCCACACACTTGACTTTAAAGGTAAAAGAATGAATCAATGAATAAGAATCCTAACTTATTTTAAACTGTTCCTTTATGGGTTAATGAGCATAGTCTAATTATTCATATATTGCACATGCACAGAAACAGAACTGAAGTTAATCTGAGTTGCACGTCTATGTTCTGAAGAGCTGCGTTTTCCCCCTTCAAAATTATCCAGACAAAAAGCTGGTCATGTTTTACATATTTCATAAGAAACAGACGATGCAGGGTGAGTTTTAAAGCAGCAGCAAGTAAATCACCTCATTTCCATTGTTTCAACAATGCAGACCAGTTTGCTGCCAGCTTGGATTTTCTAATTTTGATTTAAACACATGACTTATAATGACTTTGTTGGGTGGTGGGACTAAGGGATTTATGGTGCACTCGTATGTGGGACTCTCATCACTGTATGGCAACCCTGTCATTTTTGTGACAGAGTCTGTTTGACTGGTGCTGGATTTATGATAGAAATAATTCAGAACAGAGTAATAATTTTCCCTTGGCAATTACACTACCATTTGGTACTTTGTCCCTAAGGGGAAAATGAATGTGCTGGGATCTGTCCATAAGTTCAGCGGCTCAGTGTAAAGAACAAATCAAGGTCAGAATGCAGCTGAAAACACACTGATGTTTCATAATATAATCTAGATCTCCTGCTTTTATCTGACTCATTAAACGCTCGTGTAATTTAAAGATTATTTTTGATTGCTATGAGATTTTTAGTGGGAATTCTTTGTGAGGAATATTTCATTACCACGTTCAGTACTTTCTCTTTCTGTTCATTGCCTCTTTTCTCTGTAGCAATGGCCACCCTAGCAATTTCTTCAGTGTAAGCAGGATAGTACCTTGCTAAGGGTTGGTGCTTATGATAGTATATAATGTCATAAGCCACTTAATATATATATAACTTTTGAAAGGTCTTTTTCCACCTCTGCCCTTGTTGTAAAAATGGGATATCACCTTTTCACCATAGTTTGTCAGCAGCCTCTTTAGTCATGAAAAACCTGCTGGACCAGGATGTTTGTCTAGAGGTAATTTGTCTAATAACTAAAACAGATCTCTTTGCTAGTCTGTGCTCCTGTTCTCCTGTTCTCCACTTTAGTTCAGCAGGCAACTGTGAAATTAGGAAGAGAGATGATAAGATGAACCTCATGTGGTGCCGTGTTTCTAACACGTGCTAAAGTTCTCATGTGTAACAGTGGCTACAGAATGATTGACATGCTGACAAACTGATGGGTAAGGACAATTATATAAAAAGTGATAAAAACCCCAAGGGTCTCAAATGTGATCTTTTTGGTTAAATTTTGCTTTTGTAGCCATGTTTTTTAAATGACTCAGTGTGGAGAAGGCTGGCTTAGAGCTAGCTTGTGGGGGCTGTTTTTTAAGCCTGGGCTCCTTTCTATGTGACCAGTGATGTCAATCAAAACCCTCTAATCTAGAATACAGTAAAGAGGCACCCCTGCTTTTTGTAGTTTATACTGAAGCTACATAAACAACCATTCATTTTAGGACATGAAATGGATCTTTTGGTACTCTTCTGTGAATATTTACAGGGCAAAAGACCAGAGTTATAATATTCTTATTATCATGCCTCTGAGGAGTGCTGAAATTCTAGTGCTCCTAGGATATCCATCGCTAGAGGCCTGTATGAACAAAACTAGACAAATTTCTGTCAGGAATGGCATTGGTATGAATCTGCTTTGGGTAGGGGAGAGACTAGATGGGTTCTTAAGGTGGCTTCAAGCCTTTTCATTCCAGATGCTGGAGGTAAAGTTTTGTAAACTTTTTAACCTATACTTGAGAAATGCTTAACCTGAACATCAGTATGCATTCAGCCACTGTTTATGAATCAACACTGTTTGATTTGACTATTTTATCTGTTAAGATATTTGTCAAGACTATCCCAGATTCTTCTGCAGAATTTTGTTGGTTGTAGGTATGTGCTTGCTAAGATTCTCAGGTGGCTACTGGAGACATACCTGGAGAAACAGTGTGACTGTTTCAGAGCAGATATAAGATTGGACATCACAGTGTTTCTGTGGTGTTTATGTTTGTTACCTGCTTTCAGTATAGCCCATAATCAGTTATTTCCTGAGTGACAGACAATATTTCAATTTTCCTCTGAGGTGGCTAAGTTGGAAAAGAACTTTGTCTCTTAGCCCTGGCTCTCATGCATTTGGACTTTGGCAGGCAATATCTGATAGCAGTTTTGCTGGACTTTAAGGATACCAATATGATTGATGGCTAAAAAGACACAAGAAAAATAAGGATTTCTGTCACTGATCTTCCAATGACATTGTTGGAAGAGAGAGTGATAAATCAAGCTGTGTGTGTAGAGTATGTACTTAACATGTTATGTTCTATAGTGCCTTTGAATAAATATTATCAGACCATTATATGACAGGGAAATTATTTTACATTTTTCCCTTTGATGGGAAGGTTGTTACTGTTACTTTTCTTATTATTGTAATGACAATTGTTAAACATTTCTGTTTAACATTTCTGCAGGTCTGTGTTTTTCCATCAGAGTTTACAGAGATATTCAGAACAGACTCATTCTTTGTTCTGCCTTCTTTCCTCATCTTGGTTATTATCCTGCTCCATCAATGAAGCAAGTGATTTCAATTAGCAGTTGTCACCAGCTGGTGATGTATGTTTGTCACAAGTCCTGTGACACTTATGAGTCTTTGACCATTCCTTCCTACTTTGCTGGATGCAAAATTTTGCTTTTGCTGACCAGATCCCGTGTAACCATCTTTGAACCTAGTTCTTCCAGGCTAGTGAAGGAGAATCCTAGAAGCATGCCAGCACCCCTTGGCTGGTGAGTGAGTTTGCCACTGTTCAAGTGAGCCAGTACATCTTGCTGGATGCGGTATCCCCTGGGAAAGAGGAGTCTTGAAATCACTCAGCGCTGGACAAACTTTTAGTGTAAAGTAAAAGAATACGGTTGTACTAAAATACAAAGCTTAAGAAACCAGCTGCTGTGCTTTGTGAAGATGCAGAATACTACAGCGTAGCTCACCACACAGACACGCTGCTTTGGCTAGTTTCTGTCTTCTGCTGACCTGGTTGTCATGATAGTCATGCTACCTCCCAGGACAATTCATACAGCTCCTAGATCTGTGATCTGGGTTTTAGGACTTTTTATCTGTACGTGGTTTTATGGTTCATGGTTTATCTCTTTTATGGTTTAGGATGAGAGCTTCTCCTTATATCTTGTTTTCTCAGCTACAAATACCAAAAATTAGCAATCTTAGTATTTGGCATTACCATTATCAAACTCTTCCCTTTCTTTGTGAATGAAAATATTCCTCAGGCTTTTTAAGCTGTAGTATACATTTAATATTTTATAACATATATGTTATATACCACATTCTACACAAAAAGGTAAAACAATGAATGTATTTATCACTATCTCTTGACAGAAACTATTTAATGGCAAATAGTCTGGGAGTGCAGTGTATTTGGAATAAGAGGTTCATAAACATGACTTGGTGGCTGAGGGTGAAAGAATAGGGCTATCATGGTTTTCTGTCGGAATCCATAGGATAAGATAGTGTAGAATATATAGAACATTCTGCCAAGACAAAGTTCCTGAAGCACTTCTGTTTTCTTCAGGGAAGTGCTCCTATCTTAACTGCCACTGTGAAAGGGTTTTAGATATGTCTCTGCTCAAGTTCCCTCAGAGGTCCAGCCTAACAGCTGTACTTGAAGCACATCTGCCAACAGGTGCTGACAGAGAGTTTAACATTGATCGTAGCAGCCATAACCGCTTTCCCTCAAAATCGTGATCTGAAGTGATGAATTTGTTGTTGTTTATATAATAATGTCATCCACAAGGACCTGCCCTCGGGACTGATCCTGTTGATGTGGAGGGTTGATTTTGATGATACTGTGCATAAGCTCTTCAAGGGTGATACCCAGAAAGAGAAGGAAGTTCAGGAGTAAACAGGAAAAACTCAGACTTTGCCACAATCTGTTTTTGTGAGAAGGAATATACTCTTAGGGAAACATTAGGAAAAGTGGGGGATGGGGGAGAGGCAGGCAGAATTGAATGGGCTGATAAATTTGGAAGTTAGAAGCAGTGAGTGATGAGAGTAACAGTTTCTGTTGTGAACAGGATGAGTATCATCAGCTAAGAATCATGATTTTGAAACTGATTAGGAAGGCCGAAAGCTCAGGAATAAGTGACAGATCTCTCTGAGTTCACTTCTTATGTGCCTTTATGGAGAAGTTAAGCTTAAAAAGAAATAATCTGTTTGTTTTGCAGTGATGATTTCCCTGTTGTGCATAGCATAGAGATGTTTAATTTCAGAAGCATGATCCTAAATGTCCATTAGTGCAGCTATAATAAACATTTGTCTGTTTATTCCTTAAGCAGCATGTTTCCTAGAGCTATTCCTGTTGTTCCTTATTCCACACTTTCTCTTGTCAATCAAATTATCAGTAACAATAATCACAAATCCCACTGGGAACTAATTACATATATGCAACTTCAAACTAGTTTACCTCTTTGCTAAACGTTATCTCCAAGATTTTTGACTGCAGTCAATCCAGCCTGCTTCTGGCTCCATTAATTATGGTTGCACATCTTTACAAAGTATTAAGACCTAGAACTTGTCTTGATGATATTCTGCTGCTTCAGAAATAAGAAAGACCTACAAAATGGAGTAATTTATAGTTAGCTTACTTTCTCTGTCTTCAGATGCATTGAACTCTGTCCGCCACCCACTCTAAGAGCACCACCATTCTCATTTCATATCTGCTCAGTTCCTGAGTGACACAGTGAGCTCTCCAAGTGATCTTGTTTTTCTTGCTTGACTATGTGCTGTAACTGGAATTGAGAACAGAGCCTTGTTGACAAAATGGGGACAAAGATGACATGAACCAGACTGGAGAGTGGGTCATCATAAGGACATGGGATAGATACTTTTGAAAGCTGCTACATGAACTCACTTCTTTCCCGAGAACATGAAGGGAACAGGGTGTCATTCTTCCAATAGAGAGTGTGAAAAACAAAGGCTTGCATGGATGTAGTGCACCTTGCAGGAAACTATGGTTTTGGACCATACCAAGAACAATCTATTTCAAATATTTTAACAAAGTCAGTTTTATATGCTGTTACAACTGAGGTCAACATTTATATCAACATGTATGTATTGGTTCATTTCCATAATAATCTGTGTAATTTTCTTTATTTGCTGTATGCATGCATCTCTTCCCCAGACAGTGATGGAAATTAAGGGGAACATTTGCAACCAACAAGGAGGAAAAATAGTCTATAAAGATGCGTCATACTGTAACCTATGTTAAATTGAAGCTTGTGGAATCCGGCTTGCTGACTTTAAGTGTTTAATGAAAACAGAATAATTATCTCCTCTCTAGGCAGGTAGAGAACTCCTCTGGGATTTAAACACATGCATCAGGAGAAGAACAGACCTGTGTGTTTCTGGTTCACACCCACAGGGTTACACTTCGTTTCTGCAGTCTGGATAGCTAAGAAAAAATGCTGTTCTGAAAAAGAAAATGAGAGCAAATCCTAAAGCTTGGTGTTTCCAGTACTCAGTTTTAAAAAGCAGCTTTCAGATGCTTGTGACTGTGTTGCGCTTTACTTGTAAAGCTATTAATTTAAAAAGCCTTCCTGAAACCCTGCTAAACTCTCCCTTGCAGGGAGAGGTCTTTTATGACTGTAAAAGAATGGGGCAAAATTCTAGCTGATTGCTTTATAAATACCTGAAAAAGTCATAGTTTGTGTGGAAAGTAGTGAAACATCCTTAACCAAAGTGATGTCACTGAATTCCACTTCAGTTTAATAGAACAAGTAATGCCAAAATGGCTTAAGGTGGGTAGAAGACAAGGCAGCTCTACAGGAGAGAGAAAAGAGTAGGGAGGAGAACTGTGAAACTAAAGGATGCTTCTCCTCCGTTAGTTCTTCCCAATTTTCCATGGACAGTAGAAATGTTCTCTGCAGACAGCTTTCTATCTTACAAATCAACAAAGCAGCATCTTCCTTTTGTTTTTTTGCTTAAAGTCAGTTACGTCATTGTTCATGTCTTTTATAGCCACAGGAATCCATAAAAGTAGGTATAGCTTGTCTAGTTTTCTTTCATGTGTCTTCATGCCTTCCTTCATCCGTAAGTGTGCTTGCACATGTGTTGGGAGAGACTGTGAGTTGCTGTTTTTTATAAGGTTGACTTTTACGTCATTATAATGTGATGAGTTTATCATGTTTTCCTGCCTTTTAATTTCATTTGGAAAAAAAGAAGTAATTTTTGCCTCATCATGTGTCTTCTGCAAAAACAATGTAATACTAACTTCTTTTATTTTGCAGAGCTGGTTATTTGCCTCAGAATATTCCTTTGGAGATTATCAGATACCTTTCAGAGGAGAAGGATTTTCTGCCTTGGCATGCTGCCAGCCGAGCTCTTTATCCTCTAGATAAATTGCTGGACCGCACGGAAAACTACAACATCTTCAATGTAAGACATACAGTCTTCCCCTTCCCTTCCCTTCCCTTCCCTTCCCTTCCCTTCCCTTCCCTTCCCTTCCCTTCCCTTCCCTTCCCTTCCCTTCCCTTCCCTTCCCTTCCCTTCCCTTCCCTTCCCTTCCCTTCCCTTCCCTTCCCTTCCCTTCCCTTCCCTTCCCTTCCCTTCCCTTCCCTTCCCTTCCCTTCCCTTCCCTTCCCTTCCCTTCCCTTCCCTTCCCTTCCCTTCCCTTCCCTTCCCTTCCCTTCCCTTCCCTTCCCTTCCCTTCCCTTCCCTTCCCTTCCCTTCCCTTCCCTTCCCTTCCCTTCCCTTCCCTTCCCTTCCCTTCCCTTCCCTTCCCTTCCCTTCCCTTCCCTTCCCTTCCCTTCCCTTCCCTTCCCTTCCCTTCCCTTCCCTTCCCTTCCCTTCCCTTCCCTTCCCTTCCCTTCCCTTCCCTTCCCTTCCCTTCCCTTCCCTTCCCTTCCCTCTTTCTTTCCTTTCTTTCTCTCTCTCCTCCTCCTCCACCCCCTTCCTTCAGTCCATCCTCCCTCTCTCCCTCTCACCGCCCCCCCCTCCTTTCATTGCCAAAAGTTGAACTATTCCCCAGTCAGATACTGTAAATGACCTAGGCATATTAGCTTTCTTCCTAATTATTCTTTATTTAAACATAGCAATTGTCAAGCTTTGGTTCATTTGCATTTGAACAGTGATAACTGTTGTTTAAGGCATATATGATTAGTAGAAGGAAAGGTAATTATCCCCCCTATAAAATCTTATGACAAATAAAGTATTTCACTTAAGAGAGCCAAAGTAATCTATTTCTAGATTTTCTCTTCTGAGGAGCCCCACGGCAATATTTAGATTGATGCCCAAGCTCAGCAAGGACACCAAACGCAGGCACAACTGAACAGGATGCATGCAACTGAAGTAAAGATTTGTAGTCATTATCTCATCCAAAAAGCCATGGTGAATTCAATGCAGTTACCTTAATTAACAAGGATTAGATCGCCATTGAATCAAAAGCCCATTCATAATTGGGTCCGAAGGGACAGCAGTAACAGCTAGCAGTAGATAATTAAGATAGACATGACAAACATTTTAACATTTTACCTGAAATAAAAAAAAAAAAATCCTAGCTACGCTGAAGCATGTTTGATGAAGTACACAGGATTTGATTGCAGCCAGTGACAATTATGAACTCTTGTGGTATTTTATTCAATATGAATTTTATATAGTCTACATATTTTCAATGGCCAACATACTGTAATTTTATGTAATTTTGTAAAGCCTTCAAATGAAGGAACTCTCTAGAGCCTGAAATGCTTAAAGGTGCTTTTTTCTTCTTAAGCATATATTTGCTTGTGTGTGTGTGTCCAGAGACACATGCTCAGAAAGCAGGAAGCTAGAGGTGCCTGGATGTATGTATATATGTAGAAATACATATATATACACACACACACACACATACACAGAGCGACCTGCTGACATGGAAAATTATTTTTATAGAACAGATACTACAGATTAATAAAGACACATCGAGATTCTTTCTTTATGAACCTGCAACGTGGGCCTATATGCAAACCAGAGCCATAATGTAAAATGACATGGAAATAACTTGCATGTTTAGTCTGTTGTTAACGGCACAGAAAAATTCTTATGAGTCTGCCATTGCTATTTCACTTTTAAACATGGCTGTGTAAAGAAAACACAATTTTAATAAATAAAACCAGTAAAATTCATGGCTGGGTTGTGTTTTATCACTACTGATGAGAGCTTTGAAAGCAGAGGTTGTAGCAGAGGAAATAAAAAGTCTTTTTAGTCACAGAATAACACAACTGCTAGAGAAAGCTGCACTATGAATCTCCTTTTGTGTTGACATCATAGATACATGCCCGTGCATCCACAATAATATAATAGATGCTCTCCTATGCGGTTCTTCATTTCTCAGTTCTCTTTTTCAATTTGGTAAATTCCACTGGCAAAAGATGATGCTGAATACAATGACAGTGGTTTTCTTCACAACTGGCCAGAATATGTAAATATGTCTCCTGTGTAAAAAGTAAAAGTAAGTTAAAATGTATCTTGGGCTTGTTTTGTTCTTTAAGCACACCAAGAACCTGAACTTAAAACATAGTGTCATTAAATGTACAAAGCTCGTTTGCAGCCACGTTGTTTGGTATTCTGAAGTCAATTGACTGTACTTACGTGACTTTTTTGCCATAGCTATGGATATTAAAATAATATTCTTTTAAAAGTGAACATGCACGGTGTAGTTGAGATTGGCCATAGAGTAGAAATTAAGCTGTTGACACTCTTGCAACTTTTCAGCCATGTATTGTGAGTTCAAAATAGCATGTAAGAAACTCTTCTTAAATTGATGAGCTGTATAACAATAAATTGTCTTATCCTAGGCATCTAATCAAATAGCTGTTCTATAGATTACTTCTCACTATAGCAGTGAAGGAGGATTATATGTGGACATGTTGCTTTGCTAAATGCAAATCAAAATCTTTGGAAAGTAGGACATTATTTGAGGGTAAATAAGAGAGACAAAACCTCAGTAGTCAATAGTATTTCAATTTCAAATAAAAAATAAGTTAACACTGAATATATTTTTCTTTTCCCCCTCAGGAGTATATTTTAAGACAAGTTGCATCAATGTATCTCAAGCTTGGATGGCCAGTGAATAATTTAAACAAATCGCTTGTTCAAGCATCCTACCAACATGAGTACTGTTATTTATTTTTTTCATTATTGTTTGTTTGCAGGATATAGTTGTAATAATGCACTCTCCTAAAATTTGGTTTCATCTTTAGCATGTCATACTTTCCTAGTTTTGTCTTCCTTCTGTTTTTCCTTTCTGGGTTAGAGGGAGAGGAGGAAGATGCTGTGAGATGAATTCCTCTTTCCTGAGTTTGGAGAACATGATTTCCTAAGCCTTAATTTACAATTTGACTGCACTGGATATTTAAGAACTTGGACTAATGTGACCACAGAGATCAGGAAGAGTGCATAAGTGTAAATAGGGGCTGGTTTTGGTTCACAGCCTTTCTTTAGTTGTGGCAGCAGCTGTAGGCATTAAGTTGACACTGAGATTTGTATAGCTAGTTTATCTTTGATATGTTGCCCAACTATCAGCTGCTGCCACTGTTATGAGAAATAACTTGTTGTAAACATTCCAACACATTTATTAATGCAGCCTTATTGCTTTTTTTAATTTGGACAGAGAGTTGCGTCGGGAAGTCATCATGTTGGCCTGCAGCTTCGGTAACAAACACTGTCACCAGCAGGCTGCAACGTTAATCTCGGATTGGATTTCTAGCAATAGGAACCGGTAAGTGGAACTGAAACGTGTATTTCCCATTTCTCCTACTCAGAGGCAATACAGCTGGCATGCTCTTCCTCTCCTGCCCGCCCCCATCCGCAGTGCCCCGTTCTGCGGAGTGATATGGGAGGAATCAGAGGTCGCTGGCTGTTATTTAAAAATGTCTCTGGGGCTTCAGAATGAATTACTTGAATTATTTGACTTTGCGTGTATGAGCGGGTGGAGGGGACACCTAGGTAGGCTCTGGCCACTCCTGATAAATTTCTGTCAGATAATTAAATGCTAGAAGGTAAGAAGATGGGTTTTAAGGAGGGGATTAAAAGAAGAAAGATGAGCGAACACTGCATTGGCAGACAAACATGGAGCCTCTGTCGGGGCAAGACAAGAGGGTGCTAAGTGATTAAAGAAGTGAGAGAGGTTAGAGGCAGAAGGACTGAGAAGTAAGAAAGGAGTCGAAACAATGTTTTTGAGGGAAATGTTATGAAGTACTTAAGGGTGAAGACTTGGAAATCAATGTGATTCAGGAATACATGGAAAAGCTCATGTAACGTTTCAGACAGGGGATAATATGATAGCTGATGTGTTGAGCATTAGCAGCACTGTAGTGGTTTCACAGCAAATATATAAGTTAGGCTGTCCAGACACAGGTTTGCTCAGCTGTGGCAAGGGAACACAGGCCATGGATGGTGTATGAAGTTTATCTTTTAAAGGCAAGTGTCTAAGAAACGTTAAATTACTGAAAATACAAATATTTAAGTATGTAATGATCTATGGACAATCAGATAAGTACAGAGTATAGGTTAAGACCACGACTTCCTGAGAAAGTATGATGGATTTTCTGATTATGTGGAATGTGGGTGTAGAAGTATTTGCGCAAGTACATCACATGATATTTTGTTTTAAAGGAAAATATTTTACTTTCAAGTAACAAAGAAAAAGAGAAGAGAAAGAGTCTTACATTTTTAGTCCCAATCTTGTATTAGCTCTGCAAAAGGATCAGATCTCTATAGACATATAGGCATGTAGGATTTTTCAAAGACACCTTGGGCCAATCAGGTGTTTGTTTGCAATTACAATATGTCTGTCTGCCTTCGTAATCTTTGAAAATCCTTTACAGGCATACCCAGTTGCAGAAGTATCTGAGTGTCTTTTAAAACCAGCCATGATCTGAGCATTAATGGAAACTGCATTTCTATATGGCTTCAAAACTTCTGAAAAAAAATTATCTTGAAACTGTGACTATGTACCTTTAAATAAGATGTGTGTGAGGGGGATGGTTTTCTTGTGTAAGATGATACCAGATATATTTACTATGAAATATATACCCCAGGGTTTTATATAAATTCTTATTGTCAGCAGCAACAATCAGTATGAAACTATTCAAAGAGGAGATTAAAGAGAAAGAATCATTGGAAACGATCTGCAGAAGTAATTTACTTAGATATTCATTTGCAAAATTAGTTAATCAAACCTAACACCATCTATTAGCATGCACAGCAGTAGATTATGCAGTGTTAAAAAGCTGTCACCCTGCAAAGCTTTCTCCTACCCTGTGTCTTCATCCTTTCCAACAGGACTGAAGAAGGAGACATCAGGAAAACAAAACAAAACAAAACAAAAAGCTTGTTGCTTTACCAAGAATAGCAAGAGAGGAAAGGGCTAAATTTAAGGATCCATCTGAAGACTCATCTTAGCCTTTCTATGGGGCCATTCTTGGGAGCACAAGATTGTGTCTGCCAGCATATGATGAGTATTATGATAAAAGCATCACAGCAGGGCAGAGGAAGAGAACAGCTACTAAGCTAAAGCAGTGCATTTCTCCAAAGGAACTGCACAGTTTTGAAAAACAGCTGCAAGAAATAATGTAATTAAAGAATACAGATTGACAGTCAGCTGATAAAGAGGGGTACAACTTGCAAAAAAGACAGAGACATGTTTTTATTTATTTCTTAAGATTATAGGATTTGTTCAGTTCCCCACCCCAGAATTTACCAGTTGCTATTCTCAGAGCAGTCTCACATACTGAACGTAACTAATGTATGAGCAGACTCATTTCATATCTACTTACATTGAAAAGACATTGCAAAGGCTACTAGTAATAGCACCTCGGTAGACATAAAATCAACTTGTGTTTCACAGTAACAACGTTTGTAGGGGTCTGTCAATGTTCTCTGAGGAACGTTCAGATTCTTGCTTGTGGTTTAACCTCAGTCAGCAACTGAGCACCACACAGCCGCTCGCTCACTCCCCCTTGCCCCGGTGGGATGGGGGAGAGAATCAGAAGAGCAAAAGTGAGAAAACTCGTGGATTGAGATAAGAACAGTTTAATAATTGAAATAAAATAAAGTAAAATAGTAATAATAATAATAATAATAATAATAATAATAATATACAAAGCAAGTGATGCACGATGTAATTGCTCACCACCTGCCGACCGATGCCCAGCCAGTCCCTGAGCAGCGGCCCCCCCGGCCAGCTTTCCCTCAGTTTATGTACTGAGTATGACGTCACGTGGTATGGAATATCCCTTTGGGCAGTTTGGGTCAGCTGTCCTGGCTGTGCCCCCTCCCAGCTTCTTGTGCACCTCCAGCCTTCTCAGTTGGTAGAGCATGGAAAACTAGAAGGTCCTTGGCTAGTGTAAGCACTACCTAGCAACAACTAAAACATTGGTGTGTTATCAACATTATTCTCATCCTAAATCCAAAACGCAGCACTGTACCAGCTACTAGGAAGAGAATTAACTCTATCTTAGCTGAAACCAGGACACTGCTGCATCAGAGCTACCCCGTATCTCCTTTGCTCTATTTAAACCAACTAAGACTAAAACCTGAAAATAAAGCAGGGTCTGTTTTCCCTGCTTTACCACCAAGAAAATGATGATGATTTTACAATGAGAATTTAATTACCATGGTGTTTGAGTCATGCCTTTGCCTCTTTTAGCACTTCAGAGACAATAGCTAGCTCAAGTGCAAAAATCAAGCAGGTAAGTACAAGATACATGCAGAGGGCACATCCAACAGGTGCCATTTTGTATTCTTTCTCATCAGTCAAGTGTTTTGCTCAGTTTGATGCCCTTAACAGCTGTTTGTCAATTTGCTGCAAACAGCCACCTCAGAATTCGTGGGAATCCCACAGAGCTTGTTTCCTCACAAAAAAGGGGAAACTCATGCTGCTCATCTTTCTCCAGACTTCTCTGGAGTATCTGCTTCTAAAGTTGTATCTGCTGAAAACTACTTCAAAAGTTCTTGTAGATGCCCTTCCCTCTTCTGAAACAGAACAAAGACATTGACTGATGCGTTGGAGAAAGCCTGGTCTTGGTGGGTTTGCATAGCCAGAGCACGAAGATAGAGTTCCAGAGAGCTCAGAGATATTTTCATATACAGGTATAATTTGAGTTTGACTGTGAGAGTAAAAATAAGGCTAATCTGCAACCTTTCCACCCATCCCCTCCCAAAAACCTTATTCTGGAAGACAAGATGTTTCATACAATGAGCTAATTCACAAGCAAGGCATGTTGGAAGGAACACAAATTCTTCAAAGCAGTAGACCCCAAAGTGAGACTAGGGAATTAGGCTTGTGTCCCAAGATTCTAATCAATACAAAATTAGGGTGATATTAAATTAATATGTGGTATTAAATACCACATAAATGCACAGGCAGCAAATCGTGTAAAGGAAGTTTTTGATTCCCTGGCAGTTACTGCAGTTAAAGTTTGAATAAGCATAACAGAGAATGTGCAATTAATAATACTGTACAAATGCTAAAATTCGTAACTTTTTAGCCATGTTTTTAATCTATGGCTTTTAGAAGTTCTTTTGAAATGTTTTTTCTGTTTCACTTGTAGCATTTAATTATGGATAAAGTGTTGGGTAATAAACAAATACAGTAACATCTAACTCTGTTTTACCAGCATATGCCTACAGTTGCTGTGGTTTCTAGTAATTATATTTAGCCTGGTAGGTCCAGAAATTAATTACCATCTACTCTTCACTGTAGGGGATTGAAATAATCATAATAATCAGTTACTGTTTGTACTTTGTAATTACATTCTGTTTTACCAGCATATGCCTACAGTTGCTGTGGTTTCTAGTAATTATATTTAGCCTGGTAGGTCCAGAAATTAATTACCATCTACTCTTCACTGTAGGGGATTGAAATAATCATAATAATCAGTTACTGTTTGTACTTTGTAATTACATGTTCTTTACTGTGCAAATAATTTGCCACTGTTCACCAAGTAAAATAATGGTCATTCATAGCACAAAGCCGGAAGTCCTCTTTGTGTTTCCAGCACTATTTGAAAAAAGCCGTTAGATTTCCAGTTGTAGCACTGCAGATTTTCTTACAGAATTAGTAAAAAAAAATCCTATACATGGGATCTGCAACATTAGCCTCCATGCATGAAAGTAGAAGTCAGCTGAGAGGCTTGAAGGCTTGAATTTCTAAAGTAATTGGGTGTTGCAGTGCTTCATTCTTAGATGCCTGGCTCACAGAGCAGAATCAGATGCTTGGAGTTACGCTTCCTACAAGGGGATTTGGGAACCTCTAAATGAAGTTGGTGGCAGCCACTATGCTGAGTGAAGACCCTCTTAACATGAGTCTGTGAAGAGAGAATGGGCCCTCATACAGTCTGGCACTACAGGCAGAAAGAGACCTGTATCAAATGAATATGTAAATGGTGATCATAGGGTTACGGGTCCTTGCAAAAGATGCCTTTCAAAAGTGTCACTGAAGCAGGAAAAGGTCTGCTCCTTTTCTTTTCAAACACAGCTGGCAGAGAAGCTGCTCCTCAACCCCCTTTTAAACAGTAGTTCTGAGATGGTGGTAGAGCTTCAGTTTAGTACCTCAGCCCTGCATCTGCCACATGCAGAAGACCACCCTGATAACCTATCTGTTAGGTGTTTGGGACAGTATTAAGACACTGCAATGCACTTTCCTCCTCTAGTTGAAGCGTAGCCACTGGGATTTACTTCATTAACAAGAGAAATAATACAGCTCTCCAGCCTAAAGATGAGAGCGTTCATCTGAGGGAGAGACGCTTGAGTACCTGAAATACCAGGATTACTTAGTATGCAAAGGGCTTTAGGTGGTATTGCTCACTACCATTTTTGCAGGGCAAAACATGATCCTAAAACAAGGAACATAACTCTAAAAAAGAAGTCTGGCTCTACAAGGAGCAAACCAAACATATAACATCATGTATAGAAGAGGCTATAAGGAAACATCTGGTTGTACTGGTCTAGGAATTGATATCATATTTAAATCCTTGCAGTTGTTTAAAAAGAAGTTATTATTTCTTTCAGCTGAAAAGTCTGAGATTAGACTTCGAGATATGTCTTACTGTCTTTTTAATCAATGAATTTAAGTAATTTTGCTCTTTTTAAATGGCTGATGGCTCCAGCACATTTTGCTTGAAAGTCTGCATTGACTTCTGACTTGATAGTTGATATGAAGGCAAACATTTTCACTCTGTTAAGTTGGGATATATGCTACTCCTGTATTGGAGCAGTGGAAACCCTTGAAACTTCCATGTTGATGTTCAGAAGAATACAAACCTAGTAGAAAACATAAGCACATTGAAATTCCCCTCGTAGTTTCAGAATGTAAGGTTACTGCGATTCGGTCAACAGCAGAATGCTGTACAGGAGAAGCTACTGTTGGCTGAAAATTAAGATGTTTGCTTCTACCTTCATTTAACTGAGCTCATTCCTGTGAAGCTCTTTCATGTGTGAAGAAATACATTATTCACACTCCTTAGAACAGCATTGTGGCTCAGCCTAAAAAATTAACAAAATTACCATACAATGATATAAGCTTGAGAATCAGCCTTGTTAACCCCTTTAACTTTCACTGCATATCTATTCTGAAAGAAAAACACGTTTCTCAGAGGATCAGCATTTTCAGACTTTCTGCCTTGGATAGACTGAATGAACGTGTATTTCTGAGGTTCAGGAAGGAATGTGTGGAGAGCTGCAATCTGTAAACTCCTGACAGGAGATATCATAACAACGGGTAACGTGAATACGCACTATGATGGCTCAAAGCATAACTTATCCATAGACACAGGCATGTTTTTGCAAACCTCTCTGTGGGTACAGGTGTGATTTTCTTCCAGCTACTGTTACCATCCATCAGCTACTGGTTGCCACGTATACATTTCTGCTGGCAAAGTGGACTGTGGATGTATGCTTGCTCGAGGCAGTTAGACGGGATAGCGTGAACATGTGAATATGTGAGAGCTGCTTTGAACTGAGACAGCTGATTCTGCCTTCAGTGGGAAAAGGAGTGCTTGTATTCTGGCTCTGTTAGAGCTGTGGTGATGCTATTCTTTTGCTAATATGCAGCACTGAGCAGTGGGAGGTGATAGTATTGCATCAGACGCAATTACGTGCGAAGTTTCTTTAAGATGTTACTGGACCCGTTGGAAGGCCCCTAGCTAGCCATAGCCACTTCCGTTTGCTCTTATTTTTTTTCTTTAGAAATGTAACCATTGCTATTTATTGGTTGCTGTCTTTTAAATGGGAACAAAGTACCTTAATGAATTGCCACAATACCCCTAGAAAACTTACAGTAAATGCACGTGATTGATCTGGGCTTCACGTCACTTTGGGGTGATTTTAGTTTTAATGCAGTTTTTACTATTTTTACTATGATTCTTCTGTCACAAGCACTGTGACGAGTTTTGTTTACTTGGAATACTGCCTTGCAGATATCATCAACTGAAAAAAAATGGGAAAATCCAATATTCTACCACATCAAACTTGTGTAAAGTGAGGGTTGCATTCTGATGTCTGCAAATTTGGTGTCTCTTGTCCTTGCACCTGTTATGCTGACCTTGTGGTTGATAACAATCTGCTAATCTTTGATCAACAGAGCTAAGCTCACTATGCTATTTGATAAGTAGAGCTAATGTTCAATACTTAGCTTCTTTCTAATACTTTTCTTTCTTTTTTTGCAATTCTGAGTGTACGTTCAATCTACACTTTCTAACGCAAGAGAGAGAGGAAGGCATGGGTTTTCTTTTTTTTTCTTTTTTAAGGAAAGCAATGCTCAGATGAATAGATGATGTTTGCAGTGGAGTGCAGGCTGCTGCACTGAATTAGACTGAAGTCAGAATCCATTCTGCAGCCCATGGGTTAATGAAGTTTGCATTTGTATGTCTTTGTGAATGAGGAGAAGTAGAGACTGCTGGATGATCCTGAATGCAAATCCAGATATTTTGAATCTGTTCTGGTCTCTAATCATCCAGGTCGTTCTGAGAAGTCTTGGGGTGGTGAGGTGGGGCCAGAGATCTCTGAAAAGAGAAAGTGAATTTTACTGTTCAATCTGTGGGTTTCAAGTCAGAACACATCTATGTGTCATTTTGCACTACAGATGAACCACTTTTGGTTACTGAAAAA
The DNA here is from genome assembly GCF_000699105.1 of Pygoscelis adeliae. NCBI lineage: Eukaryota > Metazoa > Chordata > Aves > Sphenisciformes > Spheniscidae > Pygoscelis > Pygoscelis adeliae. The sequence continues at coordinate 5,530,093 of NW_008825108.1, read as the reverse complement.
CGAAATCAGGATCTTGGATGATTGCATCCTAGTACTCAGTTACCTCATTTAATCTTTTTAAGTGTAATAATGTGGATATGGGCTTTTCCAGTGACTTCTGTTTGCCATTTCAAAAACTTTTGTCACATTGCTGTGACTGTTAGGAACAGAAGTTAATTCTTTATCAGTCTTAAGAAAGGTGCAAGTAATGAAGTAAGATGACTTCCATCACATAATTTGAACAAAGACAGCGATAACCAACAAGCCTAATTTAAGAGTACTAAATCTCCATACTTGTTTGCGCAGAATTTGTATTTCCTCTGCAAGGAACAATGGATTCATGTCCATCCACCTGCCTAAATTGGCAGTGTGCTTACTTGGATGGACCTTTAACTACTCAATGGAAATGCCACCAGAAAAACAAATTGCACTGCAAGAGTGTACAGGAGACTGTAACATGTCTATAACTGAAACTATCCATAGATCTGAGGGAGTGGTAAATAACAAATTACCAGTCATTAATTGAGATTATTTCAGTGAAGTCTGGCTTAGGTGATAGAAAATCAAATGTTTTTCCAAACAAAGCATTTTTTCTTTCCTTTTCCTCCTCCCTTATTTCTCTCTCTAATGACTTGAGATACATGATTTTGTTGCTTTGTTTCACATGGGCACACTAGTGCTACAGTCTTGCAACAACTTACAAATGTACTTAAGTTTAACCATCTACATAAGTGTTTGTGGGAATGTGGCCAACAGGTTAATTATTTTTGTTAGTTGCTTGGAAGAGGCACTAGCTTTTTTCACGGGTTTGATGCCCACCAGCTATTTTTGGAAATCATTAGCAGCAAACATGAAAAAATGAGAGTTATTTTCATTTTTTTCACACATGAATGTCTGATAAATGTAATACAATAAAATGGATCCCTTCTTCTGTGTTCTCAAGCCCTAGAAGTTTTAATTACTGGAAAAATTCAGGCATAGCTATTCGTGCATTTTGAAATGTTACTGGAGCTGTGCCAGCTAATGTCAGCCAATGTTGCTGAAGTGATTTAACTAATTAATAGGTTGTTACAACATTTGAGTAGAATCTTGCACTCAAGTCAATAAAACTGTTTAAGGAGGAAGAAAACACTGCTGAGTGCATGAGTTAATCAAGGAGTTAGTGCTCTGAAAGACCATCTGGGGAGTATGTCTGAAAAGAGAGAGGATTTCGTCTTGTGAAAGGCAAAACTGGGCTTTATGGGGCAGCCTTACCTTCTGACTTCTGTGTGTGATGACAATAAAATGACCCTATAGGTAGCAATTATGGATTAGCAGTAATTAATTTGCAATCCTTAGAAGTTAGATAGATTCGTCTCCAATTTTCTCATTCAGGAATGATCTCTCCACAACTCTGCAAAACAATTGAACAGAAAGGACCATATTTTTGTTGCAAAAACTGTCCAGAAAGGACAAAACAAAGCATATCTACTCCGAGATTAGTCTCACAAAGAAGTGCTTAACTCACCACTCAGTCGTTAAAATCAGTGTTGAAGAGCTTGAGTGCGCTAGTCGCGTGTTCAGTTACGGGATATCTGCTGTAGGAAGGGAAAGGAGCAATAGCAGTAACCATCACTTGAGGGATGATGTATTCTCTGCCTGCCTCAGTCGGACCCATGCGGTACCTGAAGCTTGGAAGCACAGGACTGGGACTGAGGAGACCTGGCATCTGTGCATAGCCTTGCCACAGACACCCCGAGTAGCCACATCCTCGGTTAATATCCCCTGAATTCAATGCCTGACAGGCACCTGAATGTCAAGCCCATCACAGCTCTGTGCCTCAATTTTCAAGGGGAAATTCTGCCCTTTCTCTTCAGACTGGCATGTGCTATGGCAGAGGATGCTCCCCTCCTCTGTGTGCATGGTGGTGCCAGCAGCATGGCTCCTGGAGTTTGCAATAGAGAATGGGAGTATAAGCTTTGGGACTGCCATCTTAAAAAATAAACTTTGTGTGGTGCCGTTACAACAGAATCTGTATTACAGATCTGCCAACAAAATACCAATACTTCATTGTTAGTTTTTATCTGAGCCTTGTAACCTATTAAACAAGACTATAAATATAGTCATCGAGAAAAATAGGCTTAAGTTAAATGTTAAATAGTTGCAAAAATAATGTTTCTGATTAATTTTCTTTGTCAAATAGTACCCTAAATGGTATTGAAATTTGTCACTTAATCAAAGAACTGTCTAAACTGTGTGCAATTACATTTTAAAAAATTAGAACACAATTTGCCCAGAAGATAAATAATTATGGTCCAATTTTATAAGTGTATCTCCAATTGTTAGAACATACTTTAAATAGGAGCAAGTATGTACCAATTAATTATAACTTAGGAGATTATTCTTAGCTCATTGTAGAGCTTTATTATTCACTCTCAGAAAAAAAAAAAATCCCTGTAAAGGCACAGCACAATTTTAATTAATTTTTTTCTCAACTGCTTAATTTTTAACTTTTTTCCCAAAGTGTTTAATTTTTAAACATGAGCTTTGCTAGCTACATATTTCATTCTCACCATCATATCTCTTAAGCAAGAGAAATAAAGTTAAATAAATTGGATCAGTATTCAAATAAAAGCCATTTAAAGTGATGCTTTCAAAAGTTAATCTTTATCTTTATTCTTCTGAAGTATCCATCAATCATATTAGCTCTTTAAAAATGAGAGCAGCCTTGAAGGCCCAAAAGAGGTTTAATATAAGGAGGGGATACATTCTGCAGTGTTATTACCTAAGCGGTATTGAAACAATGGTAATTTTATCCACTTGATTCCGTTAATACAAGGGGCAAACATTCCACGTGCTGATCTAGTGCCTTGGAACTGCAATTTCAGAACAACATTTTCCGTGAAACTATAAAATTAAAAAATCTGTAAACTGGGGAGATTTCACATGTTTAGATAACGATGAAATACAGGCCCATAATGACTGGAGAAGAGAGAAAGCAAAAATTCCCACAAATGAAGAAAATTCAATTAGAGGGCTCTCTGTTGAGGCAATAGTTAAAGAGAAATGACTTCGGGGATATTTGCGTTTTCATAAACAGTTTTTACTTCCACAAGAACTCCCCTGTTTACAGTCCTGATTACAAGCCTCTCACAGGAGTAATTTGTAGCTTTTCATAGCCGTAAGTTTTTTAGTTTCTGAAGCTAAGCCTTTTAAAATCAGTATTTGTTTTGATGTCTTGTTTTGTAGGGGCTGATTTTTTCACGTTGTCCTAATGACTTAGCTTATAGATAGAGACCTAAAACCTTCCCTGGAGCAATTCGTTGGATGGTATTGAGTAGATCTGCTGCAGCGCTGCAAGTATGCTATTACCAATTTGGTGGCAATAGAGTTTTCTTAGCAAGAAACATGGTGACATCTAGACTATGGGCATGGGATCAGTGCCGTCACTTGTTTTAAGTCGTCCTTCCTTCCCAGAGCATGCAAATGATCCTGCGGTTACTGACTGCACCGCTGCTAAAATCGCTAGTGTTGGCACTTAGAACGTAAAAGATGGAGTAGCTGGGAAAGCTCATTGAATTGATATGTTTTACTGTAAATTTCAAGAATTTAAACTTCACAAGTGAGGAATGCTGACCTTTCTGGGGTTAGACATCCACTTCTAGGTACCTCTGCTGCTGACTGCACTAGCCAAACACAGAGTGACAGTCCTTCCAGCACACAGTTCCTACCTGAAATAATGGGGCAATCAACCAAAAAAGAATTACCTTTTCCAGGTGCCTTATAGTTCCTTAGAGTGTCTGTTGGCTGAGTCACATCTCTTGCAGTAAGCCAAAGATAATATTTCTGCCGGCAAAGCTCAGAAAGAACTACGCGTGCTTCTAAAAAAATGATTTAGCGTTTGGGTGTCAAGATATAAAGTCCTTCCTTCATTGAAATAAGGCTTGACTGGGTTCAGTAGTTCTTCATATTCAGATATCATATGTTAAAACAGATTTGGGGCAACAGGTTGTTTGGTCCCACGGTCAGGATAGCATCCCTTAGTCCTTTTAGTTTAGCATATGTTTCTTATGGCTGCTGTCAGTGTATTAAATCCCAAATTGAAAGCAAAAAAAGACATAAGCTGGTAAGGAAGTTGTGCTTTAAGGACAAATAACCTAGTGTATCAGAAAATCAAGACACAATGATATCGCTTTCATGTTCTATGCAGTGTATGTGTATATGGCTGCATATTTATGTTACTGTAATTGCTGACCTGAAGTTTTGAGAGAGTTGCAGTTATTTAGAAAACTTTAGGCCTCATTCTGAGTTGATATAAGCCAACACAAAGGCAGCACCTAAATATCTGCTCCATTAATTTTAGTATGTCTTGATTTTTTGTGTTTAAATATGTAGTTTTAATTTTCTGTAATAGACTCAATTATATGCAGTTTCCTTTGCATGCACTTTTTGAAAGAAAGGTTAAATGGGGGGGAAATAAATTGTTGGTATTCATTAATGTTTGAAACATCGCAACAAAGGCTTGATGATAGACTTTCAAGTAAGAAGTACAAATTCCATTACAGCAAAATGGAAATTCAGCACCTAGCACACATGGATAATTCTGTAAATGTCAACCAAACTCACATTTTAGTAATGTTAACTCAGTTTTTGAGAATCAAAACTCAGTAGTATGGAAAGGCTGGTGAAAGTGATAACTTTTTTTCTTTACTGTCCATTTATATTTAAACACTATTTCTTTTAATGGATCTGGTCAGCTTTAAGGATTTTCTGGTTTCCTTGGCCTTGGTGTAACAGTTCTATAGACAACACAAAAGCAGTTGCATAGACCATACATAAGCCAAAACCTACTGATCCTGGGTAAATCTGAGGAGAGTTACTAACTTTTTTCAGTGCCAAGCTTTTTACGTCATCTGAACATTGAGGGAAAAAATCTAAGAAGGTAATAGTAAGCATCAAGGGGGAGGAACTGTGGAACCTGCATTTTCTGGAGGTCCCATCTATGTGTCGATGGCACGTAGGAATTGCTTGAGCTCTGTGGTCATAACCATAGCAATGCTGATTGCCTGGCATGGCTCGGGACGGGCATGTTCTCACACAGTGATTTGGTGGTGGGAGGAGAAGAAACAGTAAGATCTCGAACCATGCCAGGATCTGCACTGTAGTACCAATCTACACTGGCTAGATGGTAACAGTTCATGGCAGAGATGAGACATTGCTTTAGAAGGCAATATTGCCGATGTGTGCTGCACATAGGTAAAAGTTTCGTATTTCTAGCAACTTTAAAATGGATTACATTTCTCTTGCCTACTCTTTCAGTTTTGCTTTGGAGAGTTTACTCCTGAATAAATGTCTGGGTTTGTCTGCATCAAATGCAAAATACTTCAGCACTGGTCAAGGCAGTCCTTTGTGGCTCTGTCAGCATGGGACTCTGCTAAAAAATCTCCAAGAAGCAGCACTATCCTGAGCCATGTCAGCTCAGCAGAAGCAAAATTCATGCGACTGTCTGCATCTAAACCTGCAGATATGCCCTCTGAGCTGATGACTACACTCACCAGAGAACATGAATAAAGCCTCAACCTCAGGACTTTTTTACTACTTAGAAAAGCGTAACAAAAAAGCAGTCGGCATTAATTCCCCAAAGTTCAAGGAGTGCACTTTTTTTTCCAGTTTTGCCTTAATTTAGCTACATATTCCTTTTATTCTTTTTCTTAAGAAACCATCATAGTTGTTGAGACCAGCTAACCCTATAGAGGCAACAACAGTTTGTCACCCTTCACAGTCATCAATATATGGTTTCCTACCTTGCCTACTTCCTTCTGAAGTACTGAAGAGGAACCAAAACTTTGAAATGCTGAAAAGCGTCACTGGTTTCATTTTCCAGGGACTCAGACATGGCCAAAGAGATAAGCTGAGGTTTTTTAACAAAAACACTCATCACAGAGCCCAGCAATAGAAAATTTCCGTGGAAGAAAGTTTTTTTTCTGGAGAATGAATAGATGGGAGTAAAAGAACCTCTTTGTTCTTGACTGCGATAGCCTAGTCTATGGTATAAGACTTTGGTGAAAGTCTTACAATTAAAGTATTGATGTAAACTTTTCTTTCAGTGTTGTGTAAGATTCGATATCAAATTTTACAGAGGTAATTTCATTCTTTGTCTCCCTGTATTACTGACCAGACACTGACAGCAGCTGTATGTACTTCTAGATTCTCTGAAGAGGTCTTGCATATGAAGTTCCAGAGGTGTTTCAGCCCAGCTATTAGTAACTAGAGAACTGTGTTTTGGTATAATTTTTACCAACAAAAAGAGGGCGTTCTTTTCCGCAAATCAAAAGCACATTCCTCTGAGAAATGTCTAGCTTTATCTGCAGGAATAGCCTTTAGCTCACAAATGTTTCAGCTTCTATGCCTGTATAGGAAACATAAGCAGGGTAGGAAATGGAAAGCCCAGCTGAGATCTTTTTAGAAGAAAATGGTACATAGGCAAGTCCTATACTAGGTCTGAATTTGGCTTCAAGAAGCTTTCAGAACTGTAGTCTGAGTTTATATTACTTGAGCAGTAATCACAGTTCACAACCATCCTATGACATAGCTGGTTTTGTACTGGTATTAATATGCTGAAAAAATGAACAGATCTTTCTCTTTTCTTCACTCCTGAAAACACCATTTTTAAGTAGCATTGTCTCAGCACATCCTTCCTTACTTATATGTTACTATATGAAGATGGAGCACGTCACAGCACAAGCAAGGAGGAATTTCTGGCTGATCAGCTCCTGTTCTAAAACCTCAGTACTAAGGACAAGTACTAAGGACAAGAAGAGATTTGGCTTAGAGCCTGGCAACAGAGTGATAAGATCCCGTGCTAATTTGGAGAGCTTATGTCACCTGTCCTGCAGGTTATGTGGCACATTATGTGTTGATGAACTGGGTGACCATAATTTATAGTCTCCTGACGAAGTGACAGCGTTATGAGAAGAATGGCATGCATGTGTTACCCATTAGAAAATCCGTTAGGATGGCCTGGAAGATTTTTGTGGCAGTAAAGAGATGCAAATGTAATTTTCCAAAAAAAGATTACTGTTGCACTTTAATTTTGGAGTCTCATAAATGTAGTGATGTTCCTCCTTTGTTTCCAGTATCAGGAGGCTGCTTATTTACCACAATGCTATTACTGATTTCTTTTGTAGAATCCCACTCAACGTGAGAGACATTGTCTACTGTACAGGAGTTTCACTGATGGATGAAGATGTATGGGAGTTCATTTGGATGAAATTTCATTCTACCACAGCAGTGTCTGAGAAGAAAATATTATTAGAAGCCTTAACTTGCAGTGATGACAGAAACTTGCTTAACAGGTACAAAAATATTATATATCTGTATCGGACTATTACCAATAATCACTTCAACATTTATGCATCATCATTTGAGCTTTGGTCTAAATGAAAGAACTATGCTTTTCAAGCACAGGCTTACTGTCTCTTTAAACTGTCTTATGTTTTTGCATTATGAAAATTGACATATATTATGTCTTTTCGCTTTCAGATTTTCCTATGTTCATTGGAAGTGTTTGAAATCCTATAATAATTGCTGTTATTTTTTTGTTGGCATATCCTTTATTTAAATGTATTGACCAGTCTGATCTTACTGATGTGCATGAAAATGCACATCTAAAGTTCCACTGTTTTTACCAAAATCCTTTTACATCGAGATTTTTCTGAATCATAAATGTGTCTGGTCTTTGGAATCATAAAAATAAAAAATAAAAAAATTAAAAAAAAAAAACCACTTGGAGATTTAAACAAACCATTTGGCAGTGATTTTTTTTTTTCTGAGAGTTTTCTGATGTGCTGTTGTTAGACTGTGTTGGTGAAACTAAATAGGATTTTTTTTTTCCTTGTTTCTCCCACTAGGCTTTTGAATTTGTCTCTCAACTCAGAAGTTGTCCTGGATCAGGATGCAATTGATGTGATAATCCACGTAGCTCGAAATCCACATGGAAGGGATCTTGCTTGGAAGTTTTTCAGAGAAAAATGGAAAATATTAAATGCTAGGTAAGGATAAAAAGTCTAAATTTATTTTCTTTTTCTTATTTTGATGTAATTCATGTAAGTATTGTATATGTATGTATTCATGTAAGTTCTTGAATCTAGTCCATTCTCTTCTAATCCATAGAGATGTCTCTAAATATGAAATACATACGTATGAGTCATAAACGCATTTATTCATGGATTATCACACACATGCATAGAAACATTTGTCTCTTAGCAATCATCTGTATATATATCTATTACTGTATTGTGTCTGCACGTATGATAATGAATTCTATCTATATGTCAAGTGCTGCAGTTCTACTTTTACATAGATAAAAAAGCAGCAGTTCCCAAAGGAGTTTTGCTGATTTTAAGTCTGACAGAAAAAAAAAGTTTGCAAGAACATTATTTCAACGGTGGAAAAAAACACCAAACCATTTTTGAAGCATTTCCGTTTTCAAAAGGATGCTAATATAGCGTCATCCTCTTTCCTTCCACCCTGTGTTTCAGGTCAGTTTCAAGTCACAGTAGAGCAACATTTTGAATTAAAAATACATGAACGGGAAGGAGACGGGGTTGTTTCTTATACCTACTTCTCTTTCTCTTTGAACAAGTGCTACATGCTCCTACTCGGAAGCCCAGTCAACATTTTAAAATCCTTTTTGATGAAGATTTTTATATTAATTCAATGAATAAGAAATTTCTTTAGTTCTTTAGGGACAGCCTGAGGGTCTGAAAGATTTCACAGCAGCTCATCTGATACTGACAGATTAGAAGGGACCGTAACTCAGATGAGGTTCAAGTTCTTAAAGGCGGGTGTCCAAGAACTTCAGACACCCCATGCCAGGCCATTCCCATGGTGTTGGCAGAAAAAGTATTGGAGATCTGTTCCATTCTGGACTTGTGAGGAGCCATCTAGTGTACCACAGAATATTTGAAATGGTATATTTAAGATGCTGTATTTAAGCAACTAAATCCTAGTGCTTGATGAATACAGGTACAAAGCCTACTATAGGTTTCACAGCATCAAAAGAAGAGCCAAGGAAACTCAGAGACTTTTCTAAAGATTCAAAAAGTTGTTCATGCTGTTTTGGATAATACTTTATAGTATAGTGGGATTTTAGAAGAAGTTCAGCTGGGAAAATAGGTTTGAGCTGGAATTGGTTTTGGAAGTTTATATTGCAGGAGCATACTTTCTGAAAGTAATTTCCAAAAAGCTTTAAGAGTGCTGAAGAGTTTAAAAATCAAGAATCCTCTGCTTCTGGTATGATTATTCCAGGAACTGGACTTTTACACAGAAAGTGGATGGCAGACCCATTGCTATTATGCAACCCAGTGCAGTTAGTTATGCTCTGGTTAGCAAATAATTTTTCAGGTTATTCCAGGGATTTATACAGAGTTTAGGCATAAATCTGTCAAAATCTGTATTGCTACAAACGCATATGCAGAAGTTGTGTCCTACCTTAGCAAGTAGGTTCATCTGACTACCTAGCTAACACCTGTGATTTTAGATGTGGACAAGGTTAAGCAGTGTAGACAAATGGACAAGATTTAGAAAACTATGCCATGTGCCAAATTTTTTTTGTGTTTTAATTTTAAATAGCTTAACTTCACCTAAAATTTGAATTTTATTTATCTCACTTGCTTGGAATGCATCACTGTGTTATCTGAGTTCCTAACAATTAACAAGGCCTTATCAAAAACCTGTTATTGTCCTTTTTTTTAATGAGTAAATAAAAGAGAGTCTGTCTCTGCCCAACACTGACTTTATGTTACCTGCATTCAGTTTGATCTCCAAACACAAGTCAGAGCCACCAGAGTTGCTTTTTTCTGAAAGGGATATCCAGTTGAGTTTCTATCAATTGCCAAAAGATTCAAAACAGTGGAATGAAATAGTTCATGCAAGCTGTACATATGTGATGTATATTGAAAATAACTTTGTTTTGTAATTGTAGATTAAAACCTTTTAAGAGAGACTTTGAGAGGGTGGAATTAGTCTAACACCTTGCCCCTTAAAATGTTCAGTGAAGCAGTGACAGGATAGAATGCAAAATTAGGCTTCTGATTTAGGCTTGCCACGCTAGTACATTTTTAAAATACAAGCTTTATTGCAGAATTATAGTTCCAGTATACTCTGTCCCAAGGCATCTTTTTTCTACAATTATAATTTATTATTTAATTTTATTTAAAATTAAAATACTTTGTACGAACCGTTAATTTAATAAGGTGATATCTCAATGGTATTTCCCATTGAATTTATTATAAAAGGTGTTGACGTTTGAGATAGTAACATGAAAGAACTGAGGGTGATTAAATTATGCTATAATGCTATTTCCTCTAACTTTAAAACACGGCATGTCAAAGAGTTGGAATGACAACAAAATATTGTTATCCCTTTATATTTTTGCAGTATGCTTGTATTCACATTGTCCAGAAGATACTGATAATGTATAAAGTCTTCAAAATCACTTATATCCCATTTACAAAGGTGACTTAGAAATTGAGGTGCCTAACAAGTCTTTCGTAAGAAATCCGTGGGTCTAAGACTGCTGAACTTCTGAAAAGGAGAATCGAAAATATTATGCTTGAATTCCTGTTACCTGAGCATGCACTACCTTGGCTCCTAAATAATTTTCATCGTGTGTTCACGTGTGTGTCTGTGTGTGAAAATTTAATCCAACAGCTGCTTGTAAGAATTCCTTCATTCTCAAGTGCCGAATCATTTGTCAGCATTTGGGAATTTGACAGTGTTTGGGAAGCCATTTACATCTGTCCGAAGTAAGTGGACTATGCTGCCTCTCGAGTTGAGCTCACACAAGTGCAAAGCCTGTACAAATGTGAGGTATTGGAGGTTCACACCCCCCGAAGTAAAGGAGCGGGTGGAGAGCCCGTGACTCCAGGATGTTTCCAGGGAGCTCAGGCGTGTAAGGTCCTGGTTCTGCAGTGCTGTGGCCTTTCCTGTGAAGGGTGGGAAGACTGATACTTGCAAGACTTTTTCTATTTATTCTCTTGTTTCACAGCTGCAAAATACTGTTTTGGGAGGTGGCTTTTCTAGAATTTTTGCCAGCAGAGCCCGTTCAGAAATTGCTGTTAGTGGCTGACTTTTTACCAAGTATGCGTAGTGGGCAGTAATCAGCACAGGTATTCATGAAGGTATCATTTTCAGTGGAAGGAATTCTGCTACTTCTTGTTTGCACTGTGGCTACAGTACAGACTGCAAGAAAAATAAAATCCCTGCAGTGGTTTTTATGAGGTCACTTCTGTAAAGTGAATTGGTGACCTTGTCAAAAGACCCCATCAAGAGGAGCTTCCAATTTTCCAAGCAGTCAATTATGAGGCTAAGCTGAGACTGTAATAATAACGGGCTTTGTTAGAAAGCCTAAACGTGCTTAAAGGACCATGAAATCCATACTTCCCATAGGAGGCATTTGCCTCTGGATGTCTGTATATGTCAGTGTGACTGAAGTTTTGGAAAAAGATGTACTTGCTGAAATATCCATGAATAATTCAGTTGTTAGTGGTCAGGGAGTAGGATTTTTGATACCTATAACTGTGTTTCCCCTTATACAAGCTCAAGGTAGCAAGCAACACAGTGTACACCTTCCCTAAAACAGAATCTTCCCAAAGAAAACCCAGTTCTCTTCCCTCTCCCTCTTTCTATCCCTCTCTTGGGGCTATCCCTCTCCATTTCTCTTTCTTTCTCCCTTTTGAGAGGACTGTGGCTTAGAGTACCTAAGCATTTAAGGGTAATTAATTTAGGATTAAAAGAAGCAGAACAGAAAGCTGGGACCGTGCTAGTTCATTTCACTTTGAATTTTGAATTCCTCCTCTAAATCAGTTTGTAAAAGCGGGGTATGAACTGAATTGTTCCCCCAAATAAACTTAATTGCAGTGAAGTCTATTGGTATTACTTACACATGTCTGACAGGGGAGCTGGATTCACTATTTTAAAAACAGTCATGTTCAGATTAGCTAGATATTGCTTTGGATGTATGTGCAGATAAAGGTAAGGGTAACTATTTGTCAAGTGCCTTTTGTTATGCTGAATGACATCTAACTGGAATAAAAGACTTGCTTTCAGTTTCCAGTGGAATTACATTCCTCATACTAGAGACTTTGGAAAAAAACCCCAAACCACAAACTATTCCAACATGAAATGCAAAACTTCAGGAGTAGTCTGGGTAATCTTATAAGTGATGTAGATGCTTCATTTGGGGGATTGAAAAAAACCTTTGGGAAAGCAAATGGAACAGCAGGATTTGAATGGCCAGTTTCAAAGCAACAACCTGCAGAAGGTCGTTGCTGATTGCCGCTGAGTATCCTACCATACATTGGCCTTTAAATATTCCTTGCCCAAACTTTCAAGTTTTCATTCCAGGTTGGTTCTTTGAAGATGCTGCATCATGGACCAGGGGATTATTTTAGCAGTATTATTCTTTAGCAGTATTATTTATTTTAATTATCAGGTACTGGAACAAGAGAATTTGATTCAGTTCACTTATCTAGAGGTTATTTGTAATGTTGTTGAGGTGGATGAATACAAAATACAGAGAAGGCTGCAGCACTTCAAAAAGTCTGTTTTAATGGTACAGCTAGGAGGGTTCCTCTGAATACTTCTCCATAGCTGCTGCTCCCCTCCTTCTTTGGCGCCTGTATTTTGAGCTGCTTCGTGTCATTACATTGAATGAAAGCTGTTTCGTTAAGTGTTCATTGTGGTTTGGTCCTCTCCTCCTCTGGAGCTCTCATCTGTGGCTGTAGTTCAGCCCATTCTACTTAGCATCCAACTAAAAGTTAACTACAAATAGCTCAGCCTAGAAGAAGGTCTCAGTCCAGGTTTTTAGCATGAAACACTGGAATACCAGTGTCCAATTCCAGTGCTATTCCCTTGGATCCCCATAATCAGTCCCATGTCTTCTCCCTTGCTTACAGAAGACTACTTTCTCATTTTCAACTGGCCTGGCACTTGCTCTAACTCTCTGTGCACCTTCTTTTTGCCCTTGCAGGTACGGAGAAGCATTATTTATGAATTCGAAGCTTATCAGTGGGGTCACAGAATTCCTCAATACCGAAGAAGAACTAAGAGAGGTAATTTTTAAATGACTTCCAGCATGTGAGGCTGTATTTGTTGTAAGCAGGGAGCAGGGTAGGAGCAATAAGGTGTCGGTTGTCCGGGAACTCTGGTTACTCAGCTGGAGTCGCAGGCCCGTGCTGCAGCTGGGCAGCACGAGGATGAGGAGCAGATTGCAAAGGCACCCGAGTGGTTAGAAGTGGTGTCAGGAGGTGGGTAGTGCAGGCACTTGTCTGTGCTTGGCTGGATATGTAGGTTTGTTTTTAATCCCTTGACTACTGGTTGAGAAACTAAAGAGGAGATCTTTCTATCCACGTTAGTTTATGCTGCAGAGGGCAGCCCTAAAATAACCCAGTGTTGAAAGTAGAAGCTGCCAGTGCCTCCTCTGTTTTTCTTTTGCCTACAGTATTTACATGTGAGAAAAGCTGTTAACCTGATATTCTGGCCAAATGACACCACAATAGTTTGTTCTAAATAGAATCATAGAATCATAGAATCATAGAATCATTAAGGTTGGAAGAGACCTCCAAGATCATTGAGTCCAACCTTCAACCCAACACCACCATGCCCACTAAACCATGTCCCTAAGAGCCTCGTCTACCCGTCTTTTAAATATCTCCAGGGATGGTGACTCAACCACTTCCCTGGGCAGCCTGTTCCAACGGTTAAGCACTC
>NW_008825108.1:5478446-5514634 GCF_000699105.1 Pygoscelis adeliae | reverse complement strand
TGGATCCCATCTGGCCCCATAGACTTGTGAGCATCCAGATGACGTAGCAGGTCGTTGACCGCTTCCTCTTGGATTATGGGGGGTTCATCCTGCTCGTCGTCCCTGTCTTCCAGCTCAGGGGGCCGAGTACCCTGAGGATAACTGGTCTGCCTGCTAAAGACTGAGGCAAAGAACAATGTTCCCCCCCGCATCCAATAAATGATGGACATTCTCCCTGGCTCTCTTCTTGTCATTAATATATTTGTAAAAACTTTTTTTGTTGTCTTTAACGACAGCGGCCGGGTTGTGTTCTAGCTGGGCTTTTGCCTTTCTCATTTCTTCTCTGCACGACCTAACGAGATCCCTGTACTCTTCTTGAGTCGCCTGCCCCTTCTTCCACAGGCGGTAAACTCTCCTTTTTGTCCTGAGTCCCAGCAAATGCTCCCCATTCGGCCAGGCCGGTCGTCTTCCCCGCCCATTCTTCTTGCGGCATACAGGGACAGCCTGCTCCTGCGCCTTTAAGACTTCCTTCTTGAAGATCGTCCAGCCTTCCTGGCTAAGTACTGCTAAGTACTTCTTATTTAGATTGCAATGATTTCTCATTTTAACTTAACATCTGCCCTGACTGAGGTAGTTGTGCAGTTGTGTTATGCTCTGCATAGCAGGTGCTCGACAATTACCCCAAATGGATCAAATGGTTCTTATGCAGCATAATCACCATTAATTGAACTCTGATTGCGCTATGATATTTTGTGTCCAACCATTTGTCTGCACTCAAGTCTAGTGGCCTCAGGAACTTAGGGCAGAGCTGCAGCTGGTTTCTTCAAAGCTACCCAGGTGGGAGGACAGTGCTGGCGAGATCTGAGTATCTGCGCTGCACAAGGATGCCTTCTGTACTCTTAGTTTCCACCTCCATGATAGCATTGGCAGGCTGCTTGTTTATATTTCCCCTAAAAGAAACTGGCCATGTAAACAATTTGGTATAAAAAGTACAGAGATCAGGTAAGGGCTGATTTCGATAGTTTCCAGGTCCCTCCCATGCTTTTAAGTGTGATGGGAATGAGAGAGTTGCAGTATCAGCCTTTTGAGTTTTGAGCCCATGCACAAAGAGATGTGTTGGAAGTTAGATTTAAATAAACAAGGTGAATTTGGTGTCACCGGGAAACAAAAATTAACTAGTTATAAATAAGTGTTGCTAAACCCACCTAATTTTATAAAAGTCAACATAACCAGCAACCTACTGTGCAGATCAGCCTTGCGGTTCTCGCTTAAAAAGAACAGTAATTCAAAGCACACCAGTGCCATCAGCTGTAATAATCCAGGTGATAGTGCTACAATTTGAGTATACACAAGAACAGAGCAGAGGCCTTTTCAGTCTGCTGAAAAAAGATCAAAGATTTCTCATAAAGGAAATAATCTGTTTCAGGCGTTCAAAGACCGTCAAATGAGTGCCCACTTGCTATTTTGCCATTCTCTTCACACTGTAACCATCCCTCCCTATTCTAAACAACCAACCTGCATTATATCATCAAAAGGGTCCTGCAGATAAAAATGAAATAAATTTGTTATGAAGGTTGATAAAACGAAAGGGCATCAGAGCTGCCTTCTGCTGATATTTGCATATAAACCTGAATTAGAAGCATTTCCAGTGCTCCCAGTTTGGTTTCTCAGGTAGAAATAAAAGTTTAGAGCAGCCCAGCTGTCTGCGCAGTGCAGCAGCTGGGCTACAGGAGAGAAGGAGGTAATGATACTAATGTGATCCAGCACTGACATGTCAATATCTTCCAGTGCAATTTGAAGCAATTGCATGATATAATTGACAGTCTGCTGTCTTATTACATTTCCTATTAAATCTTTCTACACCATACTACATTTACTTCAAGAGTGATCTTAGAGGTTTGTCCTAAATGGCTGACTTGTTTGTGTGCACTGGAAATACTTACTTTCTTTAGTTCCTGCAAACTTAACCTGTTAACTTGTATTTCCAGCTAAAGAACTTTATAAAGAGTTATGAAGAGGGAGCTGCCGTCTCTTTCTCTCGTGCTGTGGAAACAGTGGAAGCCAATGTGCGGTGGCAAAGGCTTTATAAGGAAGAACTATTCCAGTGGCTAAGAAAATCCTTGACACACTAATCTGTCTTTCCAGCCAACCATTTAACATGAAGCTCTGCAAGAGGAAGAGGAGACATTTTAGAAGTGTTCAACATTAAAATCATGAAGACAAGATCAGATTGCAGGGAGAAGGTTTTTTTTTTCCTTTCTTTTTAATTGTGGGATTTTTTTTTTTACACTGGGCTCTTGTGAAATTGTCAAGAAGCTTTTCAGAAGAGAAGACCATGAATGCTTGTGAAATCCAGTCCTCAGTGTACACAGCCAAACATGATATTAAGTGGTGCATGTAAATGTTGAAGAAAAACAAACAAAAAACCCTTCAAAGACTATTTTGTGCATGCTTGTACCGTCCCTGCCTGTATTCTAGCATGCTTATGTATAACAGCCACATTTTGAATGTGAGTTCCAGTTACATCAAAGATGGGCATTATACAAAGCACAAAGACTATCTACGACAATCAGTATTGCAATGGACAAAAAGAAAGGAAGGAAAAGGAAATACGGAAGGCTTCCAACTTGGGGCAGTATGAGATGTAAAGTCAGCTTTCCTGCTAGCTGCCAATTAGTCTACCACTCAGATTGTCTCTTAACGATTACAAAGATGCCAGCTCATTTCTCGAGTTGTTGTATCTGCAGTCTCCATATTCCCATATTTAAATAAACAGCATAGAAAACGAGGAGAGAGAGGAAGGGGCGGGGGGGGAGGCACGAGAGAAAACGAGAATGAGAGAGAAGGACATAATCCATGCATTATAGTTATAGGCGTTTATTCACTGCTGATCAGTGGAACAGGGTAGTTTTAGCTGTGAACGTATGCAGTGTTTGAGGGGAGCTTTGCATTGATTGCACAGAATCCACGAACCACCTCTTCTCAGCAATTTTACAAGGCAGTGGTATTCACAATGGGTCACCCAACCTGTGCAGTAGTAAGTTATACAGCTGATAGTGCACAAGTATTATAAATAAACATAAGATTCAAATGGAAATTAGCAAACAGGGAGAATTACCTTGCATGCAAAGACATAAAATTAACCAAGAGGGCTGTCTTGCATGTGGTAGACCAGCCTCTGTAGCGATTTATTATGATACACAGGTCAGATTTTCCACATGGGCAATACTTTTGCAAATATGGGATGTACAATTTATGTCAAATTAGAAAAGCGAAATATGGAGAAAGGGGGGTGTTGTGTTTATTTGTGCTGGCTAATACTGAGAACATGGTTTTCTTTCTTTCCTTGTATTTCATGTAGACTGTTCTAGATGAGTGATGCTTTTCTTATCATATGCTTGTTTCTTTTTTCTCAATCTGAAAGATCAGTGATACAGTGGAACTGATACTTGTACAATGACCATCTGCACCATTGGTGCAAAGTGTTGAGGATAAAACTGACGGGGGCCAAATACTCTCCCATGTTTGCACCATGGAGAAAAAAAACCCACAAAACTACAGAGAGTTTTCGGGAGGCAGGTTGCAGCAGCTTCAGAGGGGGAATGTAGATGTACGACAGCGTTTCTTTATCCCATCCCAGCCTACCACAACCATCTGACCACATCATGGCCCTGTGCCTTGGGAACATGTGGCCAGCCAAAGTAGAGAACAGCCATTTTATGTGGTTGTAACCTTCTTTCCACTGAAAGAGTGGTTAAACATTGGAACAGGCTGCCCAGGGAAGTGGTTGAGTCACCATCCCTGGAGGTATTTAAAAGACATGTAGATGAGGCACTTAGGGCCATGGTTTAGTGGGCATGGTGGTGTTGGGTTGACAGTTGGACTCGATGATCTTAGAGGTCTCTTCCAACCTTAATGATTCTATGATTCTATGATTCATGGCGTGTGGAAGTTACCAACATGCTTTACAGTTGCAGTTGCTTAGCCCCAGTAAGTTGTGAATTGAAACGTTAGTGCAAAAAGAACCAAACCCAAGCATCTTCAGATATTATCAGAATTGTGTGGAGGTGGTATTTTTTTCTGGGCTCTCATTCCCATGGTACTCTGGTCCTCAAGAACCGTTAGACACATCCCATAACTAAGCTGTCATACCCATCTTGAGCCTGTCACTTTGTGTCTTTTACTGTGCAGAGGGTGCTGTTTGTGGATTGGGTGCATGAAATCCTTGTGTGGGCATTTGCTCCACTGTTTGGTGCTGCGTAGCACCGCATGTTAGCTTGACCACATATAACAAAAAGAAGAATGAATCCTGTGCTCTTGTACTGTTAACTCTTTGCCTTATAGTAAGCCCTAAACCTTTGTGCTATGTTACAATGCTACTGAACCTAATGCCCAGAGATACTATCATGTCCAAGTTGAGTGAAATCCTCCTCCTCCTATGTATTTTACCTACCTCACAGGGGTGTTGTGAGGCTTGACTAATGTTAGCAAAGCACTTGGATATCCTCTGATGAAAGGCATTTAAAAGTGCAAAGTATTATTTTATGTGGTTGACCAAACTCAACCTCAATGCCAGTATGTAGCGTCTCATCTTTAATTTCTACTGAACAAAATCACATGCAGATGTGTTATAATAAAAAAGCAGGCCAAATATTATTTAATATAACCTCTACCCTGTAATGAAGGCCAAAATTATGGTATCCAAAGAGTGTGCAGAAAAGCAAGCCCTCAAACGTGAATTGCTTTGAGGATTTCAGAGAAAAGAAGTGTGCGTAATGGTCTGTCCCTTTGCAATTTTATTCAAGATTGTCTTTGATGACTTTTCTTTTTCAGCACCACAGATTAAACCACATACCTCCAGGATGCGCATAGAAGTTTCTGGTCTTTCCACTGATAAAGGGCAGGCTAACAATATGTTCCAAAGTTGAAAGTTTATTTCAGCCTGTGTATTCTGCACAGTGCACAAAAATGTCCGCTGTTGCTCATTTGAATTGAAGTTCTTGCACATTTATGTGGTGTTGGATGTAAATTAATATTTTAGTGGCCTTGAGCAACTGGTCTACCACAGATATCAAGCCCTAAATGTATCTATTATACATACCTATTGATGTATTGCTTATAATTGTTGTATTCTAGTAATGTTCGTATTACTGCTATAGCTAAGGTTGAGCTGGCCTTTCCATTATAATTCCCTATTCTTTTATTTTTCATATTTTGTTTTTTGCTGTTTCACACTGAATCAGGATTAAATTTAAATGGATTAAATCCAACAAAACTATAGTTGTTTTCTACAATATTCAACCCCCCTGCATTTAATTATATGTCTTTAGAAACGTTTTTTAATAAGAAGTTCCACACAGCTGTGTGTTAAAGAATAGTTGATACCTCATGGAAAACTCTAATACAGTCTGCTTAGAAAAATCTATTTCTCTCATTGATTTTCTTTCTCCTTTACCAGTCCTTTTCTTCCTTTGTCCTTACCTAAAGACGGGGCTCCATTTTTATAATTTGGATTGTGATTAGGAAGCCAAATACCCCAAACTTCTCAGCATTTTCAAATTCAGGATTTAATTTTCTCCTTTCTAGTGGGAGGAGATGCTGCAAAATGTGAACCCAGTGTGGATGTGAACCTCACCCAGGCCCTGGGCAGCATTTTATAGAGATTTGATGAGGCCTGTATCTCTAATCAGCCTTTGTATGACGCAGGATCCTTTGCAGTTATTAATTTATATGGCTTACTAAATCATATAGGAAGACATATGAATAGACATGATTTTATGCCAGCATAACTATATCCCTATTGTAAAAATACCTATTGCATTTTTATAAATTGTCCACTACAAAAATCTCAGCCCGTTACTTTGTAGCTGGTAGAATTATTCATGTATCCACTGCTAATAGGTGTTAAAATGATAGTAGCTACTAATTGTGACTAGGGCAGAACAATGTGAAAACATTCTTCTGAAATGAAATGTCACTTCTGCTATAACTGGGAGTACTTGGACATTGATTTTGATGAAAAGAACTTCACATGTCCTTAAGTACATCCGAATTTGTGACCTTTGCTGATCTTTTCAGTGAATGTAGCAAGAATTCCTATACTGTGTTGGAAACTGAAGATTAATTTTATGCAGCTTTTGGGCTGTTGTGGATATTTCACTGAGCTTTAGAGTGTCAAAGGAAATATCTCCACTGATGCAGAAGGGTGCTTTCACAGCAAGGATCCTGAACCATACAATTAAATCCTTAGTAGTAAGAAGAAAGAAATTTTTATATATATATATATTCATGTGAAAAATCCTCTGTAGAGATAATTTTCCTGTAAAATGTCAGTAAGTCTGATTATTTGGATAGAATGAAGTGAAGCCAATATTTGCAGATGAGGGTGCCTTTGTTTAGGTACCTGCATAATAAGATTTTGGTTTTCCACATGATCATAGCCGATAGTGAAGTCAATGAAAATAGACTTTGAATCAAATGTGCAACTTTCTCTTTGAGGAAATGGGATGTGGCTTTGAAAACTCTTTATGTGTATAATCAACTTACCACCACTTCTGTTATGAGTACTCACCCTATCAGGCTCCCTGTCCTAAGCAGGATTTATAGCCACAGTGTCAGCATGAGCACGAAGGAGTAAAAGGACCGTCCTGCTTTTGAGCAGCCTGAATAGAGGCTGTTTGCCCAGCGTTGGATGGAGCAGTCCGAAAACTGCTGGCTGCATCATCCGCTGCTGCCGCCAGCCCACCCGGGTCAGGAAGGCAGCTGGGAACCGCTGAAGTGCAGAGAGGCTCCATCCAAGTTTCCCTCAGCTAGACAGGAAGGGCAGAAGGTCCCTGTGCTGGTTGTGGGTTGTGGGTGATCTTCAGAGGTTAGTGTCATTGCCTTGTGCTAGCAGGAAACAAAGGTCCAGCTAGTGAGCCTGCATTGCACAGAAAAACCTAAATCCCTAAGCTCTGGTCACCCCAACTGGAAAATGTTGACCAAAATATTTGTTAAGTTCTAGAATATTATCATGTCCATTCTTCAGAAGTAATTTCAAATAGTCAAATATTTTGAATTTTCAAGTATGCATAAGAACAGAGACAATCTTTTCCTTTATAATATTTTTGTTAATGTTGGAAATGTGCCATGAGTTTCTCGGGCCTTTTTCTAACAAATAGTTTGGAAGGATGTCACTACAAATTATTTGTGGTAATAATAGTAGTAATAGTAGTTACTGTACTAATACCATCAAAAAATTCAGATGCATGTACAAACCTGTACATGTTTGTACACTATGGCACTAGTGACTGTGCAGTTCCCTTTTTGCTTACAAAACTAAAAAATTGGCCACTTTGTTTCTCATGTGACTGTGGAAGCTTCTGCCTATCTTAAAACCAATACTGAAACCCAGTGAAACCACTCTGACTTGAGCAAGTAGTCCATGCTGACACGAGCAATTTCGTTTTCCATGAGAAGGAAGGGGAAAAGGGAGTGCTATGTGTAAGGATTTTTCACCAAAGTAAGGCCACATGCCCTAGCTGGAGCAGAATTTTAAGATCAAGTATATTTTGGAAAAGCTGGTTGAACTTAGCTCCATCTTGTGTCTTTATACTGACAGTGGAGGGTAGCTCGACCTCAGAATAACCCCACATGGTAATGCAGTTGAGGTCGGATTTTATAAAATAGGTGTGGAGCCAGTTTCGGTGAGATGTGTTCAAGGAGAATCACCCACAAGAGCAGGTGCCGTGGGTCAGACCCAACGTCCTTTCTCAGAAAAAACGCATTTATGTTTGGCTGATTTGTAACTAGTGAATTAAGTGTGACTTTGCCAAGCAGCATTTCCAAATGCTTTGCTTATTTTACATGCACTGTTTCCTAAGGATATGAAAGCGATGTCGGTAGAGAGCACAGAGGTGAGCAGCGTCGAGAGAGCAGAGGGGACTGTGCTGCAGCGGGCAGCGGTCACGAGCCAGGAGGCTTTAGCCAGAGTGCCCCAACGTTTCCTGGGCAGCGTCGCTTGGATTTGCCTGACGAGGATAGCCTTGGTACAACGGGCGAGGCCAAGAGCCAAGATGCAGTCTCAGTTCTCTGCGATATGTTTCAGTCCCCTTAATATGTTCATTTCTGTAATTTCAAAATAACCTGGAGCCAAACTGACAGCACGCGTGTGGCGGCAGACCCTCCGTTGGTGCACAGTGAGGTAGATCCGTTGAAGTGACTGATGTGAATTGCAGCTGAGGATCTAACCCACTGCTTTCAAAGCAGCCCCCTGAGGTGACGGCTGGGCTGGTGTACAGGATGTTTTGCCTATGTGCATCTATGTTTCAGTAGCACATATTGAATGCCAAATGTTTTTTGTTTTCCTTTTGCTTTTTGTTAGAATAATACTTTGTGATCGGTTCCAATGTGATAAAGCTTTATAATATGTTTGGAGAACTGCAGAAAACTGTGCTGTGAAGAGTGTGGCTACTGCCCTCTCTTTTTCCTGCAAACAGTAGATTTCAGCAGAGATGGACTTCCCTGGACTTAGACACTCTGTGAAAAAAAAAATATTCTGACAGTTTCTAATGGAAACATTGTTGTAATTACTGTATAACTACCCTGTACAAAGGCAGCTTTATTATATGTGTAAATGTAATTTTGCTATGTTGTTTTTATGTTTGAGGGACAATAGGCTTTGGTGTGGGTGAGACGTATAGCCTTATGAAAACAGAGATTGTAGCTCCCTGTCTGATGCTTTACTGAAAGGTGTTCGGTTGCTCTATTTTTGCAGAAGATAAACATAAACCAGTTCCCTGAAAACTAATGATCTATTCCACTACACAAACGTCAATGACATAAATGGATCATGCTATTGAAAATAAAGGCTTGATAATAAATTGCATTATTTTCCCAAGAGAGTCCACATGTAAGATCTTTTGGCACCTTAAGAAGAAAGAAGTCCTGCAGCTATTAATGCTGGTTATAATGGATGAGTCCCTCTATTAATTCCTTCTCAGCCTTAGATTAATTCTGAATACTGTAATTAGAAGAACATATTTTTCCATCACTTCTCAAATCTATACTGTTTGGAATTCAGTTCTTTGTCAAATGGGAGGTGGAGCTGGCTCAGTTTAAATACAGTTCACCAGTGGTTTCACGCAAACGAGTGTTTGCAAGATGAGAATGCCAGAGAATGCCATTTTCATTTAAAGGAAATGCAGATCATTGCATAATGTCGCAGTTCTCTCTCTATGTACCACATATACAAGCATGTATAGCTTCTAATTCTGGACCATTTGGTCTGACAAAGCTTTCATTGTTTATTTGTATTTACAGATCTTACTCAAAAGTTTCAACGCAGCAAAGCAGTTCGACATGGGCAGGGTGCGAGGCTGTGCTGACCACGACTCGGCCACATACATAGGCGCGTGGGCAGTCCCACTGATTTCTGTGGGATTAATCAAGTACTTCAGATTAGGTATCAAATCATGCATCTGGCTGAAACAGTCTTTCTGGCAGGTTATGTAGGTTGAAACCTTTCTGCACAGGTTTCAAGTGCAGGATGTGGTGATGTGTTTTTGCTGAATTTAAAATCACAACTTTATATAGAGCCATCTTCTCTCTTTTCTTTTTTATAGAAAAGCATGTATTTTGCATACAGAGGGGAGATACTAGCTGATTCTCGGTATATCTAAAAATGCCAAGTTTAACAAGGTTTTTCATGTATTGTTTGAAGCATCCTAGGACTTGAGAATAAAAGCAGAATTATTCTTGGAATGTTAATTAATGAATATAGATTTAATCAGCAATTTAAACCATTAGCCAAATAAAATATATGAATTCCTGTTACAGTTTACCAGAAAAGTTTTTCTATGATATGCCTTTAAAAATTACTCCATAAATATGGAACCACTGTGTTCAACATAAAATTTTTATTCCACTCTAACTAAGGACTGACTAAATGGATTTTTTTTTTAAATGAGAAACTTTATCTTCTGTATTTCAAGCAGAACAAATTTGAATTTTGTCTCTGATAATAAAATTTTGTATAGTAATGTGTAATTCATCACTGTCTTAATTTTCTGACGTGGAGACACGGCTAAGATAAATAATACCCAGCCTTTTGATTATGTTCCCATTTCAGTTGAGATAACAGTTTAATAATGCTGAACAGATACACTGAGGCTTTACAATGAAAAACATGCAAGAAAAAGTATTTTTTGCTGTGAGGAATTTTTCAAAACAGATTAAAATGCTGGGACTAGTAGAAAGCAGAGATCCACAGAAAATACAAAATTTGGGCTTGGAAGCACTCTTAAGCACTCCAAGGCTAGCAGGACTGAGACTGGAATAGAGAGAAAAGTCTGTCTTTTGTGCTTTTATAATTATGTAAATTTTGAATAAGCAAAAAGGTCTTTTCATTGGTAAAAGTGATTTCAACTGGAATGCGGTTCAAATGACTTTTTAATAGAGTCCTTGAATTCAGGCTATTATTTTCTTTTTTTGAAGAACAGTTTTCAGAAACAATGAGATGTGAAATACGTGCAATTATTTACCCATTGGATACAATCATGTTCCCACTGAAGTCAATTGGAGTTTTGACATTGACATCACGGAGAGTAAAAGCCAACCCTGTATTTTTCAAACTTTACCTTTCAATGCCAGAATGTCTTTTTTTCTTTAACAATAAAGATGTTTTCTTCTGTACCGCACGTCTTAGTCTGCTGAAAAGCTGAAGGGAATTTTTAAGGTCCTGATTTTGCAAAGCGCAACAGGCAGCATCGGTGCGTTGAGCACAGGTAAGCAGAGCTGGGGCCTAAATGGGTATTTTTATAGCACCCTACCATTAAACACCTCACTGTGTTATACTGGGGCTAGAATTTTGACCATCCTATATGCATACGTCAGCAGAGTATGGAGACATACCCCTCACACCTCTTTTTCCTGAGTTCAGGTCTGGAGCAGGAGTTCAGGAGGCCCAAGGAGGTGGCTTGGGGGCCAGTAGAGAGCTTTCACATTAAGAGGGGGTACTGGTATGTAGGATAAACTCTGAAAGGCTAGGATGTACTACTGCCCCCAAAAGGGGCTTTGTCCCTCCCTTTTCTACTATGTATACCTCTCCGGGAGCGTTGAAACAGCTGAGACAAAGTGCATGGCCACCTTGGAAGCATCCCTGGGAGAGGAGGCAGGGATAAATGGCACTTCCCTCTGAAATCCCAGTGGCAGCACATCTCCTAATCAAGCATCAAAAATAACATGCTTGTTTCTTCCCCAGTGCGGCCACTGCAGTCAGCAGCACTTCAGTCGGTGGCTGCACTGCTTTCAAGTTGAACATTTTCATACAAGACCAAATGAAGAGCTGTTTATTTGCTCTCAGCTCAGTGTCTTCAGTAAGAGCAGAACTTTAAAGGCATCCAGTTGCTTTGAAAGCTCCGCAGCTGAGCTGGAGGGAGTAGGAGGGAGAGAAGTTTGGTTTGTAAATTGACTTAGGAGTATTTGTTATCTTAATAATGAAAAATCAGTCTTTCCTGACTAATGCCCTGCTTCCTCCTATTTCCAGCAAAAATTACCTAGCTTCATTTAAGCCGCACCTTCTGCATAGAAGCCACCATGCAGAGTCCCACTGCTGTCAGAGGTCTCTGACTCTTGCATACTGCAACTGAGCAGGACCGAGGCCTCGGGAGCGGAGAGGAACAATTCAGTGGGCTGGCAATAGTCCTGGCTTTTCTGAGAACCAAGCACATAAATCCCATGTTGGAGAAACAGTATTGAGAACGACATATTTGATGGCCAAGGTTGTATTATGGATGGGATGGGAAAAGGAGCATAAAGATAGTTGTCAGAAAAGTGTAATGAAAGTAAGGCTGAATGATGTGAAATAATGAGGATGTGCTTGGGAAATTAAAGCCTCGTTACGCTGAAACTTACTTGTTGAGTTAGCAGCCACATCTACTGTGGCCAAAATCTAATTAACAGTAAAGAGAAATTGCTGAATGGTTAAAAGGAGGCACCCTACTAGTGATTGTTGTTTACAGCTTGGGGCAAATTACAGAAACTCCTCTGTACTGGATCTAGCTCATACTGTCCTATATGTCTGTGCCAATTTGTCCTAAGTCAGCCCATTAGAATTTGGACTAATGGTGCAAGGCTGCGTGAGAACTGCATCAGCAGGGCCATGGTGAGACTTGATCCTTAGGTACGCTTCCCATGCGTCACCTCCTTCCCTTTCTGTCACGGTCCTGCTGTTCTTCTCAGGCCACAGCAACTGTAGGAACAGCAGGGAGAGCCTGGGTATATTTTATATGGTTTTGCCTTTGTATCACCTTGCCTCTCAGCACTAATTAGAGGGCTGCAATAAAGAAACCAGGGCAGAAGGACCTAGGTGGCCTTGATCTTCCATGGTGCTAACCATCCTGCCTCTGCCCCGCCGAAGTGCCTCACTATCTGCTAAACTGCTAGGGCCTAAGCAGCAGCATTAGGGCTCAAGCCCTAGTATAGCACTTTCATTTTGCAGTGTATTGAGCACGATGTTAATTACTCACTGTACTGCTACAGCGTTACTTTTAGCAAACATCTTTTTTGCTTCTTGAACTTACTTGGGAATCACTTTTGTCTGTTACACTTACCATCATTTTTGACCTGCTCACTGCAGGTTAAGAAAAAGAAAGAGGAGGAAGAGGGGGAGGATAATGAGATGCTATTACATGACATGTCTATTACAGTAATTCATTTCATGTGGCACAGAACTGTTGCCAGTGATAAATGCATGTTCCTGGTACAATTATGAGATGTACCTTGAACTTTTCAACAATAAAACTGTCAAAAGGTTGCAATAAGCACAAGCACAAATGTGAATACGTCCCTTAAAAAGATGAAATAGCTCACAAATATGATTTTAATAAATGGTATTATTTTCAGAGATGCACTTTTAGATCCATTAACTATTTATAGTTAATACCAAAAGTGTATATTGTTTCCACTCTACAATCATGGATGTAAAGCATTTTTTCCCATCCCACTCAGTTGCTTAGCTGATTGACACATTTCGAATACATTTCTGTGGAGGTTAGAGTAATGGTGTCATAATAGAAGTCTTAGCACAAAATCAGCATGTATTTCCATATAGACAAGAGGAAATCAGAGCAGTTCTGTCCCTTTCAAAGCGCCTGTAAGGTTTTGGGTGGTTGATATCAAAAGCAGGTTAACCCAAGCAGATAAGTAACCCCAAGGCAGATTAAGTTACTCCAAAGGAGAACACGTCAGCTTGGAAAGCAGAGGCACTTTGGGGAGGGGGAAGGGGGTCTGTCTTGATTTTTTTCTGAAGATTTGTGCAGCTGTAAAGGACAAGCAGAGCAACCAAAGAAGCTGGAGCAAATGAAAAAAAAGCCAAGACACAAGCAAGAATTGGGACTGTGGCTCTGAGAAAAGCTTACAGAGAAGGCACCTTGGGCTAAATGCTGAATTAAAAGACTGAAAAAAATATGTACAGAGGATTATTTCACATCAACAGGTTTAATTCAATGCCAAGCAGTTACAATAATCTCCAGTGGAACCAGTGTGATAGGAGAGCTCAAGTTTTTATGTTCAAAAGTCTACACTGGTCAATGTCATAAGATTAATGAAACACATGCATTTTAAAACATTCTTCCTGTAGTTACCAACAACTGTAAGGCAAGTTATTTCTGGTTAAGATAAACACTGGGTGATGGTTACCCCTAAGTGTGGTGGGTTTGAGAAGCAGTAAAAGAGGAAGACTTCGTTAGTGCCTTATTGTGACTGGTCTAGGCTGGTGGGCTGGGAGCCTTGGTTAGGATTTCACACGCTGTGCTATGCAACTGCAGACTTTTCCCTTTGGTTTTAAAACCGTGTAAGCCATAAGCTGTACCATATATACAGAGTGCTTGTACCATATTAAAATATATGAACTGCTTAGGGGAGCTCTTGCTTGAACTCAGATTAGTTCGCAGAATTCAGTAGCGGATAAACGGTTGGCTCAGGAATTTTTTTTGTTCTGTTTAAATCTCCTTATCACTGAGGGTATTTTTCAGTAACTCATAGTTCAGCCTGGGAAAAATAGCCAGATGAGTAAAAAAACTAAAGACAAAATATCAGGATCATAGTTCATAAAAACTGTCTCTGCTTCTGTCTTTACATAATTCATTCTTTTGTGACCTTGCCCAACACCAAAATTTCAAAGGCATATATGGGGTTTGCGTTTTACTATTTTTGTGTGCACAGTATGACACTAAATTAAAATGGGCAAATATTTAATTGAAATAGCTGTGTGGAATTTCTATGGAGGCTAAGTACTCAAAATTACGCATATAATAAATGGGAAAATGAAGGTCATAGGTTTAAAGTTAGGTATGCAATTGCAATTACAATTTTAAGAACATTTCACTTGTGTTCAGCAATTGTACGTTATAATAGGATATAAAATGATGCTACACATTTTAAGTGTCTAAGTGATTTGTTTAGGCTATAAAAGGACAGAATTCTACTGCTTCCTTCCTACGAATGTTAAACTTGCAGCTTCTGCTGACCAGATACAAACTTGACAGGGCATAAAGGTACAAAATGCTAATTGCGCTGTTTGAAAAACTGAAGTAAATAAAGAGATTTGCTAAAACCAAGGGATCAATGGAAATATGTAGTGAGAACTGACTCTACAAACTTCAGCAGGTTAAGTGCAGGCATGTATAGACAAGTAGATAAACTCGAATAAACAGAGTTGACTCACTTTCATCAGGGCAAGATAGTTTGTCTTCCTAATAAGTAAGTAACCCACTTTCTGTACATTGTGCTAGCAACTTCTAATTTGTATCAGAGTTGGTAACAGAAGAATTGTGTCCACTGGTCTGAAGGCACAGCAGGACTGGGACTTCCATGTGTCCTGGTAGTAATGATTCAATTAATGTACTATCCAGTTCTATTGTAGCAGAGCTAGAGAGATTTGAACGGCTGAGACAAAGCAGTGCAGCACACTACCTCCAAAGAGCCTGGTTCCTACAACGTGTGTCGGATTTGCTAAGTTTAGTTGTCTACTAGATAGCTGTCTGCATCTGAGCTAGTTATCGAGGATCCCTTAGTCAACACGGAGAAAAAAACCTAAATCACATTATAAAATATGCAACTAATGCAGTAAGGTGGATAGAAAAGATGAATATAATGAATTTTGGTAGTAGGATAACGTATGTAGGAAATTTTAAGGCATAACCTGAAGTGGGTGATGAACTTGGAAAAAATGACTTCATTTACTGTAAATGAAATTAGCAATTGAAGCCCAACTCAGGGAGTTGGTCAGAACATGAATGTTGAAAAGTAACCATCAAACCAAGGGAGCCTCAGTAGGGCTTTTTTTTTTTCCATAGACCTCTGTCACTCGTGTTAGATGGGAACCAATATATACTAGTCAAAATATGTTTGAGGATATACACTGTCTGTTCAGACAGATGACAATCCTCTGATAGCAGGTAATTGCTGCAAAGTTGATAAATTGATTCCTTCTTACATCCTGATTTAAACCCAGATTTTTTTTTTTCCCCCACACCACATGTGGGATGTTAGCTTTTGTTCACTTAATTAGTATTTAGGGTTTGACTGTTTCCTGATGACATTACTCAAGAACAGACACAGAGTAGTGCTTTTGGCTAAAACTAGCATAGCTCCTGAAGTATTCCAAGAGCAGAGAGCAGATGCATTCTCTGAGTAAGGCTCTAGTTTGTTTTATTAATGAATAATTGTCCTGGTTTCAGCAGGGATAGAGTTAATTTCCTTCCTAGTAGCTGGTACAGTGCTGTGCTTTGGATTTAGGGTGAGAACAATGTTGATAACACATTGATGTTTTCAGTTGTTGCTAGGTAGTGTTTATACTAGTCAAGGACTTTCCAACTTCCCATGCTCTACCGACTGAGAAGGCTGGAGGTGCACAAGAAGCTGGGAGGGGGCACAGCCAGGACAGCTGACCCAAACTGGCCAGAGGGATATTCCATACCATGTGACGTCATGCTCAGTATAAAAGCTGGGGGAAGACGAAGGAAGGGGGGAATGTTTGGAGTGGTGCTGTTTGTCTTCCCAAGTCACCGTTACACGTGATGGAGCCCTGCTTTCCTGGAGACGGCTGAACATCTGCCTGCCCATGGGAAGTAGTGAATTAATTCCTTTGTTTTGCTTTGCTTGCGTGCGCAACTGTTGCTCTACCTATTAAACTGTTTTTATCTCAACCCACGAGTTTTCTCACTTTTACCCTTCCGATTCTCTCCCCCATCCCACTGGTGGGGGGGTGAGCGAGCAGCTGCGTGGTGCTCAGTTGCCAACTGGGGTTAAACCACGACAATAATATAATTTCTTCCTGACTCTTTGATGCCATGGTAGGGGAGATGTTGTCTGATATAGAAAATCCTTTATATTGTCAGGCTCTTTTCAGTTTGTAATATTTTACATTATAAAAAAAGAAGTAGTATCTAAGCATAGGTAGTGGCAAACATAAGGTGGTGCAATGATTTTCTTCACGGTGAAGGCAATTGGCAATAAGCTATGAACAAGGTGGCTGTAGCAAAAAAAAAATAGGTTGTAGAAATATAAAAAAATAACAAAAGTGCTCATGGCCTTGGATAAAGGCATTGGGCTGAAATGGATTAACATACCACTTTAATCTGGGACAAGAAAAGAGCACCAGACAACTGAGTACTTAGTGAAGACAGATACTGAGAGAGAAGTATGGAAGTGGAACAGTACAGTACAGCGCCAATAATCTGGAAATTATGTATAAAGATGAACTATTTCCTTTGACCAAGCAAGAAGCAGCTTTAGGCTTCACAGCCCCTACACACATTTCAAACCATTATTAGAAACATAGTAGGCAAATGGCAGAACAGAAATGGAGGAATAGATTAAAGCAACTATTACTTACTACTGGGCTTCAGAAAAATTGAAGGTGGCAACACACAATGATTATGTATACTTAGGCAGCCAGAATATTGCCCTTTAATAAGTCTAACTTTGATCATTAGGGTGCTAAAGAAGTGTTTGGAAAAAAAGGCATTTCTGGACTTCTGGAGGATAATGAAAGCAACAGCATTAAGTAGTGTGAATTTACCAAGTACAGATCTTGCAAGACAAACTCGATGATTGCTTTTTAGATAGAATTGCAAAATTATTGGATGGATTCAGAGCAGTAGCTATCATTTATTTGGATTTTAATAAAGCATTTGACAGCAGCTTTTAAAATTAATTCAAATTGGCCATGGAACAAACATGTTCACATGGACTGAAGTTGGCTGAAGAACTGTCAACAAAAGATAATGAGAAGTGGCAGTCTCTAAAACTTGGGTGAGATATCTAGTGGATGCCTGGGTTTGCTCAAGTTTTAATATCTTCATTAATGATTTCTCAGAAAGGAAGGAAAAAGCAGCCTTTTAATGAAATTTACAGTGTGAGGGACTTGTTAACAACAGTTAGGATGGGGAAAATTTACGAGACCCTACCTAAAGAATTGAATAATGGTCAGGAAATAAGATTCACCTCCAAATGCAGGCTAATTCTCCTGGGAAAAATCATTCACGAACTCAGTTACTCAGTAGAATGAAGAAACCTCAATAGTACCACTGCAAAATAGTCTAGAGGAGTTAGCAGAGCAAAGCAGGTACAAGTTTGCAATGAGTTATAGTAGAAAAATGAGCTAGTACCATTATGGGATCACTCTGTAATGCATAATATCACCGAGCAAGGAGTTATAATCTTTGCCTACCAATTTTTGTTTGACTGCAATTGGATATGGTTTTTCATTCTCAGAAAGAATTTAAGAAATAGGAAAGAATTCAAGATGAGAAACAAAGCAGGGTTTAGGGAGATGGTATTTGATTACTCTAATCAGATGTCTCAACTTGCTAATAAAATAAAGTCCGGGCAAAGAGATTATGAAAATAAAAAGTGTCTATGTATTTATATGTACACTGAATAGATATAAGATAATTAAGAAAATCTTAAATGAAAGGCCAGTGACTAAGACAGTCTATGAGTAACCTAAATGCAATAAAGGAGAGGAAGTTTCTATGATTATGCCTGAAGAGAATCTCTAGTACCTATAAGAAGCGTAATTGCAATGTCATCTTGAATTATTTGGATCATTTATGTGTTTAATATTTGGATCCTTACATCAGCTATGGTAATACGGGCCTTTAGGGGCAATAAGAAGGGGAAGGAAGAGGCGCCATAGCTTAGCTATCCCAAATTTCCTAGAACGGACAGGGTAAATCCTCCAGTAAGAATAATGGGATGAAGTTAGGAACAGAAACGCCAGACCCAGGTGAGCATCCAGGTCTGCAAGTGCCCTCTCAGTGTTTCCATTGAGTCTCCGGTCTGGAAAACATTACAGAGACTGAATCGAAATCAACAGTGGGCCAGATTTACTGCCTGTCGTGTCTTTAAATTTCTCCAGCTGCTGTCAGTTTGTGTCTTTAAAAGATGTTTGAAGAATGCCAAACACCTTCACTCACTAGCTAAAAGGTGTGTAGATTGACGTCTGCCACCAAAAATGGATTGTACCTACCTGCCAATAGCAGAGTTGCGAAGATCTTGCTATCCTTACTGGGAGCTGCAAGGAGGACGGGGAACTGGAGGGTTTGGGCCATCCCCTACCAAGGCCTGGAATGGGCCCATGACCAATCTTAGCATAGTGATTGTCAGAAGGGATAGCTTTGGGGTGAGTAATTATTGATAAGAAAATATAAAGCATATCATTTAAATTTAATTTATTCCATCTTTAGCTTTTTTGTGTGATTGCGGCTATACCTTGAAAAACTCTTACATGACTCTGATTTCTAATCCTCAGACTCTCCCAGAAAGAAATTATAGCAGTGCTCAGAAACCCACCCCATTGGTAATTGAAAGCACTTTGGGCATCTTAAAAATGAGATTTTGATGCACAGATAAATCTTGCAACACATTACAATATTGCCCTCTGAAAGTGTGCAAGATATTCCTGCCTTGCTGCATATTACATAACATAGCCATTAAATGCGGATTATCTTTCAAAGGAGAGGCAGAGATTAATGAGTCAAATGAAAATGATGAATTAAATGAGCCTGATCAGACACACTTACAAAATTAGCTAGCAAAGAGTTCTATAGAAACAAGAAATATTCGAGCTAGATTGCTCAAACACAATTTTAAGAAGAGTGGCAATGCATATAAACATACATTATCACATTATAATATTCTTATTATATTCTATTTTTTTCTGTCAAATACATAATACATTGCAGACATTACTCCGCAAACAGTACCTTGGGCAAGAAAAAGGTTGAATGCCTTCTCCTAGATCCAGTCCTGAGATTCAGACTGCTGCGTTCTGACCCTGCGCTGGCTTTTTCTCCAGTGGGGGCTGGAGACTTCAGTGGGGCTCCATGTGAATCCAGAAAAGTCTTCTCTTGCAGTCAGGCCAGATCAGAGCTATAAATCAAAGCCACTGATTTGCTCTGTGTCTTTAGGCAAATCATTTATCCTTAGCAGAATGCAAGCCGTTTAGCCTTTGCATAGTAATACTTTACCCCTCAAGGGATATTGGGAGGTCTGAGTATTGAAAGGTGGGAAAAAGTTTGGAGAGCCTTTGGTGGAAGTTGTTTTGGGAATACAAAGTTGTCTTGTTTTTAAATGCTATAATGGGCAGGAAGATGGTGACTTGCTACTTACCAGTCTTAATGCTTGTTTCCTGCTCATATCTGCTAACAGATTTCCTTGTGTGTTGGCAAGGCTGTCACTGATGCAGTTGTTATCCAGCTATCACTAATATTGATCCTGGAACAGAAGGTTAACTCCTCCCCAACCTCTTTATGTTCATGCAAAGTGTTCTACAAAAGGAACAGTTTCAATGCAACAGGGACACAGCTCATCTTCGGAGCATTTCATGGGATCCCCAGACTTTCCAGGCACATCTGCTGACACAGTGCAGTACTGTCGTCCCTCCAGCCCAGCTCACAGCCTGACCCAAAGCAGCTGCCTTTCTACCTCCCCTCTGTAATCGGCTTGTCAGCCTAAGGGCTGCACTGCTCAAACGCGGCTGAACTGCTGGCACTCCTTTCTCTTCCTCAGGTACAAACTGCTCTGTTCTCCCAGTCTCACCGATTAACACAGTTAAGTTAAGCAGCAATCTGAACTTATCTGTAGATTGTTCTGTTTCAAAACTAAAGAAAGGCTTTTGTGCCTGAAATCTTAGGGATTTTCTCCAAATCTATCAGTAGGTTGAATAACAGATATATTTCTGCCTACCAGCTTTGTACAGCCTTCATGCAGACAATCCTGGCTACAATAACAGTACCTCTGCAAAAATTTACGAACTGTATATTCAGTGGAGACTGCCAAGATACCTTGCTGACACTACTTTAATTACCGTATCATCTGATAAATGACTGCATAGCTTAGTAAGATTCCTTTGGTGAGGGAGATCAAGACACTGGCTCCACCAGACTGAATACAACCTCTTCACTTAATTTATGTAAATCTCTGAAATCAGTCATATCCCCAGCATATGTTTCTGGAACTCCATCCATCACCGTCATGATGTCTTTATCAGTTGATGCTAATACTGCTGTTTCTAGCTTGAGAGCTAAAAGAAGATGTGAAAATTGATGGATAGATGAATAGCTGCTACCCTGGAGATTTCTTATTCTTCCTGGAATTTGGGCTGACAGGTATGTGATGAGTGAATTCGACAACATCCTGACTGTGTTTGTAATTACATTCTCCATCCTTATTTTTATAATAATGCAGTATTTAGCATCAATGTTCCAAAATATTGTTGTAAAAGAGCTGTGATCTATAACACTCTAACCAGAGCTTGAACCGAGAGTAATATATTTTCTGAAAATGGGCAATAGAAATCACTGGAGAAAATGAAATTAATTCAGATGCTTGATCACTGGCAGAGGCACTGGCCTTGGAGAATATAACTGTAGCAAAAAAGGAACATACAAGATCTATGTGTGGCTGTGCTGACTGCGGTACTGTTTAATTAACTTGGATGGCCAACCTTCCCAGATGCCTTCTAATGTGAGGGATTTTCATTGTACTTTACAAAGCAAATGGAAAGGACCCTGAGCAATGTCTCTGGAAGAGTCAAAGCAGTCAAGGCAGGGAAAAAGCACTGCTGCTGCGATTCATGTCTGCTGGGAGAGGGCTGGATAAGGAGGTTTCAGCTCGCAGGTGGGCTACGTCGGCGGGGAGCTCATGCCCAGAGTCCTCAGAGAGGCACAGGACAACGACCAGGCTGTGACTGCAGATGAAATTCAAAAGCGGCCGCTTTAGAGCTGCCCTCCCTGAGGCCTCTGCCACCTTTCTCCTCCCAGCAGCTCCCGCCGTGGAGCCGTGCCAGTGGCCGGTGAGACCTTGGCTGGGTGTGCAGACAGCCAAGCTGACGTCTTTCATTGACACAGGGTACTGTGGCAAGGTAGGCTGGCTGCTGGCTCTGTCCGTGCCCTGGCTTCCCAACCTCAGGGTTGGACACCCCTAGAGTTTGCCAAATATCTCAGTGAAAAAGGTGACCGAGGTCTATTTCTGCTGTGGAAATACCAGTTAAATTTTTCTTCTGGTCCAACTTAGCTAAGAGTATTTTTTTTGCCACTTTCATCTGTTACTCACCCAATTTTTGGCACTGCTGATTCCCATGAGTGATTTGGTCCCTACAGCAGCCTGAGAGAGAGAGCAGTGTAATTTGGGGAGATCCCTACCAAATCTTTGCACGTTTTCCCTTGAGAAAGATGGAGACAAAGAAATCCAACGGCAGAGCACCTCTTCCAGACTTCTGGTGCTCTGCTTCAAGCCAGTGTCTTGACAAAGCAGCAATAATTTCAGTGGTTAGTGATCTCATGGGAAGAGCAGCACTGCCTGATCAGAGGAACACTTCAAAGCACTATCAAAATTATGATAATTCCTTCATTTAAGAACTCTTTCTGGCTTCCTATCAAAGTGTATGCTTACACTGTAGCCACACAAGTGTTCTTATAGATAGCTTTAAGCTAACTATGTAGCTTTCATAACAGGATAAATAAGCAGATACTTTTCTGCATGCTGCCTCTGAACTGAGGAACTTCAGACACGGCTCACAGGCAGTTCTCATGTGATGTTTACAATCTTTAGCTCATATTTCTAGTCTAATGTAGTCTAACTTCATACTATGGTCATTTTCAAGTTCTTAATTGAATCCTTCTTGTTCCAGAGCCTCCAGGGAAGACTCATGGCTAGAAATTACTCTCCTTGAGGCCTCACATGCAAATGTCATCATTTCAATGAATGCCACTTCTGCTTCAGGGCAAATTCAAAGGTATGTTCTTCTTGGGGCTAATCTTCAAGGACATTCACTCACCTTTTGTGAAATACAGAAAAGCCCTGGTCCACATTTTCCTTTTGGAGAATGAACTGAACCCATTGGATATTTATAGCCTAAGCCAACCAACACCTGGTGAAGGCCATGGGATCAAGTCCAAACTTTCCAAAGGACAGTAGATGCCATTGTGGCTGATGACTTATTCCTCTTCAAATAATGGTGACACTGTGACCGCAATCATTAAAATGTTCCCAGTGATTGGCATTACCATACAGAACCAATTCACCAAAAGAATATTATCTGCCTGCAAGAATAATATTTTAGACTATTTAATCATGAGCAACACACATAACAATTGTCTTTTAAGCAAAAATGGCAAAGTAAAAGTTAATGTAGTAATTTTTCTTACATGATAAAGAGGCGCATTTAGCAAAGGAAGACTGTCATTTTCTATCAAATAACTTTGATCAAGACTAATGACTTTCCTTCAAACTCCCATTTTTCTTCAGATCTCCATACTTCCTGTAAAAACTAAGGTTTTAATTATATTCTTCTTCCCTAGAGAAGGACTTTTATGAAAACAAATCTTGAGCCTTGCAGCACTTCAGCATTATACTCTTACTTCCTATTATTAGTATAATTAAACAAGTTGATTTCACAGAGCCTATGGACACATTTTTATTATACATTGCAGGCTCTCCAAGCATACATCCTGTGGAGTTCTTTCCATGGGATCCTGTATTCTCTCTTCTTTCTTTGACCATATAACTTTGGGACTCTAAGAGAACAGCTTTCAAAGGGATTGCTCTCTGCTTGCATTTTGTTGGGCAAAACAATCATGGTTTTCAAAAGAGCTTGGTAGGCATTGTCCTAATTCTTTTCCCATGACGTTAGTTGTACATTTCTATTTATTCTCTGGGAGCAGAGTCATACAAAGCTGCTACCATCTAAGTACATTTTTGTGCATTAAACTTGGTGAATTTTGAGCAGCTTGCTCAATCGATATTTATTAAATGATCAGTCCTAACAATGAAGTGTGGTCAAAATAAGTGGTAGGCCTAAAATGCAACATTTTTGATTACTAGAGATTTAATCAATTGAAGAAAACAGCGAGGCAAAATAATGAGTGATTGAAATACTGCACATGAATAATTTTAATAGTCTAATTAAGCTAAAAGTAATAACACAGCCTTTGTCAAGCTTGTCTGCAACAAAAGGCTACTGTGCTGAAACTCAAGAATCAAATTTCACAGTCTCCATCACATGGTGCCGAAGAAAGCAAATGAGGTAAATTACAGCCTGAAGTGCCAAAGGAAGGCACTTGGAGGATAAATGTACCTACATCTTGTCAAAATACAGCACTACACATTTTTTCTATCTGCATCAACAATACATACCATGGGAGAGAGACGGGTGTAAGCTGGCAGAATTAGATTTTAGGCATCACATACTTTAAGGAGTGACAGAATTTGTGCTGCAGTGTGCCATGTTTTGAGTGATCTGAGTCCTGATGGAGAGAGCACAAGCGCAGGCAGAAGCGGTGGCAGTATATCCCACTGTTGATAGCATAAGGGAGAGAGAGGATGCAGAGTGTTTCAGAAGTTCAGAAGTGTGAACGCATTGAGATTATTTATCATCCTGATTTCCTAATGAAATGAGTTACTTCAGCATACAAGTGGTAAAAAGCACTTGAACCAAAGGGAAGTGCAGGTTAAATTCTGGCATCTTGGCTCACGAAAGGATTGTTGTCTGCATAATTTTTCCCTTCCACATTGTAGAAAATTACCTATGGTAAAGCAAAACTGCAGTGCCATCTCTTCAGGAATTGCCAAAGAGTTGTTCAACTCATGCACATATAGAAAGGAGAAGAATGAGAGGGTTCAGAATGACATCACGTGAAGTGTATAGTGTTAAAATGTGACGCAGTGAGTCACTGCTAAGACTGCATTAGCAAGTAGTGTGTGTGTGTTAGGAGCAGCAGCTCTATACAGAGAAACTGGACCTAACACGAGGAGTTTTATTTCAGAGTAGCTCAGGTCTGCTCCCATGGACTAAATGCCTGTTAGCTGCTGGAGTGCATCTTCTGGCTCAGTTTCCTCCAGAAGAAATCCAGTGCAAACTTTCCAGTATGGATCCCTGATGTGAATCAAAGTGCAATTAGGTTTGGGGGAATGATGGGAAATTCTCTTTAAAGGTACACTCCTGATCTTTGTCTTATGAGGCACAAGTATAATTTCAAGGTTCTCATTGTAGGCTGTTTGTATATACAACTACTTTGAAAAAGTGAAGCCCTAAAAGGCACAAAAATATTACCTACTGTATTAGAGTACAAAACCATTCTTTCACTGATCTTATTCATACTCGCTAAAACAAGAGTAACACAAATTAAAGTTCTTTTTAAATATGAGGACCTAAAACTATACATGGTAAGTAATCACATAAATGTACTGATAATGACATAAAAACCTTAAAACTGATTTTAATGTTATCTAAAGAGGAACTTTAATATCAAACTTGGAGGTCTTAAATTTGATTTTTTGTTATGACTGTGCATTATGAAGTTGCTTAGGGCACTTAGAGTTTAATACTATGCAAACAGGCACAATAAGAAAAGTATATTTGAATTAATCATCTGGTCTTCTCATAGTTAATGGAGAGAAACACGGTGTTGTTCATCTCATTGTAATGCGGATATCTAAATTAGGTCAGGTGGTCATATATTGCATGCATTGCCCATGCAAAAACTCTAGGTAATCAGGAAGGTGCAGAACAGATGCATGCAGGTAGGTGAGCGGAGATGAAGATCAATCATAGTATCTAAAGTGTACAGGATATTGTTGAATCTTACCTTGATGCATCATAAACAGGTTTTATATAGTGTTGTGGTTTAACCTCAGTCAGCAACTGAGCACCACACAGCTGCTCGCTCACTCCCCCTCCCCACCTCCCGTGGGATGGGGGAGAGAATCGGAAGTGAGAAAAACTCATGGGTTGAGATAAAAATGGTTTAATAATTTAAATAAAATAATAATAACAACAATATAATAATAATAATAATAATAATAATACACAAAGCAAGTGATGCACAATGCAATTGCTCACCACCTGCCGACCGATGCCCAGCCAGTCCCCGAGCAGCGGCCCCCCCCGGCCAGCTTCCCCCAGCTTTATATACTGAGCATGACATTACATGGTATGGAATATCCCATTGGCCAGTTTGGGTCAGCTGTCCTGGCTGTGCCCCCTCCCAGCTTCTTGTGCCCCTCCAGCCTTCTCAGTCGGTAGAGCATGGGAAGCTGAAAAGTCCTTGACTAGTGTAAGCATTACCTAGCAACAACTAAAACATCGGTGTGTTACCAACATTGTTCTCATCCTAAATCCAAAACACAGCACTGTACCAGCTACTAGGAAGGAAATTAACTCTATCCCAGCTGAAACCAGAACACATAGTCATTACTTGATGCAAAGTTAATGGACTTCATGCTTTTTATGTCTATGCCACAGCTTGTATATACAAACTCTTCTGAAATCAGGTGATATTAAACCAGTATGAAAACATTATAGATGTTTTATACATTTATGTTTAAACTACTGCAATATTGTTGATTTACCTAACTGACATTAATTTAATTACTCAAAACTTTTAATTTTTCACAGTTTTCAAATTAAAACCTAAGCCCCATTTTCCCATTTTCTCTCAGTTAAGCACTTGAAATGAGACATACAAAATGTCAATGATTTTTTATTTTAACTGCTGGTCATTTCAAGTGGTAACATAAGTAGTGTTCATCTTCATTTTTATATAGTTAAGAAAAAGATTGTCTCTGTTCCTGAATCTTCAAGAAACAGTAATATACACACACAAAAATTACCTGGATTTTATTTGTTTACTGCACAGAAAAAGTGTGTGCGCTTACCATGGCAACCTTACTTTCTTCAATAACACTTGGCACATCTGCGAGCCACTAATCTTAATGGAATATATTTTCTCATTTAAGCTATGAATGCACTGAAAATTGCATCAAGTGTAGGATAGGACACTGCATCAAGGTGAGACACTCAGCTTCTCTCTCCATTTTTTTCCGCTAATAGCCTGGCTGTTTCTTTCAAATAAACGAATGTCTCTAAGCCTCTCCTTCTTGCCCTGTCATTTCTCTGTCTCACCTTGTCAGATGGTTGTTTTGCTGCAATTAGGGACTTCAGCTCATCCTGATGCTCACGCGGCTCCTACTAGGATGGGATCCAGCTCTTGTGGGTGGCCTGCTGCTGATCTCATACCATGCACAGCCACTGATCAGTAGAGGCAAGCCAAGAAACAGCTGTCAGAAATTATTGATGATATCTCTTGTAAAGCTGTCTCCTTCTAGTCTTTATAGTAGTAAAAAATCAGTCCTGATTATGTGATGGAAATGAGACAGCAACTGTATGGAGAACTGCATAATGCTCTGCACATGTTTATGTATTTACATGTTTGTTTATCTGTGCTATTATATTTCCTAACATGCGTCCCATGGTTAGGAGTCAGAAGAGCCCCATGCTGCTGGCAGCGGAGGACAGAGACCCCGAGATAACATCCCAGTTCTTCCTCCCCTGGTGTGACTCTGCCTGTGACTCCAGATCTCAATGGTGTCCTTTCCTAAGCTGTGGCAGCTATTGCAGGTGTCCCTCCAGAATTCACTCTGGATTTGCTCCTTCTCTCTCTCTGGGCCAGAAGGTGGTCTTGCTCACCACCAGGAGTAATCTCCATGACTGATACTTCCCTGGATGAGGGCATAGATGAGGCGAGGTCCTAAGCCCCTTCAGAGCTTTCTCAGCAAAGGATTCAGGAGAAAATAAATGATGGCAAGGTCCAAAGTGACATTTCCATTACTGCCATTTTTTTTTTTCCACAGATGTTACCTCTGAGGACGATGACTTAATTTCTGAAGCTGCTGGTATCTAAGGGCCTTGCAGAAAATCCCCACCTTTTTTCACAGCAGACAGTCTGTGGCTGTTTTAAGATGCCTGTGTGGGAGATAACGCTGTTGAGAGTTCAGTCTGGTTTCCAAGAAACCTTCACATCTTGGATGATGCAGTACAGACATCTTCCATCTCTAGGCTACGACCACACTGCTAAAAGGCATCTGCTCTGGGGAATGGTGCCTAGCTCTCAGGCCAAATCATAGCGTATTTTTATATTCACTCACATTGTTCTGTAGACTGGGTTCATGTCTTTTTTGGGCTCTGGGTAGCATGCTTATGGCCCTAGGAAATAATTGCTTGTTTGCTTTGTGCATTTTCTTCAGTTCAAAGAAAATATCTGGAATAGTCTGAGCGATGTGTTATAGCCTGCCAGGCTGCTCTCGTTTTCTTTTCTGTCATGATGCTGCTAGTGTGTACTATGTGCCCTAGGGCACGGCAAGGAGATGCAGGATGGAGTTTGAAGGGTGCAAGACTTTTTTGGGCTAGATTTTGAGGGCTGAGGAAGCCAAAGCTGGCTGGTCGTGCTTATGGAGTGTGGACTGTATCCCAGCCTGGCTCTCCTTCCCGAGTCGCTTCACTTCAAAAGAGAGCTGAAGAGTGACCTAAGGCACGTAGATACAGTTTGTGTAAGATCAGAAGAGCAGGGCCTGGGAAGGAGCTGGGGAGCTAAATTGGGGAGCTGGGCAGCATAGGCTCATCCACAGTAAAGGCTGCCTAAAACAGCTCTGTAATTTCTGGCAAGGAAAAAAATGCACAAAAAGGCTGATAATTATCATAACAATTGAAATGGATGGTTCAGAAGTAAAACAGAAAGTTACAACTGTAATGACAAACTAGATATCATCAGAGTAAGATAAATGGGATGAGCTTTTGCTTTGTTCTTAAGCAGGATGGCACAGAAGGAAGGTAAGGTCTTTTCCATAGCATTAAAATTATGCAAAATCATTTTATAAAGACTCCATCCACTTATTTTGGAGAAGAGAGCCATACTACAGAGAATGTCCTGCAGGTTTTAGCAAGAGTGCTTTTTAGTCTTTTTTTTTTTTTTTAAATACAATACTGTAGATTATATGCACTATAATTTTTTGTATTCTAAGAATATGGGATGTAATTGCACCATTGAACATGAAAGAGCCCACTGATGCATTTGCCCAGTTATAGTGCACATATTAGCTAGGGATGGGGGATAGGGAAACTCTATTCTTTCTTTTCTGTATCATGCAGTTGAATTTTCTTTTCTGTACAGTGCAAGTCACAACAGCTTGTCAGTCCTCACTGGAGACTTTGGGAATTGCAATATTTACTCCTTCTCTATTGATATATAGCAAAGCTAAAGTCTCTCTCCTTGTTTATTAGTGTGTGCGTGTGTGTATGTCAAGAAAGTACTCTAGAGTGTATAAGGGCTAATCAGCTCTAGAGTTCAAAATTAGTATAATTTCCAAAGAGAGCAAACACTGTAAATAAAATGTTTATGCAAAAGATGAACTCAATCTCATTGTAAATGGAAAAAAAAATACTGGATATAAAAATATATAGAAAAGACAGTAGCTTTCCCAAAGGATATGTGAAAGGGAAAGAAAGCAATACAGATTAACCAGTGTTTGTAATTGTACTAGTGTGAGTATGTATTTCTTTATGTGTTAATGAGAGGATAAGAAGAACGTTCTTTGAGATATGATCATGTTTTCCCTGTAGAATGAGGAATTATGACCGCAGCTCGTTAATGAGATACCCTCTGGAGGTGTGAGTTTAAGCCCTCTTACATCATAAAATCTTAGCATGAATGGCCCTACAGTGGTAGCAGCAAAGAGGAAGAGAGGAGGTGGCGAGAGGAGGGTGATGTGTTTAATTTTAATGAAATAATACATGTTGCATTAGACAAGATAGACCTGATGGGAAAGTCCAATGTAATTTTTAAAAGCTTTCCATATGTATTTGACACAGACTTTAAGATTTAATAAAAACATTATGCTTGCCACAGTATTCTATTGCATGGATTCAGTATGCCTTTAGATAGGGTAGCATTCTCTATTAAAAACTTTCATATTAAAAATAAATGTAGACACCTTCTTTGTTTCTGGCCTACCATTTGCCTGCAAGACAAACACCTCAAACCTCCTTCTTTAAAAAAAAAAAAAAGTGTGATCAAACAGATATCTTTTCCATATTGTCACTGCCTAGGCTTGAAAGAGAATCAGGGATCTCTTCAGCAATTTCTCTGCAAATATTTTTTTAAAGAGTCTTTGTACATATTGCCTGATCCAGACTTCACTAAATTAATTGTCAAGTGTCCCACTGATTTTGCTGGAC
Organism: Pygoscelis adeliae; assembly: GCF_000699105.1. NCBI lineage: Eukaryota > Metazoa > Chordata > Aves > Sphenisciformes > Spheniscidae > Pygoscelis > Pygoscelis adeliae. The sequence continues at coordinate 5,485,098 of NW_008825108.1, read as the reverse complement.
TTTAGATTAGATCCTGAATGATCTTGGAAGAGCGCTTTAATGTGAGTGACTCAAACCATATTCTGTACACCTCATCCAGCCTGCAGATATACAGTAGGATCACATACACTTACCACAGCAAGTGTGTGTGGAACAGTAGATTGGAGCAGTAGAACAAATAAATCAATGTGAAATTATCAGCTGAATGGTACACCTTGTCCCCAGCGAGTGGAAACTTTAAAAGGAGGTGTTTAAAAAAGTGACTTCTTAAAAACACTATGGAGTGTGTATATATATATATGAGATGTGATTTATGCTTACATAACTCCCAAGCCTGCACAAATCCTCTGCCCATCAGACTGAGAGGTCCCTATAATTTTAGACAAATTCTTTTTCTGACAAATGTACATTTTACTGAAACAACGTATTTCTAAATAGTGTCTGACTACTTTCCTGTGGAAGCTGGGAAGCACAGATTAGTGACACAAGCAGGGAAAGGGTAGTATTTCATAGTCCTGCCTTTCAAAATGGTGGAAAAATTCTAAAAGAAGAAGTTTGAACCCTAAAATAGTAACAGATCTGATAATGACTTTGGCTTTGGGCATAAAAGAGGCTACTGTGAAGTAATCTTAGGGGTGAATGTGACACACTCACAGCTACTGCACAGCAACTCCTTGGGTAGGTTCTTGTAAGCCCCCCTGTTACTATGATGATGTTTGCACTATTCCACGTTCCCCTTTGGCTAACAGCCATCCATGCAGGAAATTCCCAAGGAGTAACCAGCATGTTGCAAGTTAACACCTTTCCTGTCCACAATAATGTGCATCTTTCTTGGCCTGTGGTGTGTCTACAAGGATGAGAGCTCTCTGAAAGGGTTTAGGAAGCTGGGGCTGTCTCTGCCCATACTGTTGCCATCTTTCTTTCTTCCAACTGCAGTAGCCTTGCAATTCTGTTAGGCATGCCAACTCCCTCCTTCCCCCTGGACTAGCTCAATTGCCCTAATCTTTCAACCACGTAAGCAACAGCACAATCTCTAGTGGGCAGAAACCAGGGGAGCCAGAGAGCCATGAGTGCCGTCTTGCCCTTCCTCAGCCGGGTGGAAAGCCAGGAGCCCTGAACTGCTCTGTCTTTGCTAGCGCACAGCTGACGGTTACCCAGTCTCTTTGCCAGAAGGCACTCTTGCCTGAAGCACTACCCAACTTGCCAAAAACCATTTTGACTGTTTTCTGGATCTTACCTTTTCCTCTGCAGCAAGTTTTTTTTGGTAAGGGCTGCAACAGAGTTCAGAAATTGTAGTCCCCTGGGGCAAGTAGCAATACAGAAGGGAGAGAGGGGGAGAGAGAGAAACTGTCTGTAGATTACAGCAGGTTAGATGGGGCATGGTTCAGCTTGCAAACCTCTCCCATCCTTGCTGCTCAGCTATTCCCATTTTCAGATTAGACTTCACTTACGTCTCAGACTTGAGCATTTTTCTAGACTGATCTGACTCGGAGATGAGGACTGAAGAATAAGGATATGGCCACGCAGTGCAAGATGTGGCCAGGATTTGGCTCCAAGAACACTTTGCCAAAGTGTCTGTAAACACAGCTCTTCAGTGGTCACTGCAATATATAAATTGAGAAAAAGTGGAAAAGAGAGAGAATTAATTCATCGTACAGTGGAGCAGAAAACTCACATCTGTCCTTTATACAAGTCAGTACACCCCATTTATTAATGCTGTTCTCCGCACTGCTGGGTCTAGGCAATTAACTTTCCCTGACTGGCTTCCCTAGTGTGAGGAAGGATAGACAGTATGTTTATCATGGGAACATATTGATTTCTTTTTTAAAATTCTCAAGTAAATGGAATAATTTTCAATATGTTAAAGGCTGTAAGATAAATGCCTGGTCACTTGCAATAATTAAGGGATGAACTTAATCCTCTAAATTCTGGGGCTGAAACACCTCTTAAAGCCAGTGAAAGGCAATTCTGGGTAAATCAAGATTTGGTTTCTTTAGCCTGTAAATTAAGGTCTAGTTTCAAAACTCCAGGCACTTCTGTACCCCAGAAAAATGCATAAAAAATTAGCCCTTCACACGTGCAAGCATTAAGAGCATCAGATTTTCTGAGATAAACAACCACGTGCAGCACGCATCTGAGATTAAAATCCACTAGCCCTAAGGCACCTATTTGTAAAAAAGATATTTAAGTCATTTCAGTGCCCATACATTGTGTTTCGATGTGGAAAAATATGTAGCACTAGCTTTTATGTAAAGCCCATGCCTTCAACTTGTAAACTCTCCTTCCTCCCTCCTCAAGTCTCTCAGTCATATCTCACGTCTGCTATAATCTAAACTGAAAGGAAAGGAAGGGTTCAAAATTAAGGACTGACAAAGCAAATGGCTGTGCTCAATACACAGAAAACTGGATGATTAAGATGCATTGTCACCTCCAATATTTTAGAAAGATTTGGCCTGTTTACTCTGAGTTTCCTTACCCAAATTTTATTTACCCTGATGTTTTCCACTTTGAACAGATGGTGAATCAACCTTCTGGGTGTAAGGCTGGCTGGGCTTTTTGAAAAGGATTTAAAATAGTAAATAAAAGGATGGATAAAGTGCATCATCGCAGAGAGGCTCTATGAGCAAATACAAAGCTCAGAGCATGGCTAAGATTAAATGTAGAGAAGTGGACGTTGCATCTATCAGGAGCAAGGAAACGGCCAAGGTAAAACATCGCATGTTCTTGTGTACAGAGGGCCGGACCCTGCCAACCGTCCTGACACCGCTCGGTGCCTTACTCTGCAGGTTGCCACTGGAAGAGGGAGTCAGAGGCTTGCCAGCAGCAGTAAGACGGCAGGGCACTTCTGCCAAGCTGGGGGAGCAGGGATGGCTCTGCAGGGCTGATCCGTGCAGGAACAGACAACTTGCAGCATGCTTGTCCAACCCTTTTGGTTTTAATCAAATGCGGGTGGCCTTTCTTTTCTCAAGAACTACTCTGGGGCTTGCAATATCAAGCTCAGGAAATCTGAATTCCAAATGCCATTTGAATGGGCCTCACATGAAAGAGGTAATTTAGGATCAAAGCCAGGAGGAAATGTTGCTCTAGAGGTTGAGAGCAGCAGTCCAAAGAGTAAGGTCAGGCTGATGGAAACAGCAATAACAGTAAAAAAATGGAGGCAATAGCCACAAAATCAAAAAACAAGTGGAGACTCATACAACAAATATTAGGCCAACAAACGAGAATGCCTGAATATAAAACATCAGGAAGAAATGACCTCTGAGGAAAATGTCATGAAGTTGTGAAATAAAACAGAGAAAAATTAACAGGAGGCAAGAACTGGCTAAACCAAATGCAGAATAGAAGCAGAAAACTCAGGCATGGAAATGACCATATCTAGAAACAGAGAAAAATGCAATTAGTGGGAGAGAGCTCAAACTGGGTATATATTTAAGAAGCTCATTAGTGGTGGGTGGAAGCCCCGGCAGCTCCTGGCACCAGAGAGCCCCTGCAGGGTCCGGGCACTGCAGTCATCCCAGCCACGGCCCTCGCTGTACCCAGGAGATGCGCCGGCCCTATGCGTATTCCAGGCAGCTCCTGCCAGCTAAGCTCTGTGAAATCTGGCTGGAGTTTAAAGGCGTAGTGCTGTTAGCCATCCACTGGGGTAGTTTCCACTGGCAGAAAACTGCTGGCAATGTATCAAGCAGTCAGTGAATGAAAAATAAGTGCAGCCAGACGTTTGTTAACAAAAATATTGTCAGAGAATATCTCCGGCTCATTTAGAGCTGTCTGTTGTTGTGCTCAAGGTGTCTGTATGCTTCAGGAGCTGGGCAGAAAGCAGAAAACAAGCCACACTGCTTCACTAAAGTGTAAACACACCATGGATTTTGATCTGTTAAGACAAACCGTTTTTTTGCGAAAATTTTCAATGATCCACAGGAAGTGCTGGTGAAAAACCAGAACCAGATACTGGCAGACACAGGACATTTCTCTGAGCAAGGCAAGGGGTAGATATCTGTTCTGCTTAACTCTGGCAGTGATGTGACTTGGGATTGTCCCTTCTCAGGTGGGTACCATTACCACCGGGTCGAGAATTAACACTCAGGCAGAAAATTTCTGATGGATCCAACTCTCGCAGTTTAAGAAGCTGCTGCCTGCAGTTGCCTGCTCTGTCTCTCTGCCAAAGGTTGCTGGCAAGAAGGAATGCAAAGCAAACGTGTGCTTATGCTTCATTTCACAGCCCAGGATACTCACGTAACATCCCCAATAAAGGCGGGTTTGTATTAAGATGTCAAGCTATGAACTCCTGTGGCCAGGGTATGGGTTCACTTTAATCAAGCCTGATTTGTAATCCCTAGTGAAGTGTCAAGTTAAGTAGTGATTAGGATGGTCTTAAACAACCTCAGCTATTAGCTTCATTGCAAGTGAGGCAGAGCTTTCACATAGTTCTTGACCCAGTGCATATTTTAAATAATTTAAATCCATATAAAATGGAATGGCACCAACAGAAGATGTTGAATAATCTTTGCAAATAGTCGCCCTGAAGGAGACTCACATAAGGATCTCTTAGTATGTGAACTATACTCATAGGTCACTCACACAAATATATGACAGCCTTGTATGAATCTCTGCACAAAACCAGTAAAACCAAGAACCCAAAGCCAAATTTTTCACACCTGCATTGTAACTTAGTGGTTATTGGCTGTACCAGTGTTATTAGCAATTTGCAAAAATACTTAAAAAAAAAAAAAAAATATTTCTCAGGTTATTCCTGATTCAGGGTAGGAAAAAATGCTTAAAATGACAGAAAAATCCCCAGGATATAAATGAATGAATGTCTTGGGAGTGGGCTAGTATCTTATTATAGTTAGCTGTCCTACCAATAATCAAACTGATTTTGTCGTGCATCTGTTTTGCTCTTCATTCTTAAAGATGGATATTGCAGAAAAACTTTCCATCTTCTGGTTAATGTTACTTTCCCTCCTCTGTTTTTTGTGCTTTGCTTCTTCTATTCATTTCACACTTCTCTTTTTTCCCCATCAGTCCCTTTCTTCTCTCCAGTCATTTTTCTTCCTTCTGTTCTCCTTTCAGCAACATTTCTTTCTTCCTTGCAGTGACTCCCTTTTCATCACAAGAGAAATCTGGAAGAAAAATAGTCAAGGAGAGTTTTCTCTGCCTCACTAGAGGAAAGTCGCTGACATAGTGGGCCATCTCTCAAAGGGACAGGGTTGAGCTCCCGAGGTGCACACACTGACTATACCAGCCCTGCTTTTCTTTTGCTGTTACGTGCTGTTACCTTACATGCTTTTTCCAGGCAGCCTTGGTGTTAAGATTCATCTTCTCCTTTCCTGCGTATCTTTTATAACACCTTCTTTGTCTTTTTGTATAGTCATATATAGAATGTCTCTCCTTCAGACTGTCCCCCTACATCAGTCTTTGGATTTTCTTCCAGGTGGGATGTGAGGGCCTCCTCCAGCTGGGAGGTTTCACCTCTGGTCTTGTATCTGGTGGTATAGATGCACAGAGAAGACAGACAGGATAATTGCCCAATTCAAGCATGGATGAATCCACAGATGGACTATTCCATCTGAGTGTGCATTCTTTAAATAAACAAAAAATCAACTAAACAACTGTTACATTAGAGCAAATCCAAATAAAAATACAGAAGATTCAGAATATGGAACTGGCATGCAAGAGGAAGAGAAATGCATTCACTATGTCTTAGAGAATAAGTGACAAATAACAGGCTTCCTTGTACTTGTCCACAGAAATGTATCTGAACAAGAGGAAAGTTGTGGAAAGACCTAAAATTGGTTCAACAATTACAGAATACTGTTTGTGAGATTCTGTGAGTCAAACAACTTCCAAGGGCTTGTTTTGTTGTTTCTTTCTTTTGTCTAAATTTGCTTAATTTTTCTTTGTATTAATACCAACTGGAGGGAAAAATGAAACATTGCCATGGCAAAAGTACATAAGATCAAATCAGTTTAAGGACCACTAATTTTTCTTCTTTTTCTGGCTTTAAATATTTCAGCATTAATTCGAAGTGTATGCAGTACTGCCTGTGGCAACTACATGTTCTTGCAATCACAGGACTCTGAAACACAGATCAATATCACGGAGGGGCTATAATCAACATGCAGATTAATGAACAGGATTGTATCCACCAGGGAACAGTAGAACAAAGACTAGTTGTGCAATTTAATTGCTGAGTTGCTACTAAATCTCAGCTTTCTGTCAATCTCTCTCCATTATAACTATTGATGCATAGGAGACGTTAGGAAGAAAACAATAACATAGTAATTCAGAACTGCTGGGTTTTGAGTGAACTGGGGACCTTACTGAAAAAAAGTCAGGATTATTTTGTACCTCTGAGCCTGTGAAAAGATCCAAGAGATTATTCCCAATTCTTGCTTTGAGTAGGATCTTTTGGTAATCCTTTTTCTCAGTAGTACTACTAAAGCAAATTAATAGTTAAGCAAAACCTTCCTGGAACAATTTTAAGTCTATCTGTTTCAATGTGCTTTTGAATGAAAGTTCCAACTTTTCATTAATTCAGTTAAGTGAAGTGCTATAGAAAATTAGTGGTGGAAATGACCTCTAGGTATGTATTATTTAGCTTAGCTACCTGTAATGAAAGCTTGTTAGCTCCATCAGGCTGTCTTTTTAATGCTTTCTTTGGGGTTTTTTATAG
>NW_008825108.1:5465651-5478417 GCF_000699105.1 Pygoscelis adeliae | reverse complement strand
CAGTTCCTGAAGAGGCTGTTCTTCACTTTCATAGGCTCCACTTGTGGGACACTTTCGCACAATTTCCTGCTGCTTCATATCATTTCTACTCTTCCCCACCTTTATTCATATCCTTTAGTTTTTGGAATCTTGTTCCTTTGTAGTTATGCCCATTCATGTGGATACCTTATTAAAAACTCTCCTCTCTTTTTTTTCTGTCTTTTTTTTTTTTCTTTGACAAAGCTGAGTACCTTGCTTTTTCCTATTGGCATTACAGCACTGTTAGCTAATTCATTTCCATCCCTGTACCATTTTTTCTCTTCAACTAATCCCTGCAGAAGCATGATTGTTAATTACACCTCTCTAAATTCTTTCCTAGCACGTGGAGGAAAGCTAAAACCCCAGGACATGATCCCTTAGCTTATTCAACAGAAAATTGCACTGACTTTCTGATGGCCATTATTGCTTATTACAAACTCATCTCCAGTTGCCTGTTTACATAGCACTTTCTCAGCTCTCAAATACTTTATTCTTTTATTATTTTTTTTAACTCATTGCTTTCCAATCCTCTTTTGTGTTGACTGTCAGTATTTTTATTAATCATTACCAGATAAAACCACAGATTCTTGCTGGCCCAATTTAGCTGAATTTTGGCATCTGTAAGGCAGCTGCATGTGAGAAATATGACTACGATCTTACTATTTTCCTAACCATCATTCCCCAAATTCCATATGACCCCACATTTGAAAACCACATGTGGAATTTCTGCTAGCTCATCTTGTCTGCTCTGTTCTTTCGACTTCATAGATAGCCGATCAAACACACACAGCTTTTGCTCATTGTTCATTATCTCATGTTATAAAGCACCCCCATCTCATTTTTCTAAAATTTATCTTGAAAGTACAGGTCAATATAAAACTTTTATTGAATCTTTAAAAAGAGTCATCTGTGGTCTTTCCTTCTTTCCTATTAAGACCTATGTCTTATGTCCTCTTTAAAGTTGATGTAAGAGGACACTTTTTCCTCCTCCCATAGGGATTCTAACTGGTTTTCTTCCTGGCACTATTTCTGCATCAATAAGTGGCCGCTGAACAGTATGTCTATTCCTTTGCTAATAGGCTGAAGATTATCCTAGAGAGGATTGCCTGAGAAGGTCCAGCTTTTAGTTTCCCTTTCAAGGTCACTCGGGTCACCTGAGAGTCTCTCCGACCTCTCTCCAGTCAGAGGTTTGCATACAACGAGTGGAAATTCCCCAGCACTCTTCAGACCATCCTCTGACCTTCTTGTCACAACTCCTGTCCTGGCACCCGCAAGGCAACAAGCCGTCCTGCTCCCTCTAACTGGGTCACAGATGGCCTAAGCCACATTCTTAACTTACTCACTGAAGGAACATCCGTGAGATAAATTAGAACAGATGTACAGCAACTTTTTCTTTTGGCATTTACACCACCCTCTGGTCTAATTAATCCTGACATTGTGACCATCATAATACGAACTGCATCAAAGGAATGAAATAGCAGATTGTCCTCTCGATGGCAAATATGTTTATTTTCCCTTCCAGTGAGATATGATTTTTCCCTTTCTGTGAGACAAGCTCTTATTTTCTGCTGCTATCTCTAAACTTATAACAATGAGACAAAACATCATGAAGCCCTTAAACTGAGGTTTGCTTAAATTCCCATGACGGGAAAGCAGATACATTTAAGAAAAAAAGAGTCTACTTTCACACATATCTTCTGATACAGAATTCCATATCAGAATTCTCATTTGTTTTTCTGGTAATAAGGTACCATGCTAACAATTTTGGGTACCTGTTAATAATATATGTGGCAGTTATACATATTTTATACTAAAGGCTGCCTTAAAAGCTACATCTTTATAGGTAATAACCTGCTTAGAAAAACACTTTCTTGAATTATTTACTTATTTGGAACAACAAAATCAGCTATCTTTTTATAAGGTCAGGTACCAAACAAGAGCCATTAATAATATAGTTACATATCTTGGGACTAAGGTGGCTTAATATCTATTTTTTAATCATGTAGGAAAGACAGTTAGCTGCAATATAACTAACCAAGCAAGACTAGTCTGTAAAGCATTCTAATGTGACTTCATACGTTCATAGAAAATTTTCTAAAAGGAGAATGAGAATGCTTTCACATACAGAGATAAGGGGAAAGGGAAAAATAGTAAGCTTTGCAAAAACTTGTCTCTTTCTGTGAAAAATTTAAAAATAACAAGTACTGACAAAAATGTTATTTTGAAAAATTTACAAAACTTTATTAACATTTTGTGTCAATGGTGATAATGAACATCATCAGACTGAAACAGAAAAAAGAAATCCGTCACAAATCTAGCCCCATAGGGAGACTCACGTGGGCAGAAGTCTTGCCCAAATGGGCAATACCAAATTTAATAGCCCTGCTTTGTCATTGCCTTAGACTTTTTGCCATTGCCTGCAAAGGCAGTGTAAAATTCCATGGGTAGTTTATGGCATTTTCATGCAGTCTGTGCCAAGTATTCTTTATTACTATTCATATCATCCCATAAGAAGAGGGGATCTTCCTGGGGCAGTTCCTTGTGTCTTTTCTGCTGAGGAAGGATGCTTGCTTCTTAGCACCAGCCTGGTCTCCAACAACCTTCAGGCTCCTTGCAGGATCAGTGTCCAGGGTCTTTGCTTTTGGTCATATCTGGAATGGACAATACAACACGTTAAATCACTGGAAAATTTCCATGGGAACCACATGGGAGCAGCTTTTTGTGACTCCAGACCTGTCCTTTCCCTTCCTACTTTGGCGCCCTGCCTTTTGAGGAACCCTGGAGACAGGAGCCGCCACAGAGATAGCTGACAACTTCTGTGTGAAAGAGGGAAAGATGCATTCATGGGAATACTGACATTTAGCAGCTTTTGTCAATAATGGTTTTGCAATACTACCATACTCCAAGAATAGGAAATAGCAGTGAGCTGTTTCTGTTTCCTCACTGAGTGATTCCCAAATCCACAATAGCTTTCAATATCAATTCATAAATGCCTCCTGAGAAAATGCTCCCATGAAAACATATAAAAAGAAATTCTCCATTGGCTTCCATTTCAATGCCAAAGCTATCTCCCTTCTGTCATGAATTTAGTGTTACTTCATTTATGTCACTGGACTTAATTTACATGGACAATAAAAAATTATGAAAGTGATATTAGAGAATTTATGTATATTCAGAAAATAAACCTCATAGCATCTTAATTTCCCTACCTGAGTATTTTCTTTGTCCTCTTCACTTTTTGTAATTGTGTCTTACATTTATGCCTCAGAAAGCTGAAAGGCCTGGTGCACATTGCCGTATACTAGGATTCTCCTTTCTTTGAACACTTTTGCAACCAAAGCTTCTTCTGTGAGTATTTGTGTGCATTGCTTTAGGAAGGTCATAAACATCTGTGAGCCCAGTATTTGAGAGAAGAGTAAAATGAAGAATGTTGAATGAATTTTTGAACATACTTTTCTCCATGTTACTGCCCATCTGTGTACAGGAGATACTGCCAGTTCTCAAACAGTTGTGTTTGCATTTGTGCACTGTGTTTTTCCAGTGCACCTGAGTACACATACTAGGCTGAATGCATGCTTGGATAGCTAATGCTATGTTTCTTCCATAACCACTTGGTTTGTATTATGTCAAACTGATAGCAAGAAACAATTGTTTCTGCTGTTCTATTCCATTGTTATTGTAGAAAAATTGAGAGGAATATTCACATAGATGGATCTTCAGTGTTATTTCCTTTTGTGTTTGGTTTTGTTCTTGGTTGGGGTGGGTGCAACCTTTTAACAAGAGACAGGTATTAATGGAACTACTCTTGCAGAGAAATCAGTAGTCTGTGAAGCAAACTGCTGCCTCCCAGTCAGAGGAGGAAGAAAGCCCCAGATGCTCTGTTCTTTTGGCTGCAGTCTTGCTACAAATCTGGGTGGAAACAGATTGTTGTTGTCATTCATATAAGAGCTGTGATAAAACTTTGAGATAGGACTTTGATTACACTATAAGGGCAAGTTGGACCAGATCTAAGCCTTACTAGTGCTCATCAGATCTTTCCAGTCAGCCTCTGATGAGTGCTGTGCAATGGTTTCTGATCTCTTTTCAGGAAATACTTTAAAGCTTCACGAAGAATGTTCTGGCTGTTGTCAGTGGATGGAAATACCAACAGAAATTTTTTTTTGGACATCTTTAGGAACAGAGAAGAGAAAGTGCCAACATTTTAATATCAAGCTGATATTAATTTAATATCAGCTGATGCTTTTGAAAAATTCATTGCGGTGAACCAAGCAGGTTAATTTGGGCAAACTTCTGGGAAAAAATAACACCCTGAAAAAAAAAAGAAAGCAGCTAACTAGGACTTTTCATTTTCATGTTTTCTTCTTTGTGTTCTTCTTTTTCGATTTTAATGGCAATCTCCATCATGTTTTGTTAAAATAATGCCCTTTAGAGCCTAACTGGCTAACTGTGCACCCTGTATTGTGTGTTCAGGCAACCCTCCCATTGGATAGAATCACTTCTGCTTGAGGGCACTACCAGTGCCCTGAACCAGCAAAACGCAAGAATTCACATTTGTAACCTTCCCGTTTCTTCTTTGCTTTTTCTGCTGTGCTTTCTTTCAAGCCCTCCTAATACATCAAATGAATATTCTGTTTTTTCTCTTCACTTTATACGTTTTAGGGTGGGTGGAAAACTTAGAACTGGTATTTGGTAGCCTACTGGTTTGTAAGAGAAGCTTGTTAAGATATTACATTGGCAAAGGAAAACAACCAGACATTAATGCTAAATAGTCTCTACTTCAAATCAGAAAACACTTTAGGATTTAAAATGTCCATTTTTTCATAGCTGCACAGATTTTTTACTCTAGTATTGTACAGTTCCCTAATAGCAATGTTCCCTAGGTATTAGTCAGTAAGTGACCTGTTAAACTGTAAGTGAACCATGTTGAAAGGTAAAAAAAGTGGGCTGTAAAGAAAACATCGGTCTCGCAGGTTAACAGGTATGAAACCTCTTTCGCTATTGCTATAACTGAGTGTTTGGAATGAAGACTATTGGCCACTTAAGACATTTTGGATTAATTCACCTTAGCCAAGAAATAGTTTTTTACAGTTCATCCTAAGAACAATGAGTAAAGTCTAGAAATATGAAGATGCTGAGCTCACTCTGAGAAAATTGTAAGTTTTGTTGGTAGAGGTAAGTAATTGCTCAATTCTAATAGAACTTTATAAGGCCTTTAACTTAGCACTGCATGATATTCTGAGTAAAAATGGTCACTTTACATTGTCACTCAAGCACATATTAAATAGATTAAGAATTCACTAACTAGCAAATCCCAAAAAGCAACTGTCAAAGGGAATCATGGACTGAAGGTTTTTCAAGGGGTACTGTTGGTATTCAGATGAGGCTGGATGCTGTTTAATATTATCTTCAATGATCTTAAAATATATTTATGATCAGAGCTGGTAAAATGCATGGATGAGACACTTTATAGACAGATAATGATGAAGATTAAATGCTTCCCCAGGGAAATTTGGATTACATAGTAAATTTGGCTTATTCATGTGGGATGTATTTCAGTGTAGCTGAATACTGAGCCAAAAATCTCACAACTGTGAATGCAGAGCATCTGCACAGATCAGGAGACTGCCTCTTGGAAAGCCATGTCTCAGAAACAATGGAGGTATTCCAGGGGAGAACTAATTTGACATGAAAATTCAGGTGATGCAGTGCAAAACTGGAGAATGACCCAAAACTGTGTGATTCATAACTTTGACAGCCTCCATAGGCTTCTTGGCCCATGTACGAGATTTAGGCACCACTGTATTACTGAAAATGCTTGTCTCACTGTCAGTTAAACTGGAAAGTGAAGTGCCATCTCTGACAGTGGTTTGTACATAGTCACACAGTCAAATCCACATCTGCAAATCCTGGTACGATCCTAAAATTGGACATTCCCTGTCTCTTCATCTGCAAGATCTTATCTGGTAGACATCCTCAGAGCTGGATCAGACCTTGCATAAGCAATAGAGATGAGACACTGCAGTTAGCAGCCTATTTAAGCCAGTAGCTGGAGTATTCAGCTGAACAGCAGGAGACCTGTTTGGAAGCTGAGACCAAGTATCTCACTTCCAAGGACAAGATGTCCTTTGTAATTTTCTTGGATGACACTATTGCAGTTGCATGAAATAGTTAAATACAGTTTTGGCCTGAGAGAGGAGAGGAAAAGGGTGAATCTGCCTTTAAAACTTATGGGCTAGGACAGTTGGTTGGGATGCAAAAACCAGGTGCAGATCTTTGCTCTAAATCAGGAGCAACAGAGGTTTGGAAATACGTCATTGACCCTTGTCATTGACCTATTGGTCATATGAAGTAGCCTTTTTGTTCCTTTATGACTCTATTTGTAGTTAAATCATAAACACAAGAGTACAGCGAGCCTTCTTTGCCACACGTTTGCTGTTCAGATGCTGTCCGTTTCTAGGTGGATCACACTCAGTGTGTATACACTGCATTTAGGAAAAACAGTGAGGGTAGTACATGAGCCGTAGCTTAACCACAGCCTTGGGGTGTGCATGACTAACAGAGCAGTTGTGGCTTTCAAGCTGTGTCCTTTCTTACTGAGATGGGCAATAGCCCATTGTCCTGTTTTTTTCTGGCCCCTCTCCGAGAAGCACAACCCATACCTTTTTTAATGACATAATGACTCTGCAATTGTGATGCTGCTTTGTTCCATTCCTCTATCCTTTGATATTCTCTTCTGTGTAGATGTGAGACTTTCCAGGAGAAAAACTCTTACCGTGTGTGCATAAAAACCTAACCTGACGTGACCTTATTGGAAATAGCAATAAATTAAGGTAGTGCATTTCTTCCCTTCTTATTTTGCTCCGGAGTTTAATCATCCTCATTTTTAGCTGTTAGCTCTGCAAGTAATAGAAACAACATCTTGTGTTCCTATGGATTTATGTCTCGAATTTAGATTCTCCAGTGTCTAGCAGCATGTTAGCTGTAATGGAAGCTTTTCCTTATAGTTAAGAGCATGGATAACAGCTCTTCCAGTAGGGATTCTTTGGTGTCTAATGGGAGCTGAGTGCATGTCTTTCCCTCATTGGGAGAATCTACACAGTCTTTCTCCTCTAGTTGCTTATTTTCTGGCAGCTTGCAGAGTCTTAGTAATTTCTGAGACAGTACTTCTGAGATAATAAATCTACTTCTGTGGCAAACATGGTGGCAATTTATCAAGAGGCTCAAGCACGAGCAGGTAGAGACAGACAGATAGACAAGACAGACAAAACACAATTCCTCTCTTTTGGAAACCAAATGAAAAAATACATGCTGAATTTTTAAATGTTAATTTGTTTAGCTTCAGCCCCCAAACATTGTTTCTTGATGTACTTTTTCTGCAGATTATAAAGGTGTTTGGAACTTATTTTCTTCCTGTCAAGGCAGTTCCATGCTATAATCAGGTTCCAGCTCCTGTTTCTTTTGACAGACTCAACAAATTGTATGCTCTAAATCTGTCAGTGCAAGGTATTTTTATTCTAGACCTGAGATCAAGTCTATAGTTCTTTTCTAAACATTTTCCACATCTCTTAGTATCCTTTACAGAAAACACTTACCAGACATATATGCACTATTTTAATATCAGCCTTCCCTTCTTTTGTAGGTTTATGTTTAGCTTTGACCATGAATAAAGTATATTTTAAAAAAAAGAAAAAGAAATCTGAATATTTAGTAGCTTTTGCAGAATTTTTCAGGCTTCTGGCATAGCCATAGCTCTGATAAATAAGTTACAATTGCTGGTTTCAGCAGCCACTGGAGATTTCAAGTGCCTGATGCCTCATAGAGCACTGTGTGTGTTGTAAATTGTTTAAAATGGACAAAATACAGTAATTTAACAGACAGTTAAAAAAATTGCATTTAGAAAAATGGAATAAGTGCTCTGCTCCCCACTTTATAAAACAACAACCCAACCCTCTTACTATATTAAATGAGAAGATGGCAAATGCGAGCTTTAGAGGTGGAACAACATGTTGCAAGCTCATTACGTGACTGTGATGTGCCAATGCCTCCCAGCTGCTGCATGACCCTGTTGTATATTTTTTTTTTGCACAAATATTTTTCTGAGTCCTGGAAATACTGCACCACATCTTTGGACACGTCTTTCATAATGCTCCGGTAGGATGTCCTCATTACAATATAGTGCACATCTTGTTAACAAGTGCATTTTATAGCTGTTTATAATCTCTTTATCTACGTCTGGGGATTAACTCTGTAGCTTTCCTCATCAGTTCTTCTGTTGCAGGGTTTTTTTCTTGCAGCACATCAGATTTCAAACTTATTTTAGATTTTTCTTTTTTCCTCTTGTTGTTGATGAGTGACTACTACAGGATGTAAACCTAATCTAAGTTGGCCCTTTGAGCAGCTGTTAAGACCAGCTGACCTCCAAATGTCCATTCAAACTTGTGATTCTTTGTAGAAGAAAACAAAACCAAACCTGAAACATCCTGGAAAATAATTTATTAGAAAATGTATTTTAAAGGTTTTTTTCATAAACTGGAAAATTTCTGACACAAAAGCAAGGGATGGCAGAAGGTTTTTGCTCTTGTGACTCAGGGCCTCAGTTGTCATTTTGTTATTTGTTTTACCTTCTGTAGAGAAGTCCAGATGTAGTTACATGAGGTAAAGGAAGCAAGGACTCTCCCTGCTGTAAAACAGTCAGTGTTTCTTTAGTACATGAGAATATCAGTGTAAACTGGTGGGCGTCTCCTCTGTAAAGCCTTTGAAGCACAGTAGCTCAGGGCGTAGAGACTCTGAATTGTGAAGAGAAACATTCTCAGCCATCTTGTAGACAAGTTCTGACCCTCTCTCAAAGTAGAAGGAAAGAGAAAACTTTTAAATAGAAATTGTTAATTTCTTCCATAAGAAGCTACTGGTTTAATTTAAAACACAGAAAATATCAATATTTATTTAGTGCTATTTTTATTATTTAGTCCTATTTTTCTTCAGAACACAAAACATATATTGTGCACCCTGTTCTCAACCAAGGTAAATCTGTCTTCTTGTTGCTTCAGCAGAATCATTTTGATTTACACCTGAACATTATCTGACAAACTGAGAAGAGAGCACTCTTCCTTTCCTCTGAAAAGCATGTTTATGTAGTAGTGAATCGTGATTCTTTACAGAAGGAAATGACACACTCTAATAACTCTGATAACTCTGATACCAGAGCTGGACTTTAGTGCAGCGTCTTGTGTCTCTTCTCAGTTATTTCTACTGACATTGACTTTTATGGTTCTGATTTAAGGCAGCACTTTCATTAACAATTATTTAATTTGATCTTTGGCTAGAATTTATGTAATTAAAAAAATGTAAGTACATTTTTAAAAGAGAAAATTTATTTTAGAGCTGTCTGATTTATTTATTCACACATAATTATTATGCATTTATTGCATTTATGGTTTTCCTTCTTTGAATGACTCACACACTGAACTTGAAGGACACTTTCTGACACTTTATGGTACAAACCAGTACAAGTGATCACAGAATCATAGAATCACAGAATCATTAAGGTTGGAAAAGACCTCTAAGATCATCGAGTCCAACCGTCAACCCAACACCACCATGCCCACTAAACCATGTCCCTAAGTGCCGCATCTACACGTCTTTTAAATACTTCCAGGGATGGTGACTCAACCACTTCCCTGGGCAGCCTGTTCCAATGTTTAACCACTCTTTCAGTAAAGAAGTTTTTCCTCACATCCAATCTAAACCTCCCCTGGCGCAACATGAGGGATGTTTTGAAGGCTTAAGCAGTTCTGGTCCTTCTGCAGAGCCTTATGGAAACAGGTTTCAGTAATCAAGCCTTGATTGAAGCAGATGAGATCTGGCCCTAAGTGTTTACAAATATTCAGCCAAGGAGCATTCTGTACCAAACCTGACTGCTTTATCTTGGACTTTGGGAACACACTGACCCTCAGAAGGATTTTAAGAACACAGCATCTTCTCATGGACCATAATTCTTGACCACTCACTGTTGGCACAGGCTGCTTTCACAGAAGCAGCACAGTTCATTTTGACTGTTACTCATGGCATGTGATTAGTCATCTCAGTTCAGTTAGTTTTGTTTTCACTCACTTCCTGACTGACAGTTTTTTAAATAGAAGGTATAAATACAGAAGGATCAATAGACAACAATGAATAATTCTCTGCTTTTATTTAATGTTTGAAAACATTTCCATGAAAACCTGAAAAATATGACTGGTCATATACCAGAGACTTCTTAATGATCTGCATGACACTCTTATCACATTTTCCAATGAAGTGAAGTCAACCCATTTGGTTATGAATATACCTGAGACTTTACATTTCCATTATTCATCTCCTTTAGACCTTGAAGTATTTGTTTCTGAAAGGAAACAAAGAAAAACAAGAGAAAATCTAATTCCTTATAATCTGAAGGCGGACTAAATAGTGAAACTATTTAGTTTCACAAACTTATTTAGTGCGTGTGTGTGTGCGAGACGAAAATATTCCAGTGATATTGTCTTCTAAGTTGCATTCTCAGTTGCCTTTTCTAGGATTTTTTTTCTTTCATTTCCATCCACTTTCCAACTGAAAGAACCCAGAGGCCAAATCATGTGCAAAGGCCAGCAATGCAATAGCAGGCATCGACAGTAACTTTAACAAGAATGAAGCATTTCTTCTGGATTGTTCACTTTATTCACCTGTTCTTGACTTTATATTCTAGGTGTTTTTGGTGACGATGACAGCTTTATTTTCAGCATATTTTGCCTATTGTGATGGTGCCATGTATTATAACACTTTATAGAGACTGAATTGCAATTAAGTTAGGAATATATTTCAGGTTAAGGACTTGAAGACCACTTTTACACCAGAAGCAGCTCTTAGAGTGATTGTGCCTGTCTCAGGCATTTTATATATTACAACAGGTTTGTTGATGTAGCTAAGCTTGTACAGTTCTAGTGGCAAATGCTTTTTCTGTAGAGACAGCCTGTGCCAGGAAAGGGAAGTGTTGTGCTGTAATTTATAACATTTCTTCCAATAAAATAAACTATACTGGCAAAAGCAATTTTTTTTTTCCTTTCAAACACAACTGTATAAAGCACTGGCTCAGTGCTTTAATAATCCTCAGCAAGTTATTGTACTGGCACAGAATGACTGACTATTGGTGCACTAGAGCTGGCTGAGAATTAAATATACTGGCCGTAGAAACCTAAGCTCCTAGGAGCATGGACTGCTTTTCCTGACACTTTTGGTAAGAAAGATTTTTCTTCTGTGACTGAGACTTCCATGCTAGGCAAACCCTTTTTGCATGCGCTGATGGTAACAGACTCAACTGTGATGCGTGAAAGCAGGGTTGATATTCATATTCTGGGTGATATAACCCAGTGTCTCAGACGTTTTCCCACCCTAAGTGAACGTGCTGTTTCAGGTGTTCTGAGGTCCATAAATCTCACTGTTTTGTGGCAGCTGTGGACACTGTAATTGTGATGTGAAACAGAAAACTGTTGAAATCATAAAGAACTGCAGTGTGGAAGAACTCTTTCCAATCACCTCTACTGGTTGCTAATATTTCTTTTGTGTTGCTTCTCTCCATATAAATGGTGTGAAAAGGAACAGGGGAGCATTTCACTATCTCCAGGTACCCCACCATCTCATAAAGCCGCTAGGTACAGATCGCTTTTCTTTTTCCCCCTTGGTCATCAACTCCTACAGAGCTGGGTTTGGGAATGCTTCAGTCCCACGGTGCAGCAGGAGATGAAGAAAGATTCTTTAAATCTCTTCTCTTTGGGCCAAATGAGTTGGTAGCAATTCAAAATATTATTATACAATGAAAGCTAAAAAAGAAAAAAAAGTAAGGATGCTGTGTTTAGAAAGAAATGACAGGGCTTTTTGCTAACTGTTGTGTAAGCTGTTGCAACAATAGTTGCAACAATATCTGTTATTAAAGCTCATACATTTCTCTGTGAAGAAATTTCTGTAAGTGCAATACAAAGAAAATATAGTTTAATTCATTGAACTATGCAGTCTACCTCAGCTTTGGAAAAAAAAATTAGTATTCTTTCCTTGGCTGATGCACTGTGTGGCATACTCAGAGCACATATTCAACCTGTCAGTTATTTCCAGGTAATTAGTGGTTACCAGACATCTACGTTCCAGTGGTCATAGGAGTGAAAATGGGTTTCCTTTACACCATTTCCCTTCATTACATGACTTTCATACCACTCTAATTTTTGTTCTTTTCATGATCTTTTTGACAGGAGAGCTTTTGTCTTATGCAAAATGCTCAGTGTGAGCTAGCTTGAACCAATTTTAAATAGAGACTGTTGTATTTTCTACACTGTTTGCTCAGCTCTGGTTTCTGCTCTTTGATGTAATTCTAGGCAGAGAGCAGAAAATCCTCCTATTTTGACCTTTTCATTTGAATTGCTGTTAACTTGCAACTTTTCTTTTTAGTTTGTCAGCCACCTTTGAGCAACAGATCAGATTCTCTATCAAGGCACAGGATGTTTACAGCTCTGTACTGCACAGAACCTTATTAACCACATCTCTACTCGAATTAGTCAACCACAAGTTATCTGTACTGATGTGGTTTCTAGTGCTGCTATTTAGAGGCCCAACAAATGAAGAGAATAAGCACAATCCTTGCTTCAGACAACATGAAAGCCCAGGACCCAGGCCTTGAGGAAGGACACCGGTTCGGCGGGAGACCACCTGAGGAGCAGCCAAAGGGATTTCCAGCGCTCCAGCC
>NW_008825108.1:5463162-5463932 GCF_000699105.1 Pygoscelis adeliae | reverse complement strand
CTGTTGGAGGGACAACATGGCAGGGCATAAGCAATCCGGGAGGTTCCTGGAATGTGTCGATGATAACTTCCTTCTCCAAGAGATAGAGAAGCCAACAAGGAGAGGTGCTATGCTGGACCTTGTTCTCACCAACAAGGAGGGGCTGGTGGGGAACGTGAAGCTCAAGGGCAGCCTGGGCTGCAGTGACCATGAAATGGTGGAGTTCAAGATCCTCAGGGCAGCGAGGAGGGCGCACAGCAAGCTCACTACCCTAGGCTTCAGGAGAGCAGACTTTGGCCTCTTCAGGGATCTGCTTGGCAGAGTGCCATGGGACAAGGCCCTGGAGGGAAGAGGGCCCCAAGAAAGCTGGCTAATATTCCAGGATCACCTCCTCCAAGCTCAGGAGCGATGCATCCCAACAAAGAGGAAGTCCGGCAAAAACGCCAGGAGGCCTGCGTGGATGAACAAGGAGCTCCTGGACAAACTCAAACACAAAAAGGAAGGCTACAGAAGGTGGAAGCAAGGACAGGTGGCCTGGGAGGAACACAGAGAAATTGTCTGATCTGCCAGGGATCAGGTTAGGAAAGCTGAAGCCCTGACAGAATTAAATCTGGCCAGGGACGTCAAGGGCAACAAGAAAAGATTCCATAGGACCGTCAGGGATAAAAGGAAGACAAGGGGAAATGTGGGCCCTCTCTGGAATGAAATGGGAGACCTGGTTACCCAGGATACGGAGAAGGCGGAGGTACTCAATGACTTTTTTGCCTCGGTCTTCACTGGCAAGTGCTCAA
>NW_008825108.1:5449601-5462908 GCF_000699105.1 Pygoscelis adeliae | reverse complement strand
AGGTATAAGGAAGAAATTCTTCACTATGAGGGTGGTGAGACATTGGAACAGGTTGCCCAGAGAAGTTGTGGATGCCCCATCCCTGGAAGTGTTCAAGGCCAGGGTGGATGGGGCTTTGAGCAACCTGGTCTAGTGGCTGATTCTATGATCATGCCAAGCTACCACAGACATATAGAGTGGTGATTTGGGGGATAAGGTAATGACAACAAGGTCACAATAAAACATTCTTACATAAGTCAGTATATTCAGAGGTGGAAATTATCACAGCAGTATATTAATGTATTGATTAATATATTGATGTAATACATGATATATGTATATAAAATGTGCTATATAATAAACACAAATAATAATCTGTCTTTCATCATTATGTTCTAATTAATCTCTTCTGTTATCCATCCTGTTCCTTTCTTCCTCTACTTCACCTTTTCCTCTTGTTTTCATTTTGTCCATTTGCACTGTAGGAATAATTCAAATGCCTCGTAAATACTCCTGTTCTGAAGTGATTTCTGCAGAACAGAAGCTTTGAAGTTCTGACAAATTATACATACACCCTTTTAATATTTCTTGAGAGATACTGCTCTGAAAACTTTCAAGTTGCAAACATCAAAGTTTTCATACCTGCTCAATCATTGCCAGATCAATGAACGATTGTTGGAACTTATTAGTCTCTGCAATTTCTATTTTTGTAAGATAATTACTGATGAACTTCAGAAGACTTCCTTATTTTCTTCCTTGGGTTATGGTCTTATCAGAATTGGCAAAGGATGGTGAGCTTTGGTCCTGAGGAAGCTCCACAGAGGATTTGGAGGTTCAGAAGGAGAAATGCTTTCCTGAGGTTTGAAAACTCTATCAGAATTGGTCAGGAATCTTTTCTTGAGCCTTCAGAAGCTTCAGATGTGTCAGAAGTGAGTGCAAGAAATCATGGACAAGCTGTCTCAAACTAAATTGACATGTCAGACTTCAGGGCCCTTAATAATGGTGGTGTTCGTCTGGTGTTTGAGACTACGTGAGGTGGGAAGAGGCTGTGGTAGTCCTCATCTCTGAGATAGTTTTCAAGGTTTCCACTCATATAAAAGTAGAATTCTTACATGATTTTTTACATGTATAAGCTTCATAAAGAGAAGGTTCACAGGCCTTGGTTCTGCCTCTTTTTCTAGGGCCAAGTTTAAGCCAATAACTTCAGCGAATGTGAAGGGGGATGGTTTACTCTGCATGGTGCTATCTTCGGGGAAAGAAAGTCTGAAAGAAACTGAAGTCTGATCATAGTAGAGCTCTGATTCAACTTCTCACATAGACATCAGAGTTATGCTCAGACCCCTATTTAAAGGTCTACCCTAGAGACACTGCTGTTAAATTAAACAAAATACTTGTCCTGTCTATCCCTGGCAGCATTGAGATCACTATGGATCCCATTGCAACTGTATTTTCACTGCAACTTCTACAGGTTTTAAATTCTAACCACCTACCAAACCACTGCCTCTAGATTTCTACTAGGATTTGATCCTAGTCCAAAGGTTGCTCAAGTGGGTCTTCACTGTTGTCTGGAGAGTGCAGTGTAGTTGCCATTCATTCAACTTCAATTTGCAAAACTGTTTTGCATCAATCTTCTACCCTGTAGCTGGAGATGGAGATAACACTTTCTTTTGGATCCTTGTTCTCAGTGGTATTGCTAAGTTGCAGTGCTTAAACAGATACTTTGTCCAACCTGAGCAGTTCATTTTGGTGGAGCCACTGAAATGAATTCTGGTTACCGGTGACATCTGTGAACTGTTTTGGCTGAGCTGAAAAACATGACCTCAATCTGAAATTCTTATACAATACTCTTTTTCTTCCATTTTTACTAAACTTTTAAAGAATTACATAGCTTTTTATGATAATAAGGGTATCTGAAATTATTCAAATCTATCAAGTATAAATATGTATTAATATTTTTTCTGTTATTTTGTCTGTAGTGTTAATTATTAATAAGATTTCATTGAAGCTCATAGCTGTAAAATATAAGGCAAGTTGACAGAAGTAATTGTTAGTTTTAGTAATATTTCTGGTAATATGTTTCCTTTAAGGTATCAAGTGACAAAGAAGTCCTGAGCTATGGCGTTGTACCAGGATGTGCAGGACCTTTACAGACAGAGCTGGTCCCAGGGCAGGGCGGTTTCCACCCAGAATGGATTCAGGGGAGCTTAGTCCAGGGGGTCAGAGGAGTGTGCCTGGGACAAGGTGCAAACCTGCTGCTAAGGTCTATGAGCCATCCTTTCCCCAGACAGAAAGAGTGAGAGTAGGGGAGAGCAGTGAATAAACCTTTTTGTTCACCATGCAAAATGGATCAACTTCTGGTGGCACCTCACCCAAAATAGCTGATATTCCAGTGACTATAAAATCTTTTGGAGACATAGCTTTATCCCCCATGAGGCAATGAAGGTTAGCCCAGGTTCCCCTGAATCTCAGTGGATGCACACATCAATGTGTAGTCTGTTAACTGTTGTTTTCCTGATAAAAAGGAGTTGGATTATTAGTAGCTTGACAGATACCGTTTAAGAAATATTGATAAGGATGTATACTCAGTGCTAAAATCATGAGATGAATCCAGTGTGGTTTCTGACAAGCTGAAAAGCACTCTCTATAGCATACCACTGCTTTTTGAGCCAGTAACAAAACAGGATGACATCAGTTCTACTATATGCTGACTTGCATGAGCTTTTTCTTAGGCACCGAAATCAGAAATTTTTCCCGTGCAAAAGGTCATAGTGATGTGGGCAAAGATAGGTGGGCAGCTGCATCCCAGTAAA
This sequence comes from Pygoscelis adeliae, assembly GCF_000699105.1. Lineage (NCBI taxonomy): Eukaryota > Metazoa > Chordata > Aves > Sphenisciformes > Spheniscidae > Pygoscelis > Pygoscelis adeliae. Next base: position 5,460,119 of record NW_008825108.1, on the reverse strand, counting down.
AGGGCTCTGAAGGTTCTGTTAAAATTTCTTTCAGAAGTGGTGTCCTTCTGAAGAAGAAGACATGGAAAGGCTATGTAGTTACAGCTGCTCAGGGCTGAGGTTCTAGGGTCCATTTCTTGCTTTCACAGCCTTTAACAGTTTTAGGTGCCTGGAATATAGGAATACGTAGATATGAAATAAATGTTCATTTAAGAATCAGAACCTTTTCCCTTCTCTGTGCAAACACAGGATAAGTAATTTTCAGTCACAAATACATTTGATTATTACTGTACCACTCAGAGAAACCTTTAGTACTCATTAGGTTTTCATTATTGCCGTAAAGAGGTGAAACTTGATAGCAGAATGTCTTTACGTCTAAAGACGTTATTATTAAGTTTTGCTGTTAGCTACAGGCTACTGTATGTAACAGAGGAAGGGAAGACAGTGTGATCTTTTAATGATAGCTAAAACACATTTCTGACATCCTTCTTTTCAAATATCTTTTATTAGCTATTCATTATTCACTGTTGGAATATATTACTCTGTGTTTGTAATACTCATTTTCTAGGAGACACACATTTTAATCATCAAAACTCTTTAAAATTATGTGCAGTAGCAAAAGCTTGGTGAAATTTAGGTACAAGCTGACAAGTGAATATTTGCTTAAGCAGGGAAAATACATTAAAAACTTTTTGTGACTGAAGAACAAAAGGCCGTGAAAAAAATGTAAGGGAAAACAATCTGAACCATCAACCACCCAGCTCAGACTGCTAAATTCTACACTAGAGAAGAATACAGTGACAAAGAGCAGTGCATACAAATTATGAAACATCTGATGTTTGCCATTATATTTTTTTGCACTGTAAGAGAACAATCACTAGCTTGTAAATACCAATTACAAGGCAGAATGAATGCATTGAGAAGGCATTGATTTTTTATTTTCTATTTGGTTCATGACCAATAGACTATTTCATATGGAAAATCTATCATAAAGAGCCGTACAATAGAAACATACAATCTATGTGTGACTAAAGGTGTGTAAATGCATAATTAAAATTCTTAATAAATAAATCCTGTCTGATTTATAACAGTAAGAAAATAGCGAATTTGCAATTTAATGTATATAAGCACAGGTAATCGCATGTAATTGCAAAATCATATTTTCTTTCAACCCTTTTACTGAAGTATCTGTATTTTTCCTCAAACTTCACTCTTCATATTTTCTCATTTCCTTCTCGTTTGATTTTTGTGTATAGTTTCTTTCGTATTTGAAACAGTCTATTAGTCATCAACAGCAACAAAAGAAATCAGTGTTTTATCTAGCCTGTTCTGTACATGATTTTTGAAAGTGTTTCCTGTATTTCTGCTGCCAAAAGAAAAAAAAAAACCTGCAGAATAGTTTGTGGATGTCATGTGACACAACGAGCTACTTCTGTCTGGCCATAATAAATGGACAGAACATTAATCCTTTTTTCCCAGGATGTTGAGAAATTGTTTGACTCTGGAATATATAAATCCAGCTGAAATAAAATCAGCTACAATACAGAAATTTGTTTGCTAGCTGATATGTTGGGGGATTGTTTGTTCTTTGGACAGAAAATAATGTTTTCTGACAAAATTAAACATTTCATGTGACACTGTTTCTCTTCTTTATACAGTTTGATCATTTCATCAAACAAGCAAACAAACAAAATTTAAGTAAGTAAAGTCAGAGGCTCACTTCATGCATCTCTTTTCTATATGGAGAAGGAAGAAAAAGGTGTATTTTGGAAGCTGATGCCCAAATGACCTGAGAGTCTTGCTCAAAACTGTGGATGTCATATGATGTTACAACATCATTTTGCACCCGAATATTATTTTTGATATTTTACGGAGAAGTAAAATGGATCCACCCACAATCTCAATAAGTACACAAAAAGTATTTCCTGTGTTTGCCAGGTTTTTCTGCAGGGGGGAGCCTGACTCCTGGTTGTCTTTATCTACAGTCATTTTGCTTTTAAAAAGTCCAGTAGAGAAGTTTAAACATGATTCGGGAAATGCAAGTTCCAGTCACAGGATCAGCACAATAATTTGTGAGAGGTTTCCAAAAATAAGTAAAGGGTTTCTGGTGGGAACTTTGTGGTTAGCTCTCTACACTCAGTGTCATTGTGTCCACTGCCAAGGTTCTCAAGGGGGACAATTTTATGAAGTATTTCTAGCCTGGTTTGAAGAACCAGTCTGACTTACTCCCTGGTGGAAAGGTGCGAACAACTTCCAGGTTTTAAAGGGAAGTTAACCACTTCAAAATCTTGATAAGGATGGAAACCCTGCCAGAATATGCAGGTATCACTGCTTTGTAAACCAGCTTCATGCTGACCTCATTTTTGGGTTTTGTAATTTAACCTTGCAAATTAACTTGTAATATAGTTTCTATTGTCCTTTTATGCACACGAGAGCTGTACTCTTGCAATGTACATGCTGTGAACTGGCAAATGCTGGGAAGTGACACATTGTTTATCGTTTCATAAGCTTATATATATTTTTTTTTTTTTTCTTCTCTCTGAGTACTTCTGTTTTATACGGCTTCTGGAGTGACTGGCCACCTTCCCTGCGATATGCTCAATCAGTATGGATGGTACGTGAATTTGTGAAATCAGACAGTATTTTTAGTGCTCAGTGTTTTGTATATGCTTAATTCTGTTTAATGGCTACTCTTAGAATCTCTACTGCAAGTGTATCTGTGTATGTGAATTTGTGAAATCAGACAGTATTTTTAGTGCTCAGTGTTTCGTATATGCTTAATTCTGTTTAATGGCTACCCTTTATTAGAATCTCTACTGCAAGTGTGTCTGTGTATTGAGATATTCTTCGATAAAATACTCTAACGTATCTTCTGCAACTTGGAGAAAGTTGATAACTTCTACCGTGGTGACATACTTATTTCCTAGTTAGCATGTGCATTATTCTTGTCATCCTTTAAGGTTTATTGCAAAATCTTCTGATTGTTCTTTCAGACTCTGTAGGATGCAAAGATATGGCAAGATTTGAAGAGAATTAATAGTAATTCGTGAGGAATATCATGCAGAAACAGTGAAATCAGTGTCATTGCTAGCTTATTGGACTGTATGTGTACAGCATATTCTTTCCATTTCCATTTGGTTTATATACATTAGCCATTTTTCAATAACACTGAAAGTATATCCTTGACCTTAGCTTATTCTCTGATAATCTCAGTGTTTAAAGCTGTACATTCTCTTGATCACAGTGTTTTTGACTTGTGAGGTACTAAATGACCAGGGTATTGACTTCCTACCTGATAGCTTGAACAACAAAAACATTCAAACTAACAATCTATGGTCTCAAAGTGAAAAGGATGGAAGCTCAGGTACCCAAAGAGTATTCCTGAACTTCATTCTGACACAGCTAAGAGCCATTGATCCTTGGGGCGTTCGCTGCGATTCACTTAGCTCTCTGAACATGCTGGGGAGGGTGGCTGCCTTCTTGATTTTGGATGGTGGGGGGGATTTTTTGTGGTTTTTCTTGTTTTGGGTTTTTTTTTTTTTTTCCTTTTGGCTCAAGTAGCAGCTATCTGTAACATGCCTCTGAAATATTTTTCCTTAAAAATTTATTTGCCTTTTTCAAGTATGACTGAAGTGGAGCTATCTAAAATCAATGTGACCTCAGGGTTTTTGAAGTAATACTGACCTATTTTTCTTTGAAGCAATTTTAAAATAAGCTTCCTTCCACCTTTACTCTCTGCAAATTTCTGGGATTGGTTGTAGACTCACTTAAACTTTTGCTTCCAAACTTCCTTTCTGTAATGAATTAATTAACTTTTGGGAATGCAAAATACTTCCCCTCAAAACCAGAAAAAAACTGCAGGACTAAGATATTTCATATCCCTGCTGATATATTGCAGTACTAATATTCAGTACTACAACCATTTTTGGCAGTCATTTCTGCAAAGAGGAATAAAGTATTGCTAAGTCTTTTCCTCATTTTTATACATATCATCACTTGATTTCGGCGATGGGACACTCTGCAGGAATGATAATTAATGCATTTCTGTGGAACTACGTTCAGTGAAAAGAATGCCTTTCTGCTAGGTATATGTACAAGATCATCACATTTCTATTGGGTTGGGAATAGGTTGCTTTTCTGTGAGCATGGGGTAGCTGATGCAGAGATGAAAAAAGGATGTGGTCTAACTCTCATCTGCTGGGTATATGGCCTTTGAACAGTATTGTCAGTCACTAGGACTATCCAGTTTTTTTAGACCTCACCTTTAAAAACATTTTATGACAAATAAAATTTAGAGATAAAAAAATGCATTTCTGCAACCGCACAAGTTATTAGTCCAAAATCCCTTACCTTTGCTCAAAGAAATAGTCTATTCAGAGCAGCATCTGATAACCTAAATGCCCAGGACCTTACTCTGAATTAGCTGTCTAACAGGTTCAACATTGAACTTACTCACTTCTGAGATATTGGCCTAAAATTCATGATTGTAACCCTGGTTTAAGCATAAGTTTTTATCAGTAAAAGTATTGAGTTAAGGCTATGACTTTTTCCTGTTACACTTAGGTACTTACACTCTTACAACCACATACAATGTATTCAGTCAGACTCTTATAAAGATTTTATAGAAATACAATCTTTGCAGTATAAGAGCAGCTATTCACTCTCTCTCTCTCTGTTTTTTTAAAATAGAAACATATTGCTAGACAACGATGCAACTCTATAGTACAGGCAAACCTTTAAGTCTTTAACTCTGAATGAAGTCTGGATTAGATAAATAAATAGGTCAATTTCACTTTAAAACTCTGTGGCCAGAATTCTGGTCTAATATATATGTGAGGAACTCTCATTCATTTCAAAGGGGGTTTCAAACTTCTAGCTGAGAGCAGAATTTTGCCCCCTCGAATTGCCCACTCACTATTTCTGAGGTAAAAGCAGAGGAGCAGTGACAAGGAAATTCCTATCCTCTTTGTCCTCTTAATATAGACTTCATAAGCATTTTATTAATTTGCTTATTTTACTGGTGAAAATGCACTTATGTGTATTCACACCCTATTCAAATTTTAGAGATATGTAACAAACCTCGTAAATAAAGTGAAGGAGCTGGATCGGTAAAGTATTACGGAAAGCAGAATATATAAAGTATGAAAGTATCTATTTTACTTTTCAGGTGGCCCTAGGAAAATTATATATCCATTGATAAACTGCTCTATAATATAATGGGAAAAATATTTTTACCAGAGAAATCAAGAAAAAAGTTGTTGTTGGGAAACTACTTGTAGAGTATGGTGTCATATAATGTCTGTCATCCACAGAAACAGGAATTAGTGTACCCATACCATGCAAAATGCCTACTGCACCCCAAAGCTAATGACTCTGAAAAGAATCAGAATTATTGATTTGTGACAGAATTTGTCACAAGATTACCCTAGAGCTTTTGGATGAAGGATTTTGAATGAGTTCTCCAAGCAGATCTTAAATCTACTTCGCTTGAGAGATGTTCTTTTCAGAGATCATCTTTGATCCACTTGATCAGTTCAAAATTATGAACTTTCATGTGGGTGATAAAAAAGTTACCACAAAGTAAAAAGCCCTCATGTTTTTGGAACTACAGGCTGACCTACAAAAGGAGAGTCTTTGAGATGGGAAAAGCTATGTACATCTCAGGGAAAATATATGCAACAAAAAAGCCCTCCAGCTTTTCAACTGCAGAGCTGGGTGTAGCGTAGATTTCAATTTTGCTTTTCAGAAAGTGAACAATCTGTATTTCCCAGCTGAAGGACCCACAGCCATGTAACTAAAATTGTCAAAATTTATAAAACAGCTTTACTTCTGTTAGTCCTGCTCTGACAGTTAGGGAGGTGAGGCTTGTGGAGTTCAGATGCTCAGCACAAGCGGGAGCACTAAATAAGAATAAGTCTCTGAGGAAGCAAAGAAGATGAGAGCTGTTCAGGGACCCTGGGACCTCTTGAATCCGTCAGGATTGAAAATGCTTTTCTAAAATAGCAATAACCAAACACCAGAATTAAGTTACTGGACAAAACATCTGTTTGTCCTATTCTAAACCAGACATTCCATGAAAGGAGGACAAGAGATCTCATCTCCAGGGTTGAGGGCATGCCACTAAACAAGGAATATTTTTAGGCACTGCAATCTCAAACTGGCAGACCTACTGAAAAATGGCATTGGATTTTCACTTTTTTTTCCTACCTGAATTTGTAAGTAACTCAATTTTAGCTAAAGTAGTTCCAAGTCTCAGCCCCAATTCTAAACTTATATTGCAAAGCAGAATAAGTTAATAAGACCCTATTATTTAATTAGTCTAGCACAATCCTTTAACCATCCCTCTTTTGCTAAGAAATAATAAATAATAAATAAAGGTTGAGCCACTGGAGAAGGAAAAACCTTGACTGTAGTGGTACTAACGGTTTTACCCTGTTCTCCCCCAAGCACTCAACAGAAAAAGGAAAAAAAAAAGGTTAACTCTATTCTTTAAAAATAGTCAATAAATTATTTAGTAATAAAATTGTATCAAATCACAGATTGGCTATCAGAGATTTTTAGCCAATCAGTTCAGTAAGGACAGTTAGAGTACATGACTAAGGAGTAACAAATGCATGCAGTCATATTTAGGAGATGGGAAGAAATGGGAGGAATTGTAAACACAGTAGTAAATGGAAAAATGCCATTGAGGTTTACCAAAGAGATGATGTGCCAGACTTTCTTGGTAGTTTGCTTTTGATGAGAGCTGTTTTTCTAGACAAAGAAAATGCAGTAGATGATGGCATCTTTTTTGGACTTCACGAAAACACTCGACGTAGTGGCACATGGGAAATTACGAGTTAAGAGGGTGAAGATGGGCGTTACTAGGGGAACTGTAACACATTAAATGAACCGGCTAAAAGAAGATGAGAACAAGTTGCATTGACAGAAAAACTGCCAGGTTTGTAGGAAATTACCAATGGAGTAATTCAAAAGTTCTTTGTGGGACTGAGTTTTAATTTCTTCAGAAATGCCCTTGCCACCAGAAGTGTCAGTGTGTTGATGAAATTTGTTGATGGTGTGAAGTTCAGAGACATCTTTCATACAGAGGAGAGAGATGTGACATAGGAAGAACTTCATGACTCTGAGATATGGTTTAATAGAAATGAAATGATACACTGAGATAAAGAGAACAAGATGTTTTTTTCTTGTAATAAGAAAGCTTGTGCAGTAAGCAGAGAGCATGTGAGTTGGAAAGAAAGCTTGGAGTAGAAGGTGCAAAGGGAAGTAGTTGATCTCAAGGTAACTATGAATTGGTAATGTATGCCAGTTTGGGCATTGTCCTACCTGAGAAACATGTACAAGGAATAAAATCAGATTGGGACAAATACAGAGAAGAGCTATCTGGATGATCAGAGGAATGGAGAAATCTTTGCTAGGGAGACTAAAAGATCTTGGGTGTTTAAACCACTAAGCAGAGGATGTTACTATTACTACTTCAGGATGAAGGCAAGGAGCAGGGAAGGGGAAAAGCTGTTTAAAACCAGGAATGAATGGTTTTAAAGAGAGGTAAGTTGGAAGTGAAAATAACCTAAATATTCTAGCATTCAGAGCAATGACTTTGTGGACTGCCTTCCAGCAGAAGATTAATAGTAATAATTTTGAATAATGTTCTTCATTAAACTCAAAAGGATTTCTTGCTGAGTCCCTGAGGTAGTGTGGACCCCAAATCAGTGGTTGAGAATCCCTCCCAGTACTGTGGTGTTAGATAAATACTGTACTAAAAGGGACCAGAAAATTATAGCTACAATTATAAAATTGTATTTCTTTTCCTTGATCAACATGTTTCCATAGAGAATGTCAATGCTTTGGCCAAAAAAAACCCAAAAACAAACCAAAAAACCACCCAAACCAACTCCTCCCCCCCCGCAAGCAAACAACACCAACACCAACACCTAAGTTCCTGGAAAATTGATTTTGTCTGTGAAATCCACCACAGCGTCTCCTGGGAACTGCTGATGCATTGGCTCAGGTGCCCAGTCCTCTCATGACTCCCTCAGGCTGGGCTCTCTGCTCTATTTCCCACAGGCACCGCAGTCTGTCTTGCTGGTGAACTGCATTGTGCCTGATGAGAATTGTGGCTGGTGGAGAACTGGGACATGCAGGGATATCTGAGAGCGCTTTTCTGCTTTTAGAACTTTTTATTTTGTTAGAAGTAATGCATTTCCATGGAAACAAAGCTATTTGAGGAAATTCAATTAGTCAAAAATCCCATTTACAATAACAATATAGTTTTGATGAAAACGTTTTTTACACAGTAGTAATTAACAATGCAGTAATGCAAATAATTCCTACATGCTCAGGCTAGCTATGAGAAAAACACAGGCTTTGGAGATGGCTAAAATTTCCTGTGGCTTTGATAATTTGCTTTCTTAGAACGGAGCAAACATCACACTGGTATCAGGAACCTCATCAGAGCTTGATCTTGCTGTCACTGGCTTCAGTGGGAACAAGACTGGACCCCAGGTGAACTTGTGAGAGCACTGTTAGCTAGCTTAAATTAATTAACCATTGTCTACCCTCCAGCAGTAGCTGCTGTTAGCAATCTCATTTCATTTTCTGAATTGAAATTACAGTAATGCTAAAGCATTTAACTTTGTATCTTTTATATGACACTATTTTTGACATCTAATAGGAATACTCTTCTAGCATTTACTACCCTTCCTTTATTACAAGTCTGCCTGCCTTTCATTACATTTTCATTATTCTTATGGTGACTATATTTCATATTTATCACAGTGGTTAAAATTATATCAGTCACAATCAGCAATCATATACATTACTGCAATGTTTATTGATCTGTAAGCAACAGGTACAGTAAATTTAAAAAATGTTGTTTCCCAAAGGACATGAATTAATTCAGGCATTTTGGAACTAGGCAAAATACTGTTACTGTGGTAAGGATGTTAATTTATCATGCAATAAATCGTTTGCTTAACTGGTCAATATTGATTATGTGCAATAACTATGACTGCAGTTGTAGACAGTGGAACAGCAGAAGAAAAATTGTCTTTTTTAAGGAACTGTTTTCATTGTTATTTGAAAGCAACACTGTTAAATGACAGTATTCTTACTACTAATGAGTTCCTATAATAAAAAGGTGAGTATAAATCAGTAAACAACCTGATTTACTAAAAAACAAAACCTCTAACGTATGTCTTTAAAATCTGAAACAACAAACAGTTTGAACAATGTTCATCTTCTGTGTTTGAGGTTTGTAAGAGATGAAATACAGTTTTTTACCCATTCTAAAATTTGTGTTGACAAATATTCATAGTCAACACAAATAGACTTGGTTTCACTTTGAAACTGCACTGAGAAATCGTTTCCAGCTGTAGCTGAAAGAGTATTAAAAAATTGTCAAGGTCAATTCTTCTTGGCCAATGTTCCATTAAGAGTCATGTAATTATCCTGCTGCCTTGCTTCCTTAGGAAATCCTAATTATCCAAGGTCCCTAGAGCACACATAACCAGCCTATTAAGGCATATTTCGGTTTCCTGTAAACTCCATCCCATTAAACCACTGTTATTTTAACTAGAGAGCTATACAGATGCCCAAACCTTTTGTGTTTGTGAGGAAGGAGGGAGCTGAAGCTGTGACTGACCTAGTGTGACTTTGTGCCTCTTCATTGACTCGGTGTCTCTCATTTCACCACCTAGTCTTGCCTGTCTCAACAGCTGAGATTCCCAACAAAGCTGAGACCCAAGCTTCCTTGCCACTGGCTGCTTGGCAAGGGGTGCTCACTGCTATGGATCCTGAGTCCCATAGCCCTAAATGGTGGGAGAGTTCATTGCTCTAAAATTGTGTTGAATCAGAGGTAAGGCTGAGGAGAAGGTACACCTCTCAGTGCTTAGAGTGCTATTTCAGGACTTCAGAGACCTAGTGTAAGTCTCTGAGCACCAACATATAGAGTCAGGGGACACCCTTGGAAGTATCTTTTCTGTCTCCCTGTTCCCCTGGCTGATGACAGAATTGCTTGCAACAACTCACCACTGCTCACAAAGCAATACAAAAACAAATTTCCATCCAAGTGTTCAAGGAGAAGAGCAAAAAGCCCACTCCACCTGTGGAGATACAGCTGAGGGGAAGGCAGGGCAGAGAAAAAATGGACAATATTCCAAAGGAGCCCATAGAGTAGAGGGACAATTTCCTCATGTCCAATCTAAATCTTCCCTGGCGCAACTTGAGGCCATTTCCTCTCATCCTATCGCTAGTTACCTGGGAGAAGAGACCGACACCCACCTTGCTACAACCTCCTTTGAGGTGGTTGTAGAGCGCGATAAGGTCTCCCCTGAGCCTCCTCTTCTCCAGACTAAACAGTCCCAGTTCCCTCAGCTGGTCCTCATAGGACTTGTTCTCCAGACCCTTCACCAGCTTCGTTGCCCTTCTCTGGACGCGCTCCAGCACCTCCACATCCTTCTTATAGTGAGGGGCCCAAAACTGAACACAGTATTCGAGCCTGTGCGGCCTCACCAGTGCCGAGTACAGGGGCACCATAAC
>NW_008825108.1:5442876-5448685 GCF_000699105.1 Pygoscelis adeliae | reverse complement strand
GGGACCTCCCCCGTTAACCAGGACTGCTGATAGATGATGGAGAGTGGCTTGGCAAGCTCCTCCGCCAGCTCCCTCAGCACTCTCAGGTGGATCTCATCTGGCCCCATAGACTTGTGAGCATCCAGGTATATAAATATACCTAAAATGTCAGTCTTTGATCTTAATGTACAGAAACAACTCTTTTAGGTACTGACCTCTATGCAAGTGTTTTTCTTCTTGAAGAAAAGTAACTTTTTATCTGAAAGATAAATCATTCTGAGGTGTCATTTTAAATTTGAAAGTAGATGGCCAAATATTAGAGTTTTACAGTGCCACTGCAAGAACTGGACATGAATTATTTATTTGCAGAAGTGAGGCAATAAGATCTGAAATATTCCTGTTATAATATTTAATAGAAAATTATTATTTTTTTCCAAAAGTTTAAATCAGATATGAATGCTTATAGTAGCCAGAAAATTCTGTGCTTTAATAAAAAGATATACCATTAGAGTAACTAAGTTGAGATACCCAAATCCATGGTGATGGTTCGCCCTCATTTTGTAAAAAAACCCATATTTGACATTTACATCTTGAGTCATGCTTTCATTTCAAAGCCCATATTCACCAGAGACTTGAGGCAGTCAGGACTGCAGTTTGGTTTGTCTGAGACCAAGATTTTTTACTTTAGTATGCTCATACTAAAGGCTCAGAAGGAGCTCCTAGCATTGCTTTGTCTTCAGCAGATGTACCTTCATTTATTTTTGACCACGGAGACCCTTCAATTACTTCCATTTTCCCTTTACTCCCAAAGGCTCTTCAAAGTAGAGCAATGAGCTGTGTGTCATGGAAGGTTATTGATTGAAGGTCTCATAAATCATCTCTTGCTCTACAGGAAAGAAATAGGTGTTAGTGAGATTTTATTTGTTTTGCAAAGTGATGTGAAGGGTTCACTTTTTTCCCCATTTGGGGAATGAGACAACATTTCAGTCTGAGATGAAAAAAATAACTTTATAAAAACATATCCTTTTCATTTTTTGGAACATGTTAAGTGCTAATTATACCAAAGCAAGCTACTTTCCACTGGGTGTTAAAGTAAGACATCTAAAACAAACTGTCAAGTACATGTATATATAATTTAATGAACTTGCTTTGATTTTTTTAACAGAGCAGAAGTGAGCTAACTGTCCCTTTGATGCTGTAAATGGTGATAGTGGAGAAATCAGAGACTGGGTATAGCTGTGAACATGGGCCATAAAAGGCTGCAGCCACTGCCAGGAGCTTACTTCAGGTACTACTTCTTTTGCCTTTGCAATTTACAGAATCAAAAGAGATTAAAAATGAGAGGACCAGATAATCTCTCATTTTACACAGCTAATTGAGAGCTCAAACACTCGTATCAAATACTTTGGCAGAATAAAATAAAGATGAAAGATAAATGATGAAAATATTTAGAACAGATTAAAGAAATTCTATCTATTTCTTGGGGGCATAAATACCCCATATAAAATCAGTAGTCTCCACTGGATTTCACAGAAACTGTACTTCTCTTGTACCAAATTTCCTCCTCTGTCACCTTTCCAGTTTCCTCTGAAATAACCTTCTAATAAGACACTATCAAGAAAAAGTCAAGGAGTTAACTAGTGTGTCCATGGAAACAGTAGGAGCTGATGGAGCCATGTGTACAGTGAGACTCTGTCAGCTTTAACCCTTTTTCTTTAAAGCTTGAGGCAAAACCAGAAGGTTATAAAGAATATACAAAATAGTATTTGAAGAATTTAAAAAAGGTACAGGATCAACAGCCTGGAGACCTGAGAGTCTCTTGGTTCTGCCATAGACCTCCTAACTTCTGTGAACATGGACGAGTCCCTTCAATGTCTGTTTTCCTCATATACTCTTTTTTTTGTCGAGACGACTTAGACTGCTACTCGAGGGAAGGACTGTCTCCTGTGGTGTATTTGTTACAATGCAGAGCACTTTGGGATTCTGACCAATGTCAGAATTTAATGTCACCAGGGGCTACTACAGTGCTAAATCTAAATAATAAAAATTATATAAGTACCAACATGTATTCTCAATAGCTTTGGAAAGATTGCAAATTGTTTTGCTCTTGCTTTATTAAGCTACAGACAATAATACTTCTTTCTTCTAAGGCCCTACCCAGCAGAGCAGGGATAATGATTCACTGTTTCCCTAATCTTTTCCTTCATTAGGCATTTTTAAAGCTAAAATAACAAATTGATGAAGGGCTGAGTGTTGAACAGCAGTATGAATTATTCCCATTTCATTTTTCTAATAGATTACTGAATTTCAGTAACATCATTCATCTACCAGAAGATGCCCACAGACCTAGCTGTCATTTTCTGCTGAGGCCATAAATCCATGACAGAGCACATTAGTTTGAGCAGAGCACTCTGCTAAAGTGGGCATTCAGCTTTCAGGATAGACCTGGCTTATACTTGCCCAGGTTAGTGTGTGTGTACGGCAAGTTCACCCGCAGCTGAGCAAATCAAGCAGGCAAACAGACTAAGAATGTGACTTTTGTCAGGACTCCATCCCTTATTGTACTGCCTCTGTTGCTGGCTGGCTTTAGGTGCAGTACCTGGGATTAAACCTCTCAAATAGAGTTTTTCAAAATATAAGGCATGAAATGCTTTTCAGAAGGCAATGCAGCTTGCACTGAAATGTTTAGTAGTTTGAAGTGGTTTCCATTTAAATGCAAAATCAGCCTTTCTAAAAAAAAATTCAAACCACTCCACCTGTTCCAAAACCCAAGCCAACAACAATACCTTCCCTAATCTATACAAAGCAAATTTTGGAAGTTGTGATATGATCCAGACTAGAAGTTCTCATTTATTTCCTTGATGAAATTTAGTTACTTTTTATTATTGTTCTGTGTGCTACTAGTATAAATTCAATATATGATAAAATTTTTAATTAGCAGGAAATGAAATACAAGTGACATTAACAAACAAAACTCTAAAACCAACTCTAAAAAATCTGTGAAGCAATTTGGTCTGGTATGGTCTTTAGAAGAAACTTGCATCAAGCATGTTTTCTTTTATACAGATCTACTGCTTTATTTGATACCTAAATGGGTGTAACTCTTTCTGAAAAAAAAACCTTCTGCCTTTTATGTGCTTATCTCTCATATAATTTACCCTGCTTTAAAACTAGTGTGCTTTAATTGCTGACTTATACCTGTGAGCTGCAGAATGACACATCTCAATCTCTATATCTTTTATTGGATAAATAAATGGTCCAGGAAATAAATTATGGTCTATTAGAAATAGGTTAAAACCCCCCAAATAAACAAACAAAACCCTCAAGTTTTAAAAACTCTATTATTCTTGAAAGTAGTGGTTGCAAAAGGAAAGCAGAAGGAAAAAGGATATATAATAAAGGAGAAACAATTTAGACTAAAAGAATAGACACAAAAAGCTTTCCCCACTGCATTTGTACAGTGTCTGTTTTAAGGAAGGAAGGTTACCAGAAAAGTGCTTGCAGACTGTAGTGTAAAAGTTACTGTCTTATGAGATGCAACCTGAGATCATCAGTTGTGTTAAATCCTAATACGTGATCAGAGTGCTAATGAAAACCACAAACAGCATGTGTTTCTGTTTTGTTGACTGTATTTATGGCTCACGTTTCATTTATTTCACAGATTCAGAAGTGCTAGCAAAAAGAAAAAAATACTGGGTATTAATTGTTAATGTTTCAGAGGAAATACCGCAAAACATCAGGCAGAGATCACCGCAAGCTAAGAAAACACCGTTCACCATTCACTGCCAGATCCAAGACCCCTATGGATGTTACCCAACTGAATGCAAATATGTAATTTGTACACAGCCTAGTAAGATCCTCTCTACTTTTGCACAAAGATCACGTAACTGAATATGAGGTCTTTTTTTTACTTAACTTTTTCCATATTTGGAGTTTGAGGCCTCATCTTGCATGGAGAGAGCCCCAAGAAGGCACTGTGTCTCTTTGACTGCTCTGAGTAAGAGCTGCTCCCATGGATCTGTTTCCTCCCCCACATCCCAAATGGTGCAAGGTGGGAGAACCAGCTGAGGATGACCTAAAATAAGCATATTCTTCAAATGTTCTGCCCAACAAACTGATACACGTCTGTGCAGCACTGACATACCCCTGGTTTTGGTGATAGTTTGTGAGAGCGATGGAATGAGTAACAACCCCAGGCCCCTCTGTGGTCCTCCTCATCTGGAGGACCAATCTGTACCATCCCAAGAAGAGAAGCCAACAACAAAATGACAATGGGTCCATTCACCCTGGGTAGGAGGCTGTGGGATTACTTTTTAATGGTAAAGTCATGGTTAAAGTAAGGATATTTTTGATACCTCTCTCTCTTTTTCTCTCTTATTTAATTTCTTCCTTCATTCTCTTCTCCATTATTAAAATTCATTCAGCCATTTATTTATTCAAAATTTCCCTTTGACCTGGAGTGTCTTATTTCAGATCTCATCTGATTAAAACCTTTTTCTTAACATACTACATATTTCTCACGAAAGTCTACACATTTCTCCTGAATCAATGCAGTATTAAATTTTTTTCTTTTTTCTGTGTGTTTTTGTTCAGACACAGATGTGAAAAAAGAGAGAGTAAAGGAAAAGGAAGGGATATGATTGTCCTCCATGTTTCACAGATAATTGTTGTACTTAGGAAAATTAGTTTTGATATGGAAATTTAGCCTTACACTTCCAAATAAAACTATGGCAGGAGATTAATCTATACACGTCCAGCGATATGATTAACTAATCCAGTCTTTGTGTCTGTGGTGGGTATTTTAGCCTAAACGTTTGTAATGTAATCTATCATGACAATCAGTAAAATGTGGATACTTTGCATAATACTTTAATAAGTGTGTTTGCACACAGAATAAATCTTTAATTGCTGGTTTGAGGAGGCCAATTTTAGCAGTTCTCTGTCAGCCTTATTATGATGAATCAAGTTAATTTATACATGTAGCTTACTTCTGTGTCTGAATTCATCTTGCATTTCCACTGGCTTTTACTGGAGGAAATCACGGGGCAGATCTCAGATCACAGTATCTGCCAGGCAGAAGATGGTTGAACTGTGAACAGCTACAACCTTCTTCCAGGTGGGCATGGGGCAGGGCGGGAAACAGCCACAGATGGCAAGCCCAGAGCCCGAAGTATGCATGGTGGGTCAGAACATCCAAAAAAATTACTCTTCGTGAGTGTTTTCTGCAGAATATGTTTGTTGCGTGTCATATGGAGGACAGCAATGGAAACACCGTCTCATTTCCCTATATTCCCATTTCCCTATGTAAGCATCTTTTTTTTGGTGATCAGGGCTTTGCTAGGTAAGGCAAGGTAGGTTGAAACTGTCTCCTCTGCTTTAGTGAATCAAAATCATGGATTATAATTGTGGGTCCAATCTGGCAAGCTCTGATACACTGTTGTATACTCTTCTGCAGAAAAAGTGTATTCCTGGAATGGCCCCATTAAAGCCACTTGGAACCATTCCTGTGAGTAAAATTAAGCATATGTGTAAGTATTTGTGGCATCAGGATCTATGTCTAAGATGGCTGGTGAAGCACAATATAGCCATGAGAACTGATTTAAGAATGTAAATTTTCTTTGCTAATGAATAATTCTCCTGACAAAAGAGAAAGATAGGGGTCACTTAGTACGCATACCTGCACCTTTTTTCATGAGTTGTTCTGCATTCTGTTATACCCAATACTAATTTTTCTCTGTACTGACTGAAAACAGAGCAATTAATTTATGGTGATTTCAATTACCATTTCCCACACTGACTAGACTTAAAACACAGTATCAGGTCAGTATAT
>NW_008825108.1:5436332-5442683 GCF_000699105.1 Pygoscelis adeliae | reverse complement strand
TTTCTTTGAGCCTCTGTAGTATTCAGACAGCTGGTGTAGGTTCATTAGGAAAATTAGAAAGAAAAAAAACCCCACAAACAGAAAACAAACTGGCAAAATGAAACCACACAATATTTCTCCTTCTCTTTTTGGGTGAGATAGCTGCCCTCCATTTTCCAGTCTACTAACTCTTTCAATTCCATTGCAGTAACTGCAATTTTGTAAGTTTTAACAATAACCATCTGAAATACTATAGGATAAAATCACTAGGAGACACTGGGGCTATATAACCTCCAACAGTTTCTCCAGTATGTAAACACCAGGTCAGAGAGTCAAAGTGTAGGTCTCTCAGCAGCAGCTGCTTACCTCAAATATAATGCAACTCTGAGGAGATAAAATTGATCCTCTTAAAATAAAATACATTGAATAATTCACTGACTTTATTACATCTCCCCAAAGAGGTAAAAAGCCCTGAAAGAAAGAACAGTTATAAGGACATTCATGGTCCACGCACCGAGGAAATAGATGGCTTTGTGGTGACAGATCAGGCATAGCTTGTAGTGAGGACACAGCATAGACAGTGCTTGGCCGCAGAGGCTCCTGAGGTAACCAGAAGTTTGCTGCATGACAACACCTTTGACATCTCCAGGAGAGGGAGCACCATTCATTCAAGGCAGGCAACGAAGGGAGAGATGAACTCATCTTCATCATGGCCCAGTGGACAGGTCCAATGTGTGGATGCAGAGTTGATGACCTGACAGGTCCCTGCATAGGTAAAGCATGGAGGAATGCAAACATCTTTTCTTCCCTTTTGACCTTTCCATACAGTCCCAGGCCTAGGCTGAAGTTCTGTGTATGGCTACAAAGCATACAGTCACAGCGAGGGCCTCACAATTACGTGTGCTTGATCATTAGCTGAAATCAAAGGAGCTAAAATCCATGGGTGCGCCATAGCAAACAGCAGGAACTTTACCTCTGGCTGTATGAATATAGAATTAAGTTGTTATGGCAGAGCTGACCTAAAATTGATAATAATTCTACCAAGGCTCAAATAGAGCAAAACCAGAACTGACTATTATTTTTTGTTTGCAAGAATGCCTTTGGCATTCAGATGCTAAAATTCAGTGGAATTTAAAAAGTAATGAGTTTAAAACAGTGTCCTTTTGAAAAAATGATTAAAAGAATTCCATCGCAAACCCTGCAGTTTCCTTTCTCTTCACTTGTAATGGCAACACCACCATCCACCCTTAACCTCCCTGTCATTTACGAAGTTTCATAACATGGCTATAGACATTTGCTCTGAGGCTGAATTTATGTCAGATAAGTTCTGGGCCCAGAAACAATTTGGACTTTAACTTGTGAAATAGAGGTACCCCAGGGTTTTTAATCTTTCTGTGAAAAAGCTTTTATAAGTTTTCTGAAATGTCACGCAGGAAACCCATGTATACAGGGACCAGATTATGGCCCAGTTGTCACCTGTGCAAATCCAGAGTGATTACACTGAGTTCAACGGAGATGCTGAGGATTTAAAATTATGTCATCTGGGATCAGAATTTAGCTTGTTGTCTCCTGTGCTAACTTCAGATCTAAATATTCCAGTAGAAACATTAAAATTTTAATTATATGGCTTTTTTTCCCCCCCTAAACTCAGGCATTAGGAAAGTAAATCTTATTTTTTATGTGTTGCTATTTCATAGTGTTTTTTTTTTCTTTTCCTAAGATAAGTGCTAGTGGGGAATGCAATTTTCTGTTGGCAATTTGTTCTTTAATAAGCTCTTTAACATTCCAGCTATTCAAAGCTCCATGAAGCAAACTTACTGCTGGCTGCATTTTACTTTAAAAGGTAATGATGATTATCAGCTAGGTAGAGCGCTGTAAGATAATTCAGGTAAACCGAAATGACTAATGTAGACTACAGTGAATTAATTATTTAGAGATGTTCAGCAAAGGATTTATAAAACTGTATTGTAAACTCTCTGGGGCAAGGACCAGGCTTTTATTCTGTGCACAGATCCCAGAACAACAGGACCTGTGACTGTGACAGCTAGGCACACGTACTACAAATTACAAAAATATAATATCACCCAAGCAAATCAACAATGGGTGATTCTGATCTCAGTGTAGTGAAACTGCGTTGTCTTTAACGGTGTTATTCCCTATTTACTGCAGTGTAACTGTGGCCTACTACACTTATTCCCCTACCCAGCATTTTAATTTTATAACAGCAATAATGAGTATGGCACAGGGCATTTTCAGTGGATCTTTATTGTGCTCTGTCACAGCTTCAGTGCTGCTGTGGGAGATGCAGCAGCATTTCTTTAAAGTACCAGCCCCAGTTCTTTGTTGACTCGGAATGATTTGTCTGGTACAGAGGGAAGCATCTGAGAATACGTCCTACCCCATGGACACCATATGCTCAGCAGCATTCAAGCGGTTAAATGATCAGGTATGTTTAAAAGCCTCTGGCTGCACCTCAGGCCATCAGATTCTTCCCAGCTGTCCATTAATCCCCAGGAAATGCCCTACAGATAGATCGTTACTACTTACATACACAATTAGGGATTTACAGTACACTGCTGTCTGCTGAAAAATAACAGGGAAGGAGGTAAGAGTTCAGTGGCATTTGAGTTAAAATGTACGTTGGCTGAGTAGTGACTTGGGATCCCATGTACAAAGGCATGTAACTGTCTGCCCAGCGCTTTGTGAACATGCTGCAGGAGCCTCCTACAAGCTCTCTTCAGTTTCCGCTTTTGTCGCCTTTGCTTCACACTCTTTACCATCACTTTCCAGCTGTCATTTGCTGTGGGGATGGCTAGAGAAGCCATAGCTCCTTTCCCCCCAGGACCCTCTAAGTCGCCAGTGCATTGGACTAGACTTGCCCACAAGTTCCCCATTGCTGATACTGGCACAGACTCATCGTGCTGCTGAAGGTGGAGCTGCATTGCCAGCACATGAGCACAAACTGCACTCTTTGGTCCTGTTTTCCCTGGGACATCTCAGTCCCAGGTTTTTTTTCTACATGGGAATAATAACTTTCCTCCATGAAAGGTTTGGCCCCATGTTTTTCTACCTGGAAGGTACAAATGAAGAGCTCTAATACAGACTGTCTTCTGTCTCTTTTGAGACACTGTCTTGCACAGAAATTTGCTGTGACGCTTTCTCCACAGAATGAAGTGAGATGAATGAGTGATAAAGGACAGAAAGCAGCTTTTGGCATAGCAAGCTGTAAGGGCGTGCTGGGGACTGGCTTGGTAGGAGCACCTTCTGATTGTTCTCACTCAAACTCCGTAATATTTTTTCCTAAAGAGTGTTCAAAGCTTGGGGTTTTGGCTGTCATGACAGGGCTTTGGATCACCTGGTGAAAAGAAGGTGCTGAGTCCCAAGGTTGCAGGCAGACACAGTATGCCTGGAGGGATGTCTTTTCTGGGCGTGTGCATGGCCCCATTAGATGGCCAGGCCCCTGCCGGAGGTGAATGATGCCTTGCTGGTCACTTGGTGCCTGGTGCGGGATACAGGGCAAAATGCTGTATTTCATTCACATGTGCCTAAACTTCAGTAGCTGTAATGGCAGAGGGCCCCCCTGGAGAGTCTCAGCCATGCTGCCAATTGTACAGGAGGTGGGAAGTTAGAAGATCCCCGGGGAAATTTTTCAGCGCATGTTCCTTTGTTTGATTTGCCAGACCAGAGAGGTTTCCAGATGTCCTCTTCCCTGTCAGCAGTACGCAGGAGGCAATTCAATCCCAGGTTGGAAAAGCTTAAAAAACACAACACAAAAAAGAAGGCTTCTCAGCTCTAGGTAACTTTACTTTGTGTGGTTACCATTCTGTTCATCCTTAAGGTTGATTTGACCCCAGTAAGGGCTATTCATATGGGAGCACATCCAGGGAGCAACATTCCTGGACTTCACACTATTTGGAGCAGGTACTGTTTCCTTACTCTCTGTAAAATGCTGTACATATCTAAGGTGTCATAACAAATGCTTAAATAATACTGCTTTGGCATTTAACTGAAATTGGTTATATTTACTGGGAAGATCTGAAACGCCTCAGCTCTCCCACATTTAATAAGAGATAAAAGGGATAAGAATTTTTTTTCCAATTAAATGTGTTTAAAAGTCTTTAGACAGAAGGGGAGAACTCCTAAATTATTTGCAAATACTGCAGGATCTACCAGTCTCAAATGAGTGAATACAATTAAATTGTGGCTTAAAGTCTCAATGAAAGGAGTGAGTACGGACACAATTATTTATACCACTTGTCTCTTATGTAGACTTTTTCTCTGAGAGCAAAGACACACAGAACTATTTGAACCACACAGCCACTCACTTACTGCCCCCTCCGGCAGGTAAAAGTGAGAAAACTCGTGGGTTGATACAAAGACAGTTTAATAAGTGAAGCAAAATACAGAAGATTTAGATACCTCTAAAACTGCAATCCAAAGTCTCCTGCTTGAGTGTTGCTTTACCATGAAGACACTTGGATGCTTTAGTTTTTGACATGAAGGTTCTAATGGACTTTTACCTGTATCTGGCAGAACATGAAGGTCTTCTGTGCATATCACCTGGAGGACTCTGTGTTTGTTTTCCAGATATACCTCCTAGATTCAGACCTACATGAAATGCAGCTGCTGCTTTCCTTCAAAACAAGGCCTTTTTGTACAGAACAATTGCATTTTATACAATATTAAGTGGGTTCCCTAACTTCAAAGAGGTTCTGGGAGAGATGGGGTAAGACTTTCTCCTCCTAAACGGACATAGCCTTCTCAAGGGAGTAGGCTAACCAGCATCTTCAGATGTTGCTGACGACTTGGAGATAGCCACTTTCTTCTAGTCTCTCCACTTTGCAGCGGGTGAGGGTATCTAGGTCACTGAACCAGAAAGTGAAGCTCCTGAAGTACACTAAGGAATAGGACTCATGTGGGAGTTGGGAGACCTGACCTCAGTCCCTAATCCAAGAACAGTTTATGCATTTTACAACAAATAATCCATAGATAAAATTGTTAGAGTAGAGGCACAAGTCCTCCCAAAGGAGACCGCTTACCAGAGCTTACACAGTGAATCTCTGAGGTCAGCGCAAGGTGAAAGAGCTGCTGGGGAAATTTCAAGTGAGCAGGGCCCTCCCTTAGGAAGGACTGGCAAGGTGTTGGCATGGTGTTTAAGATGTTCTCCTCAGAGATTTTTAAATTCTTCAGGCAGAAAAGGGAACAACCAGGCGCAGGGCTGTCATGTTTGAGTGAGGGTACTGACAACTGCTTAACGCAAAGTGAGCTTTGCTTCCTTTTCATGGTTTAACCCCAGCCAGCAGCTAAGCACCACACAGCTGCTCACTCACTTCCCCCCCAGTGGGATGGGGGAGAGAATCAGAAGGGTAAAAGTGAGAAAACTCATGAGTTGAGATAAAGACAGTTCAATAGGTAAAGCAAAAGCCACACGTGCAAGCAAAGCAAAACAAGGAATTCATTCACTACTTCCCATGGGCAGGCAGGTGTTCAGCCATCTCCAGGAAAGCAGGGCTCCATCATGTGTAACGGTTACTTGGGAAGACAAAACACCATCACTCCAAACATCCCCCCTTCCTTCTTCTTCCCCCAGCTTTATATTGCTGAGCATGACATCATATGGTACGGACTATCCCTTTGGTCAGTTGGGGTCAGCTGTCCTGGCTGTGTCCCCTCCCAACTCCTTGTGCACCCCCAGCCTACTCGCTGGTGGGGTGGTGTGAGAAGCAGAAAAGGCCTTGACGCTGTGTAAGCACTGCTCAGCAATAACGAAAACATCCCTGTATTATCAACACTGTTTTCAGCACAAATCCAAAACACAGCCCCATACTAGCTACTATGAAGAAAATTAACTCTATCCCAGCCAAAACCAGCACACATGCATGACATGGTGTGAAGTTTCCTGGTCTCACTGGCATGACTGGGAATTTTGCCATTGACTTCACCCATATGCTTTGTGCAGTACTCCGTGAGTACTAAGAATGGTGGGTTTTTCTGGAAGGCAAAAATGCAAAGTTTGTTTAAAACAAGGTTAACTGAATCAGAAAGCATATGAGGTGTTAGTCTTTACGGACAATTTTTTCTCCAGCAAATGTTTCCTTAAAATTGTCTCTAATTCTGCCCAACGTGTGTTTAGCTTTTGAAGTTTACAGCTTTATAACAGATTTGAAGAAGGGCTCGTCTCCAAATGCTTTTCTGCTGTTCATCTATATTAGTTCACGTAATAAGACAGTAAGCAACTTCACCTAATAACCTTGCTTTGCAGTAGTACTTCCTATCTAAAGTAAGAATTTTCTGCTCATAAAATCTTGAAGCTGATGGTTTTGTGAATGAAGTTCTGTAGCTGGCTTTTTAAAATCTAATAGCAAATTGACC
>NW_008825108.1:5416151-5436072 GCF_000699105.1 Pygoscelis adeliae | reverse complement strand
CAGTGGGATGGGGGAGAGAATCAGAAGGGTAAAAGTGAGAAAACTCATGAGTTGAGATAAAGACAGTTCAATAGGTAAAGCAAAAGCCACACGTGCAAGCAAAGCAAAACAAGGAATTCATTCACTACTTCCCATGGGCAGGCAGGTGTTCAGCCATCTCCAGGAAAGCAGGGCTCCATCACGCCTAACGGTTACTTGGGAAGACAAAACACCATCACTCCAAACATCCCCCCTTCCTTCTTCTTCCCCCAGCTTTATATTGCTGAGCATGACATCATATGGTACGGACTATCCCTTTGGTCAGTTGGGGTCAGCTGTCCTGGCTGTGTCCCCTCCCAACTCCTTGTGCACCCCCAGCCTACTCGCTGGTGGGGTGGTGTGAGAAGCAGAAAAGGCCTTGACGCTGTGTAAGCACTGCTCAGCAATAACGAAAACATCCCTGTATTATCAACACTGTTTTCAGCCCAAATCCAAAACACGGTCCCATCCTAGCTACTATGAAGAAAATTAACTCTATCCCAGCCAAAACCAGCACATCCTTCTGCACTGCGTTTTGCACAATATTAAATTTTTGAAAGGAAGATCTTTGTCCTTCAGTCTCAAGTGAGAGGTCAGGACAGTGTGTATTAGTTCAGGGAGTTGCCCCTGGGCATGGCTGAGTAAAGGACACGCATTTCATGGACAGGAGGAGTGTCTTGTGTTTTATGGGTTAGGTAGCTCTCAACAAGCTGTTCAGCCTGCTACCTTCATGGACCCAGTGCTGAGGTGACTACTTCTTCACATTTATGAAACTGGATGGAGGAGGCCTTATTCATGAAGGTGGAGTTTATAATGAGGATCACGTATGCAAAAATAGGGAATAGCCATAGTCAGAGTGGTTGCACCCATTTGTGGATGTGAGGCTGAGGGAAAAAAATGCAGTGTACCCCTTCTGCTATAGCTTCATTGGATGAACAGTGTTTTGCATATTGGTAAGTAGATTTGTATTGTACTAACAAAAGTGTTAGCAATAGCTAACATTTATGTTTCATTTGAGAGGGAAAATGTCCAAAACCAGAACAAAACAAATCTGAATTTCCCCATGAAATAAGATTGCAAAAATTTTTGGCTTGACACAATAAATTTTAGAAAAATTGAAACTGTTTTATTCAGAAGTTAATCATGCAGCACTTCTGTGTTTTTAATGTTTTTTTACATAAAAATGATTTAATTTCTCAAAAATCATTTTGAAGCAAAAAGTGAAACATTTCATTTAATAAATGTAGACATTATTGAAAGGTTTTGCTCTGATTTTTCCTTAAACAAAAAGCTGTCAGAGTTGACATTTTTTAAAAACGTGTATTTCAGGAAAGGTTGTATGGTTTTTTCCACTGAAAATCCATATTGACAAGGGAATTCAAATGTAACCTAATGCTCAGGGGTTTCATATGAAGTACTGAGCCTTTTTGAAACTGGCATTGAATTTGGATATGTAAGAAATAATTCGTAAAGAACTGGTTTGCGGGCTGCTGCTGAAGTGAGTTGACTCCAGTAACATTCACCTGAAGAAAATTTGGACCAAAAAAGTCCTGAAAGCACCAGAAACAAAAAGACATAATGTTTCCAATCTGTAGAATAACAGTAATTTTCTTAAGTATGCTTTTTAGAGAAGTCTCCTTTTTTAACCTTCTGCACCAAAACCTATACTTTTGGTGAATGGCTTTGCAAGTACTGGCCCAGCTGAGCCAGCTGTGGATAAGCAACCAAGGCAGTTTACACAGCCCAGTCCACATGGGGCCCTAAAGGGATAAGCCCTACCTAAGCCTTACTGCTAGGGGAACATGACCGTAGGTTTGAATGCTTACTGTTAGCCCATGTGTGTAGATAACCGTCACATCATTTCCTACTGTTATTAGGCCCATTGTACATTTTTTTTTCTCTGTGAGTCAAACCAGTCATTAGTATGGAAAGGAAAAGCTGGTAGTGTGTGATTTCCCGTGATCAGGTCTAAGCTATTTTTAGTGTGCTGAGCTCCACCAAACACTTCTATGTGACACTGCATTAAAACACTGAGAGAACACAAATCTTGAGTAGACAGGAGTTGTCTTATACTTGAGATTTCTGCTGAAAAATTGAAACGAGACCTAAATGAGAGTCTCTAAGTGTGCATTCAAGGCAGTTGTTCTGACAGAAGAGGCTGAGATCTCCAGAGGTTCTGCAGTGATGCATTTACTTGTCAATAATTAATGTTTTAAAGGTTTCCTAAGAATAATTCACATATACAAAGTGCGGACATACAGGTCAATAGTGTATATTTGAAAGAGTTCATAAGCATGCAAGATCTATTAGAGTTTAAAAGATCAATAATTCTCTTAGGAGCCCATACATATACATCAACAAGACAGGGAGGGCTGTTATTATAGTCTATCAAATCAATAGTCCACATTTAAGAACTGTATGAAAGGTAGTTTTAAATGTGTATCAGATCAGGCGTTACCATGTTGTTAGAGATTTAGGGATGAATAAGTGGGTTGTAGCCAACTCCGAGGTGATAATAATCCAGTAAAGGGCTCACGTTTGATCTTTTGGGTTCTTCCAAACATTTTGGGACCAACTGTCAGATGATATGACTAGCTTTATGGCAGCAACACTGCTATTTCAATTGCACTGATGATAATTTTTTTGATGGTCCCAAGTGGGTTCTGAGCACTACCCTTTCCTCATTCACATCAGCACTGCATGTTATCTAAGCTCTCAAATGCCAGGCAGTGTTTAATGTGTGATTAATAAATGAATTCAGAACTGGCAACTTTTTCTTGTCAACAAGGTATGTTTTATCTTCAAAACCAACAAACAAGCAATGCAAAACAAAACAGCCTTCCAGCAAAGCTCCAGACAAATGAAATATTTTTTAAAATGGATTGAAGTTGCTGAGAAACCTGCTGAATTATTCCAATTCCAATGGATTTCAGCTACAGAACTAGTATCTGTGAATGTCAGATAGAGGTCCAACCCTGATATATTTAATTATCAGTTTCTTCCCCTGAGAAATCTGATTATTCTAGGCAATGCTCCCCAAGGAAGTTATTATCTTGATTTGATCTATTTAAGATAGGATTTAATCTATTTAAGATAGAAGTTATGATCAGGCAAGTAGAGGAGGGTATTGCTCTTTTTGTTGAACTCTGATGTGTTTCTAATTTATTTGCAGAATACCAGATACTGCGGAAATGCACATAATGATGCAATTACTGAAAATTCAATCATAATGATGCCAACTGACACTCCCAATAGGGCTCCTCTCTGGGGAGTGAACCCAGGGGAAGAAAAACTCCATGTTCCTTCTGTTCAGCTTGACATTAACAGTGCACATGATTAGAGGGGTTGAAATGGGTTCACTGGCCTGTCTCAAAATGTGAGTTAAGTATGTAGGAGACTGAAGAGTGGATGTTGTCCAAGGAGCAACCAGTGGGGAAATGGGAAAGAGAAAAAGTGGGGAGGAATCTGTGGCAGGGAATGGCCAACCCACAGACATAATCCTTTTGGAGTTCCTGTTTTGCAGACAGTGATAGACATTAGTTCATATCTTCCCAAGATGATGGTATCTAACTTATGTCCTGAGGTGCCAGGCATGCATGCTCCTATTTAAAACAATACATAGCATGTCCTCAGAAAGATAGTCAATGTATATAAGCTGTATTACCTATGTCGGCAAGTCCAGACTGGCCACAGTAAACCTGCTTGGCTTTTGAATCTATCACCTAGAATGGAAGCCATGGACTCCATACTGGTCAAGAGGACTTTCCGTTTTACCTTTTGCTTTCATGAAGAAACTGCTTAGTTTTTTATTGTACTGATAAATATTTCACCTATAAACAATCAGGTCCATCCTCATCCCAGCAAATAAGTCCTAGGGTTATGGATGTCTATCTTGAAGTGCTAGAATAGTGCCACAGTGCTGACTGATTTCTTCTGCATAGGAAGGTCTTCAGTCTGACTGTGATCATATGCTGGTTTTGGCTGGGATAGAGTTAATTTTCTTCATAGTAGCTAGGATGGGGCTGTGTTTTGGATTTGGGCTGAAAACAGTGTTGATAATACAGGGATGTTTTCGTTATTGCTGAGCAGCGCTTACACAGCGTCAAGGCCTTTTCTGCTTCTCACACCACCCCACCAGCGAGTAGGCTGGGGGTGCACAAGAAGCTGGGAGGGGACACAGCCAGGACAGCTGACCCCAGCTGACCAAAGGGATAGTCCATACCGTATGACGTCATGCTCAGCATATAAAGCTGGGAGAAAAAGAAGGAAGGGGGACACATTCAGAGTGATGGTGTTTGTCTTCCCAAGTAACCATGATGGAGCCCTGCTTTCCTGGAGATGGCTGAACACCTGCCTGCTGATGGGAAGTAGTGAATGAATTCCTTGTTTTGCTTTGCTTGCGCGTGTGGCTTTTGCTTTACCTATTAAACTGTCTTTATCTCAACTCATGAGTTTTCTCACTTTTACTCTTCTGATTCTCTCCCCCATCCCACTGGGGGGGAAGTGAGTGAGCAGCTGTGTGGTGCTTAGTTGCCGGCTGGGGTTAAACCACGACAGATCATAATCAAGTTTTGGATGACTCAGTACTGGGAGTTGTTAGTTGTAACTTCCAAAATACAAAGGAAATCAGAACAGAACCTGAGTATTGAAAACAGCGGTAGGTCCTCAAATGAGACAAAAATACTAAACAAAAAGTAACATGCTAAAAGGAGATTCCACATCTTAAAATTCAAGCACTCTTTGGATGATAAAAATTAATACATTAAGTATAAAGCAATAGGAACTTTTCTAAAATATTTTCTTCTCTTTCTCAGTCTCCTTCTACTGCATTTAGAACCTATATTTACACAGAATATTCTGACATCTTGAAATAACAGTGGAAACAAATATCATTCAATATTGCAGTCTCACATGCTATTTTATTTACCTGAAACAAACAGCAATCTTCATTTCTCAATAGCAGTTCTCCAGGAACGGTACATAAAACCTTGCCAGCTGATAAACTGAACAGATCACAAAAGAATATTAGTATCATAAAACCTTAAAAAGCATAAATGAG
The DNA here is from genome assembly GCF_000699105.1 of Pygoscelis adeliae. Lineage (NCBI taxonomy): Eukaryota > Metazoa > Chordata > Aves > Sphenisciformes > Spheniscidae > Pygoscelis > Pygoscelis adeliae. The sequence goes on along the minus strand of NW_008825108.1, from coordinate 5,430,995 downwards.
GAGATAATATGAGGGGTGGGATTTACTAGTTGAAAGGTGGGAGCAGAATCTAATGAGTGGTCTACTTTGCTTCTTATTAAGTTACTGGTAAAAATGCAAAGATAATTTTAATAAAGGAGATGTTGGCTGCAGTCAACCTTTTTTGTCTCAGAGGTGAAATCTTAAATAGTCAAATAAGCGTGAGAATAATATGGTCCCCATTAAAGTGATTTTAAATTTAAGCATAATTTTTGCTAATACCACTGAGCAATGGGAATAATTAGAATGATTTCAGTATTGCTGAAGATTTGAATAATTAAAGACACAAGATTAATTTGAGAAGAGGCATCATTAACCTAAATCAAATATTAGATTTCTTGTAAAGGAGAGGGGGTTTAGCCATAACCACATTTTTGAGATAGGGAATCTCATTAAATACTATGGTTTGTGTTTTATTCTGCACCCACAGGATTTACTTGCATGAATATTAAATCTGTGTGTATTGAATATAAGCTTTTAAATCCCATGATATGGCCCAACATTTTTGTACTGTGTAAAGTATTAATTGAATAATCTTGTTTTCACTTTGGATGATAATAGTTACCTAAAGGTCACTTTCAATCACATTTTTTCCAGGAAAAGAATAGTAAAAAATTCAAGCCTGATCTGGTCAAAGCCTTTTTTCTGCCTGAAAATACTTCTCTCTAGGCTCCATTTATTAATGTCACAACTGCTTTTTTTTGGATGAACTAAAAAACATTTTCATGTAGACCAAAGAAAAGAGTAAATACAGGACAGAATGTATATGTATGTGCTTTACTGGAGACTGCAGTTATCCAACAAGGGAGTGAATTCCTCAAAGGGATAATGAGTAGAGCACTTTTGTAACTTGATTGTTAACAAACATAGTGCATTTGTGTTGATTAAAATGCAGAAGTGGATAATTAAACAAAGAACTCATGATAAAAAAAGCAAAGTTTTTCTCTATTTATAGGAAAACAGTCCTTCATAAATATTGATTTGGGCTATACTTTTTTCCCACAATGTGGTGGTTTTCTATAAATATCAGCATCTGATAATGAGTGCTTTCACTACTCATTATTTCTCTACTTGCAGAATTTAATGAATAGAAATGCATTCATTATATGGAAATCTATCTACCTGTTATGCCTTTGATGAAGCCAGCCCCTGATTTGAAATTTTGTCCACCATTAATGATATGCAAAGAACTCTGTCTTATCTTTAATGATATGCCTGAAGAATTTATCAATGGAATTTATTAGATGCTAATTCAGCTTCCATGCATTACTTAGGCAGCTGCATCTCACTTTTGTAGCACTTTTTGGAATATTGTTTCTCTGTTGTTTTTTTTTTTCCTCTGCCCTTCCCAAAAAGGGTTTTCTGTGATGGAAACATAACCTATTTCTAAACCAGGTTTGAGTTCATTGACTCAAAAAACCCCTTTCCTTGTCTTGGAAGGTCCTGCGAAGTATTGGCTGCTTGTGATGAATTTCCAAAGCCTGTGGGCCAGCCAACTTGAATTTTGATTGAATCAGCACTCCATGGTTTATTCACTGCTCCATTAGAAAGTCAGCTTCTTCCACCTTCCCTGCCACAAAGTGAGAGCTTACATTGAACCAGGTTTGTCTGAGCAAGTGCTAACTCTATATTTAGGCAGCACTTACTGTTACATGCGAAGTTGGGCATTTTTGATTCCTAAGGATCTCTGTCTCCACTGGGGTTGTTTTGGTGGCTGCAGTTCTTCCATCTCTGTACTCTCAGCAGTCTGAACACCAATCACTTAGTGAAGCTGGAGGACTATGTCACTGCTGATTGACACAATGCTTACAGCATTTTTGCCTTACCGCAAGCAAGTCTTTGCAGTTCTTTACACAGTCCTTCTCTTGGACTTGGTAAATTAGCCCTGCTCTTCTAATACATAGAGGATGAGCCTTCAACAAGTCCAGAAAGAAAGAGCAGAAGATGATTGTCCATTTAGATACCATATGCATTCTTTCTGATGATATACTCTTTGTGCTTTCTCTTCTTTCCGCAAGTATAGCTACATGAAAGCTGTTCTGTCTGGACTTTCACTGTCATCAACCTGGCAAGCCATGTCAGAAGGGAAGCTTATTCCAAATATGAAAAAGACTCCTCTGAAGAAGAACAGAAGAATCCATTTATTTAAAACTATTCAAAACTCTATTTCCTGTTCATGGGTGATTGGATGAAAAATACTGGCCTTAAACTGTAGCTAGGATGTTCAGATTAGATATTAGAAAAGGTCTGATCTGCTCCAAGAGTAGTGTAATATTGGAATGTCCAGGTAAATGAAATCTCCATCTGTGGAGTTTTTTAAAAGGGACTTAAACATCTGTTGGGCATTGATCCTGTCTTGGGAAAGGAGCCCCAGACTTTTCTATGAGAGTAGGAGCGGAAATGCACATTAAATTACTGTATTGTAGTGGTTCCTCAATAAGGCAGCTAACATCCAGCAGCTCTCATCTGGAAATGTCTCTTCAGATCTGGTCCTTTTCATATTGTCTGCCTGCATGGGTACCTCCATCCATGGAGGGACCCTGGGGGAACACTGCCTTTTCCTTCTCCCCTAAGAAAGTGAAACTCTCACCACCCTAAGAAAGGGAAATGGCTATATGGATCTCCCCTGCACATACAACCTGGCTGGCAAGTCTCTGTCCCTGCAGACCATTTCTGTGGTTTAGTTGGTGAGGAACCATGTCCACAGCTGTCCCGCCACCCTTCCTCCCTCTTTCCTCAACCCCTATTTCCACTTCAACCATGATCCTTGCCCCGATGCCAATCTATGTTTTACCTGCAAAACAAAGGTTCAGCTGTTTTTGGTAGGCTCTGACTGGATGCTTTGCCTCACCCTGTCCAGCTCTTGATCTCATTCACTTTCAGCACAATCATTTGGATCAATTAGTACTGATGTTAGCTTCCCCAGAGCAACAGGCAGGGCGAGTGCTTAGCATGTTCCCCTGGGCATTCATATTTTTAGCCCCTCCTGAGTCACCTTCACTGTCACCAGCAGCCACAGCCACAGCCCCAGCATCTGAAACAGCCGCAGCAGCAGCTTTTCAGAAGAGACTGCATCAGCTAAGGCTGTCTCTTCTCTTCCTGATGCTTTTTGTCCCTGTCAATGACTGAAGAGCAGGCTGATCAAGCGCTGCAGTGTTGGTTTTTTTTTGCTGAGGCATTTTTTCTTTTTTGTGTGGAAGCTGACACAGTGTCAGAGATCGTTTCTTCCAAAAATATTCAGGACAACTCTCAGCTTCAAAAGAGATCTGTAGAGTGAAGCCCTTTGTTAAATTCCCTATATATATACTGTATTTGGTTTGCTTGGCCTACATGCACGTGGCTTGGCCTATTCCTCATGAAACTATCCGTTTTGTGAAAAATATGATGTTGCAGCCAATTTTGAAAATGTTACATTTTTAGAATCAGAAATAAATTAACATGAATCAACATTGCTCCATTGCAGTTAAAACTGAGGGAGGATCTGGGCTATGTTTCTGGCTTTAAGGCCTCACTTTCCCACAAACTTCATCATGCTCCAAACCTGTGGAGAGGTGGTTTCATTTCAGTCTTACTCTTCCTTCTCCAAGGGTCCAACAGTTGCATTTCTTCAGGAATGAGATCACATCCTTTTCAAGTTAATTCCTCAGGCTGCTAAATCGTCTAGGGCATCTACATAATTTCTAATGGCCTGGTCCCAGGCCCTGCAGACTTCAGATGTAAATTAGAGCAGAGCTTCAGCACTGCTTTTACATCTCTTACTCGCACGTGTGCATGGGGAGAGTCACCACGTGATGAAGCATGCTGTGGAGATCCCAGCTGGCGGTGGCAGCGGTGTCTGGCCTGTGTGGCACCCAGCCTTAGGGCAGCTGCTCTGGCTCGGTCAGCTGGCTACATCAGCATGGGTTCACACACAGTCTCCCCGTGCTCCCCACGCCAGATGGGAGAACTCAACACCATGCTGTGACTTGGGCTGGATGTGCCCTACAGCCTCACCTGCAAGCTCAGAAAGCTGGGAAACTCTAGGGAGTAGAAACTCTCCATCAATACCTTTTACTCTAGATCACATTTTTGTTATAGCCTGTGAGACAAGCTGTAAGTAGAGTAAGGAAATTGCTAACTGATTACACCAGTGTTGGGTCTTCCTTAGAGTAGCACACCAGCATGAAGCACCTTCACAGGGCCAAGACCCTGGTCCAAGACATAACAAGCTAATCTGTTAAAGGTCCCTTTCATTGAAAAATTTCTCATGTTCATCATGTGTTTTAAAAAATTCACCTCACAGTAAATAAAGCCAAGCTTAAAAAATTCATTTCTTTCTACACAAATATAGTGCATAAGTAGGGCCAAATGTACACTGCTATTTAGTTATGCATTTATTTTCTGCATTTTTTAAAATTTTGAATTCCTACAGAGTGTAAAAAGAGGACATAAATCTAGAGATTAAGAAACCACTAGCATAAATCACAAAACCCCTCCCGGAATGCAACATTGTGTCTTGCCTAGAAATTTACTTTCTCATCAAAACCAAATCAACTCTACCTGCTCAATGAATGTAGCAGACATTTCAGAAACTGTGACTGTTTCTGGCTGTTGGATGAAGTATGTTTCAGGGCTTAGTGTCACCAAGCCCTTTCATCAAGCTGTCTTGTCAAGCTTTCAGGTATATATGTCATTTAGGGTCAAGTTTTTTAATATATATTGGGACCTACACATATATAGACATAGAGTTTCTGTCCTTCCCTACTCTGTTAATTAGGTGCTTCAGGAAGGATCTTCAAAAGTATGTTGACAACTGGCTCAGGAGATAAGGTCTAGAACTACAAGTTATTTAGACCTCCAGCTCCTACCAGGCTTAAATTAGACTTGTAATTACCTCTGTGGGGCTTTCTGTAACATCTTTCAAGTATGGGATTTGAGCACTTCAGTAAATTCTGCTGCACCTTTATATCTGTTTATGCCTTTACACATCTTTCCATTAGGGTTTTATGTATAGTAAAATCTGGAAGATGATAGACATTATTTTACTTAATGGAAAAGGCAGCCAGCCTTTTAGATTATGACTATACTAGTGGATTAAACAATGTTTGGGACAGTTCCCAGGCACTGTGGTGTGACTGTGTATTCTCTGTCCCTAACCTGTTTTTAGCCCATGCTGGCTAACTCATTCCCAAACACTTCCTGAGAGCTCCTGGCGCCATTTCTGGTAGGTTGTCGTACATTGCCACCTTGATCTAAATCTAAGTGAACCTGCAGGCATAGATACAGCCCATTCTATGCAAGTTGGCCTTGGTGGCAAGGAAAATTTCATTTATTGGTGAAAAAACATAGCCCTATTTACCAATGCTCACCATTTCACAAAAGCCCTACACCAACATGTTGTGCATATGTGTCACATACTTCTGGCAATATTAAAGCATAAACTATATGTATGTTTTTCCACATATATTAAAAGTGCCATAAAATTTCACAATCCCACAGAAGCTTAAGTTTTCATGTCCAATAAAGCTTAGTACCATCAAACATCATGAGACCATCTAATTTCCTTGTCCTCTGTTGTTCTGGGTCACTGATACAGTAAAGTAAGTATCTTCATGCATTAAAAGCATGATTTGCACAGAATGAGAGCTCATTTTTCAGTAAGTTCAGATGGCAGGATATGTTCACCACCAAATCAAAACTCCAGAGATCAGTTCAAAGAAACTGCGCCTTCAGGATGCTTTTTTTTTTTTTTTCCCAATAGGCAGACTTGGCAGACAGTTCAAAGAGTTTAACAACAACCCAAACAATAATTATTATTAACAACAACAACAATAATAATGCTTTTTATAATACCCCAAATAATTGTCTGAGAAATGCATATGCCTTAAATGCAAAACTACTGCTGGTGCAGAGGGGAAAAAAACAGCTCATAGTAAATGGCACTTTGAGGATGACATTTTCTCTCTTTTTCAATCTATTTTACAGCATTTTGGTGACTTTGTTGTTGTTTTGTTTGCTCATCTTCTCATTTGCCAGATGCTAAAGGCAAATTGGCTGAGAGTGTATCTCTCTTAGAAAGTAATATAGACCCATAGACTAGATCTTTCCAGCAAAGCAGTTTGGTGCTGAGGACATGACGTCTACATTATGCATGTTTTGAGGAAGTAGGAAGGAAGGAGTCAGGTAATACTTTGGACTAACCTTAGTCTGGTACCATGAAGTGGAAGGCCATTAACTGTTAGGTATCTCCTGGAGTGTATCTTCCAGTTTAACAGCAGTCAGGCTGCATTCTCTGAGACTGTTCAGCCATGTGATCTCAGCAGAGGAAGGGGAGATACTCAGGAGGTTTGCTTTACGAGTCTCTCCCTGTTCTGAACTAAAGTGCTAAGGTAGGTGCACCCTGTTATCCTATTGCTGTGAGATTAAAACAAAATGAGCACTTCCAAAATGCTACATATTATCATGTAGAAAAATGAGGTAAGCAAACACTCTGGGTGCAAATCCCATTCATACTTCCTTATATCACTGTTGCTTTCAAAGCTACTTGTGATTGCTGCTGGCACACAAATTAAACGAGTCAAAGCAGTCTAAAATAAAACAAATAAATTATCCTTATTAGAAATGAAATTGGAAATGTCCAAGTTAAATAACTCTCTTGGTAGTGAACTGAGTGCTAACATTACAATTTTAGATCAATTTTTCTGTTTGTTGGTAGCTGTGGAGTAGCAACAAAAGGAGGAATAGTGTTTTTGTGCAAATAAGCTATGCTGATCTGTGCTTATAGTGGAGAGTTGGACTTGTGAATGTACCATGTTTTCAGGGTATGTGTTTGCTATCCAAAATGGGTGAATCTCCATGAGTTAAGAGCACACGTCCCCTTTCAGTGGACAGATCATTATGTACAATTATAGGTTAGGTGCTGGCTGGAGATGTACACAGCAGTGAAAAGAGTGTCCAGATGGCTTATTTTGCTCAGGTTAGCTGGTGTGATGGAAAAACCACTTTGGGGTTACAAGCAGTTTGTCTAGGGCTGGGATTTTGTCCCAGTATTAGTAAATGCTCCCAAATGTTGACATTTCCTTCATGTAGGTTGGTAGACTGTGGGCTTTACAGGTGTCATGGCTATAAGCTCAGTGATGTCTCTGCCTGCTGCACTTTCCTTTCTGGCACGTCAGTACTACTGAAAGAGAAAGCAGAGAAAGCTGCTCAGAGAGAAAAAAGAAAAATAGGGTTCAACCCAAATCAAACTGAAATTACTTCTTCCATTTCATCATCTTCTTAACTCTCCTGAGTGGAATTTCTGAGAATATTCATTTTTGGAAACACTTAAACAAGTGTTTCTGGCATGAAATAGCTCCCCAGAATCTGAAGCTGCCCAGTGAAATTGAGCCTTGTCAAACTGGAGACTGCTAATAGCTGTCTTCATTCTATAGTCAACCCTCCCGGAGCAGAAATTATGTCCCCGGGGAAGTTTTATGTCAGAAATATAAGCTCCTGCAGAGCTTTAGGCACCTCTAGGCAGCAGCAGTATGCAGGTTTTGAGACTAAAATTTTGACAGTAGGTGCTCAAATCAGATAGACACCTAAATAACACCTGTCTCCTGGTGAAGAAAAGCCAGCATAAGAGATATTTATTTTTAATGAAGAAAACATTCCTGATCTGTGTTCACACAGATCTCGGATCCAGACACTGAGAGATTCAGAAAAGATATGTCATTACCTGGACTTGAGCCACATCTTTGTTTCTCCTATAACCTTTCTAGTTAAAATCACAGTCCGGATTATGGCACATAGAGAAGACAGGAAATCATGGTAAAACCTAGTATTTCAAAAAGACATAGAGCAAAAATCTTTCCAGACTTGAGATTAAACAGGTGTTGCATCTGACATTGCATCCTCTGGTTGGCAAAAGAAATAAAGACATCAGCTGTTTTCTCAGTGCTGCTGTTTCTGATGCAAGGTTTGACACTGAGAGATGAAATGGCTGACAAAGCACTGTCAAAGCCAGTGCTTCAGATGGTGTAAACTGGCATTGTTTCATTGCCAACTGCAGAGGCGCTACCTCAGACAAACGCAGAGAATGTTTTCCAATTTGCAAACAAAATCAAAGATTCTCCCTGTTTTAATGGCTTCCAATTCCCAGGTCGGGGGCTGCCCTGAACAATTATTTGACTAAACTTTGGCTGCCTGTATAAACCCTGAGAAAGTAGCCAGAACTGAAAAATGACATGGCACTACTTTTCTGTCAGCTGTACACGGTGCCACTTTGACTCATGTTTCCAGAGCAATCTCAGCCAGGGAGAAGTAAAAGGGAACTCACTGGATTTGTAGCAAAGCAGAGCAATCTCTTCCCTGCTCAGAAGACCTGCTCAGCAAGGGGCAGGGGATCAGAGGACGTGAGCATTACCTATGTTTCACTTTGGTGAGGTGTCCTACCCCAGCCAGGATTTGGGGGTGCCCATCTCTTGCGGGGCTATTAGGGACAATCTCGGAATGAGTGAGCGAGTGGCTGTGTGGTGCTTAGTTGCCGGCTGGGGTTAAACCACAACCACCTGTGGAGGTCTGTGGTCTGATGTCCTGCTCAAAGCAGCTTCAGCTACGAGGTCAGACCAGGTTCCTCAGGCTTTATTCAGTTAGGTCTTGAAAAACATCCATGGATGAAGACTGCACATCATCTCTGGGCAACCTGCTCCACTGCTTGGCTGTGCACATTGCCTCAAATTTCTTTAGTGTTGCCTCTTACTCTCATCAATGTTCTTTAACGTCCACTTCAGAGGAGGAAGGAGAGATGTCAGGTGCAAAGAATCTTTTAAAAAATAATCAAAGGTTTGCCTATTCTGCTTAGAATAATTTGATTAAGGATAGACTTTTTTTTTTCCCCCATTGGATGAGGAGCTTTTTTAGGAGAAACAGTTTATGATTTTCATTATAGAGTAAACATCACTGTGTTGCATGTTTATATTATTTCTGATTTAAAGACAATCCTCCAGTATGCATACATTTGCACTGATTCATAACACAGCATTTAAAGAATCCTACCAGTGTCTGATGCACCTACTGCTATAATTTAACAAACTTACTCTCACTAAATTGCATTTCTTTATAGAGAAGGCGAATGGGGTGTGTAGTAATTTAAAAAAGGTTCTTGCTATGAAGTCAGGGACTGTTGCCTTGGTGAAATCACATATTTTAAAACCTGAAGCATTGGAAAATTGTTTTATCAGGAAAGGTAATTGATTCAGCTGGTAGTGAATAAGGCTGGAACCTGATGGTACTATAAGGATAATTCAAATAAAATACTGAAGTCAAGGTAAGATTAACTTTAACTTTTAAGATTTCTCATGTTCCAGAAAACAACAACAACTGTGCCTTGCTTCCATTCTGATGGCAAAGCAACACTGATGTTATTGACATTTTCATATATTTGATCAAATCTGGTATCTTTTCAAGTTTAAAAAATACAAGTGTTTTCCAAACCAGTCCTCTTCCTCTGAAATCATTCATGATTCAGAACAATTTACAGAAGTGGTGGGAGGAAACTGTACTGGAGGCTGCCCTGAGAATGCCAAAGGATGGGACAACTTCGGTGTTGAAAAGAAAGGAAAAGGATCTTCACAAAAAGGTGATTTCTCACCTCCCAAATAAATTCAAACTGCTAGTCTCTCTTGCATTTTCAAAAAGCAATTTCTCTTTTTCCAAAGGTAAACTTTCAAAAAATAAGGCAAACAAGCAGACAAAAACAATGTTCAAACCAATGAAACAACCAAACCTGTCCTGGAAAACACCCCGAGAAAACAAAGAAGTAAACAGAACCAAGTGGTGTGCCACAGTTGGCTCGCCAGATTTTCAGCAGCGTCCAAGCCATGTTTAGGCAGATCTTGCTGGCGAGCTGGAGCAGCACAAGCTCTTTTTGGGTCGGCTGCACTCCAACCCCATTGAAACAAGTGGGACTCCTGCCACCTGCTTTCTTCTGCCCTTACATTTGACATGAGACAACTTGTATGGTTTTCCCCACCTCCATTCTCTTTTATATGCAAAACAGCTGAAGCCCTTTCTTCTTTCCAGTACAAAGAGAGCTGCAAACAACAGGAAAGAAAAACCACTAAGGACTAAACCAGAAACAAAAGATACCTGGTCTGTTAAATATAACTGCCAGCACTTCCAGTTCTGGCACGAGACTTCTGATATCAGCGTTCGTCTTTCACACTGTTTTTATCTCAACCCACAAGTTTTTCTCACTTCTACTCTTCCAATTCTCTCCCCCATCCCACCGAGGGGAGGAGTCACCGAGGGGTGAGCGAGTGGCTGTGTGGTACTCAGTTGCCGACTGAGGTTAAACCACAATTGTTATCTTAATACCAGAATTTAGAGCAACTTTTCCTTTAAAGGTCTATTATTGTTTTGCATAATTCCAAAATGCACTTAATCTCATTTTTATATTTTAAAATATTTAAATGAGTGGAGCTTAAGCAAGCTCAATGTTTATTTCTGGGTTTACTGAGGGAGAAAAATGGTGGGTTCTGTGTTGTAATACAATAGGGGCTGTAGAAATATCTAGAACGTATTTCGTAGCTCTTAGTAAGAACACCAAAGTGTGAATAGTTATGCAGATGCTGAAATAATGTCATTCATGGTTGGGTTTTTTTTTTTGGGGGGGGGGGAGCATTTGAGAAATGCTTCTTTAAGGATACACTTCCACTAATCAGACATCTCCTCTCCTTGCCCCCAACTCTTACATAAGAAAAAATTCCCTGTGTTCCAATAAAGTAAATGAAAATACAATTTACACTAAAGGTTTGTGTTTTATAGTACTCTTGAAAAATAAACCATTTCCCCATGGCAATATTCTTCATTATTCTGATATAAAGATTCACTAGAGCCTTGGTTTTTTATCATAGAAAAAGGAAGAGGGGGAAGGCACCAATTCAAAAAGTAGAATTAACTGTGCTTCTGGCAACGTATGATTTTTTCCAGATTAACTGATGATTCAGGATCCCATGTTATAATCATTCTCAGTCAGAATGGAATAGGAGATGGAGGAAAAAGGGGTTGCTGCAGGTGTGGAGGAAATACTTAGAGAATATTGTATATAAAATTCCCTTAAACTAGTCAAAAATCATTTACTGTAGTCCAGCTGTTCATTTACTTATTTTTCTTTTAAATTTGGCATGAAAAATGAGTATATTATTTTTTGCAGAGGGTTTTTCTTTTTTCTCTTTTGTTGTTGTTGAGATGAGAATTTTCAGATGCAGCTGGGGGATTGCTGTACTTGGGAAGCTGAGAACAGCAAACTTGGGAAGAAGGAAACAGGATATGGGATGCCAAGAAAAATACATTTATGTGGCACTAATATGTAGATTTTCAACACATTTTGTTCACTTTAGGAGAAAAAGAAAAGCGAATCAAAATGCTAAGCAAAGACAGCTGTTAAATTCTGTATCAGAAAACTATATTTTATTTACCTCAAATTGCCTCTGAGAATTTCATCTGAATAAGAAGTTATGCACCTTCAACCATGAACGATTGGATAATGGTGCTGTATATGGCTGGATAACTGTCTCTTCTGTTCCAGTGGTGGCTTACTTTCAATGAAATGCAAAATGCTCCTTATAGTAAGGTCTCTTTACAGTGTAATTGTTCAGGCCATGATTCAGGAAAGCATTCCTCTCCAGGAAAACATACACATACTTGCCTCCAAGAATTTGTAGACAGCAAAATACAGGAGTAAAGATAGAATGGTTATGTATCACTTCTTGCAACAATTTTCCCTTTGAACAAAGTTAACCATTTAAAATTGTTGAAGCTAAGATAGGAAAGGTTTTATTTTGGTAGTGAAAAAAATCAGGATTCAAATTCATTGGTCTTCATCTCACTCCTCTTTATATATCTACAAAGCAGACCCTAAAATCTGAGGTACAATTCTTGTCTGTCTTCATAATAACTGAAGGAAAATGGACTATTTTGAAGTGTTAGATTGCAACCAGCTAGCTGGCAGTATCTAAATAACACTTTAAATGTCACTTCTTAGATCAATTATATGAGATTATTAAAGTAGGTGAGGAGTCTGTATGGTTTCTTTTTATTATTATCATTATTATTATTTCTATTATTATTATAATAAAGTTTTTTAAAACTGCTGTGTCACAACAGTCTGCTAAGAGGGGTGAAAGTACATAATCCTCTCACTTTTTATGATGTGTCCCTTATGGATGACCTTGTTTTTCTTTTCCCATGACTGGTTGTTGTCATTGGTATAATCCAAGATCAAAGAAGCAGAAGGAAAACTGTTTATTACTTCTTCCCTCTTGAAGTGCTGTGGTTTCCAAAAGGTTTTTTTTTTTTTTTGTAGGTGACACCAGAGCCCTCTTTGCCCAGGTTTTACTGTTACATGTCTGCATTCCATTTCTGAATCAATGTTCCTCTTCTTTTGTTGAGATAAAGGGAGTTTTGCAGCTAAACCTTGTGTGAAATAACAAAAGCCTGAATAGCTATCAGCTGCATGTTGGACCATGGAGAGAAACTCTGTCTTTTCTCTTATGTATGCATAAATGAATTAAATTTGTATGATGAATATAATTCAAAAAAATGTCAGGAAAACAATAAACTACTATGATGAAGTCAAAATTATAAATTGTTGTTGTTGTTTTAAAATGGTTTCACAAAGAATGAAGTTATTTTTTAAGTTCCACTAATGAAAAATATGGTCAGGTCTGGTTTTGAGTGGGTATTTTTATACAGGATTGTGTGTGTGTATGTGTGTATACTTTTATGTTTTGTTTAAAAGGGCAACAGGATGATTCACTTTAGCTATTATCTGTCAAATGATGCTACATATAATAAATATTAATAATTTGTTGTTTTTATAACAGGTCAAGACTGATACAGTTAGAATAGGCATCAAGAAATGTAGTAGCACTAGGTGGTAAACTAATGCAGGCAGAGATAATTTCAAAGAATTTTAAACCTAAATTAAGGCAGAAAAAATACACATTATTGCCCTCATTCTGCAGATGAATAGACCTATACAACTTTAGCAGGGTAAAAGACCTTGATCTTATGTCTCTCCCACAAACCTCCCCTTCTTGCCTGGTGTCTGGACAGCCCTGTTATGGGGAGAAGACCTGGGCCATCGTGTAGGAAGAGGGCTGGTGCTGTCTGAGCTGCTTCTCCTTGGTAATCTCAATGCCATGTGCTGTGAGAAAAAACATCCGATTGCTCAGCCCACTGTCAGAGGTGCCACTGCACCGAGAGCTGAGCTCTACAAGACTATCCCATAGCGTCCTTTGGACTTACGGGCCATATCCCTGACAATCAAGATATTACCTAAGATGTGAGGAAGGAAGGGATACTAAATTATTGACAAAGGCAAACATGACTTTCAAAAACCAACCAACCAAGCATGCATAACAAACTCTCCTGTCCATGTGGGACCAACCTTCAGCTCCGTTTGTCCTCTGCTGTTCAAGGTCCAGCAGGGGAAGAGTGAGCTGGCTGGAAACACTTCTCTGAAATCTGCGCTGGCACTGACAGTGCTGGAGCAAATACAAAAATATAAAGAAGTTGTGTTAATTTCAAGGTCCATTAGGCACAGAGGATCTGCTCCTATTCCCGATGAAGTTAAACTCTCATTGATTATAAAACTCTCATTGGCTGCAGAGGTGCAGGATCAGTCCATGGAGAAAGAATAATCAATGCTTTGTATGAAAAAAGGTCATTATTGAGCCAGATATTTTTTTCAATTGTTAAAGGGACTATTTTCCAAATTCCCAGTGTGGCAGACACAAAACTTCAATAAAGCAATTTACCTGAATGTAGTTGCCATGTAATTACAAGTTTACCAGGTTTGAGGCCTGAAGCTATCCAATATTTTAACATGGATGCCTGTATAATAACATGGATTCCTCCATCAAGTGTCTAGTTTAATGCATCTGCTTTCATGACAATGGCCTAAGGCAAGTATAAAAAAATAGAATTACATTAAGAAAATCTGGCCAAACAAAACCTTGACTGTATTTCAGCCAGGAGCTCCTGATTCACTTCTTCACACAGGTTGTACATTTATTGCAGAGCTCAGGTGCAGCATAAAGGCAGTAAAGTATCTATCTATCAATACCTTTCTACTTATTTGACATTTAGAGACTCTCTTGTTCCATTATCCTTGCTTTATTTTGTGACATTTTTATCAACTTCAACATTAACATGGCAGATTTTACAACTAATACACTTAAAAGGTACAAAGATGTCAGCAACATCAATTATAAAAAAATTACAGCTCCTGCTTTATCTCAGAGGTAATTAAATGAGCTGTAATTATTAGCCTAGATTCATTAGATTCATGTTCTTATGACCTCCTCAGATTGGATTATTGTAATTCTTGGTACGTCTGTCTGCCAGGGCAACACACTGGCGGCCTTGAATGCAGTCAAAAAGGCAAAGGTGAGAGGACTGTTGAAAACCGAATTATTTGGGCCCTTTATAATTCACTGTAAATGAATTCTCTGTTACCTGTTCATGATGATATTGCCATAATTCCTTGGTGTTTTGTGGGTAAGGACCCTTATACTTCCAGGTTGTTGTCACTTCTGGAGTTGTCATTCAACCAGTGCTACAGCTGTGTTCAGAGCAGAGAGGCTTGGAGTGACAACTCTGATTTGTACAGTGGCATATAAGATATGCTTATGGGTGATACGTGAGACTTGCTTGTATCTTGGCTGCATTCATTTTGCTTATGCTGTGACCCTATTACTTGGAGACCAGAACTAAAACTGGTTTGAATTTAGTAACAGAACAACTAAATGTTGGGGTTAAGCGTATGGAAAGTTGGAATGTTCCATGCAGACAGTAGTG
>NW_008825108.1:5414478-5416120 GCF_000699105.1 Pygoscelis adeliae | reverse complement strand
GTACCCAAAAAGCAAATCCATGTGATAATTAGACAATAGATACAGGACTAGCAGTATATTAGATTATAAAGCAAGTGAAATGTAGTTTCTTAGGTATCATCTAATGTGGTTTTATTTAAATTTCTGTATCCCTTCAAGTTTCTTGATTACAGCACTATTGGTTCCCTGCCTTTAGGGGCACAGTTTTGCAGAACTCCTCAGGCTGAAGATTGCTTGGCCTCCAAAAATCACATATAAGACTTATCTGTTGGTGTTTTTTTGGCTGAGGATCAAACCTTGGTCTATTAGAATTGTCCAGGCAGTGCCTGTGGTTGGGTAGCCATTGCCTGTGATACACAGTGTGATGTCACAGAGAACTTTATGGGATCACCCACATTCTAGTCAGGTACCTGTGCTTTAGAACTTAGCAGTTAAAGAACGATGTTAGTAGAACATGGAAATTACATTAGCTTTGATGTGTAGTTTCAAGTTATTCTCCCTGGACAACAGCAAAGCCATTTAATCTTTGGAAATAAAATCTCATCAGATGTCAATTAAAAAAAACCAACAAAAAACTCACAACAAATTAATGTTTTATTTTTATCAACATATCTTCGTGTTCTGTATGTACTTTGGAATCCTCTCAGAGATGGGGGCCAGATCTGGCTTTCACTGAGACAAAGAGCATCATTGTCATGAATGGCACTAGGAGCAAAAGCAGGCCAAAGGAAATGAAATTAAAACATTGTGTGCCCCAAATATTGTCTGTCCTAGGGCTGTCAGTAAAATGCAAGCATTATCTCTGTCCCACTAAGAACTGATGGAAGAGCTAGAAATCCAATTCCTTTGAATCTCCAGAGAAAGTAAAAATATTTCCTCTGATGCTATTGCATGTGAAAAGCTTCTAAAATAAAATAAAAAAAAAATACAAACCCCAAACCCAGGTCATACAAGTTAGAAAATCTAATATGGAGTGATACAGTGGAGCAGCCTACAGCAATGTCTTTGGACCAGACATGGTCACCTTTACTCTCATGGAATAGCACCTTACTCAGAAACTAATTTCATTAAAATTAATGAGAGTGCTCCCAGAATATCACTCCATTTGATTGTGTGCAAGCTGAAACTGGCCATTTGTATTCAGAGAAAACAGAAAGCTACCTATGGGAACTTGGAAGGGTACCCAGTGAAACCACACGTGCTTTCTCAGCACTTGCAAGGCTACATTTGAACATGTCCATTTCTTTAGGCAACTGCTGTGCCTACAAAATGAATAAAAACCACAATTATTCATCATTTGTGTCTGTTGTCTACTACTCTTAACTCAGGTCCAAATGCACAAATGTATGTGTAGATGGTGCTCTCCAAAACAGAGGATCATTGTTTGAAATTTTGGCCCTTTCTGTGTGTGGTCTGATTTGCTGTCAGCAGAACAATCTCCATAAAAAATATCCTGTTCTGGGGACCTTACGCTGGGGTAAAACAGACACCATTTAGTTAACTTGTATCGATAAAAAGGTCAGATTATATTAATTCCTGTAATAATTCACAATAATTAAATGCATATTCTTAAATAGCTTCCTAATAGAGAGCCAGTGTCTCATTAATCTAGAATGTACCAACCTGAGAACTCTAGGGAGGTCACTAAAGAGAACTAAAATTT
>NW_008825108.1:5409296-5414460 GCF_000699105.1 Pygoscelis adeliae | reverse complement strand
AGCCCACCAAAATGATTCAACACTATAATTTAGATGTGAATAGAGTACATACCTTTCTCAGCAAGGTGGGCATCTGAGCATTGGGAAGAGTTATTTATTAATGAGTAACATAATGCAAAACAATCATAACTAACTACATTCTACGTTTCCTCCCCAAGTTAATAAGCCCAAAGTAATTTTAAGGCCAAATCCTCT
This sequence comes from Pygoscelis adeliae, assembly GCF_000699105.1. Lineage (NCBI taxonomy): Eukaryota > Metazoa > Chordata > Aves > Sphenisciformes > Spheniscidae > Pygoscelis > Pygoscelis adeliae. The sequence goes on along the minus strand of NW_008825108.1, from coordinate 5,414,265 downwards.
TTGCTTTTCTAAGCCAGTCTTCATATCTTCAGTCAGATGACTTCTGGGCCCAAGATGACAGGAAATTGGTCCTCATACACGATTATATACAATACACCCCTACTCATTTAACTTTAAGGGTACAACACTAAAATAATATCCAGAAATGAATTTTCCTGCTGTGATGTTATTTTTAACTTTTTGCCCATTTGCCACTGAACAACCTACATAGTACCATGTTACTCAGTGTAACAGGCAGCAATCTTGAAAGCAGTCTGTGTAAAATTCATGCCTATGCAGACAGAAGGCCTCTGTTCCACTAAGCAAATCCCATTTCCAAGGGTAAAAGGTACGCTATTTTTCTGTCCCAACCATCAGGAGTCCTGAAAAGTGAGTTTACACATTATAGCCAGTTTGCAGGGAGGTGTCCTTTGAAACCAAAGGAAAATTTCCCACTAAATTCATTGGGCTTTGATTCAAGGTCAAAATGAGAAAAAGCTTCAGATGTTAAGGGCAGAAAGGACCACAGTGGTCAGACATCCTGACTTCTTGTAATGCAAGACATTATTTCACCAAGTAATAGATACATCAAGACTGCAACTTCTGATCAAGGCACTTCACATCTTTGAGAAAGACAGACAATTTTATTATAAAGAATTTGAATGATAGAGAACATATAATATACCCAATACAGGCATTAGTTAATTAACTTCTAGTAAAAAATGGGCACTTTATTTCTAGCCTGATTTTGTCCACAATTAGCCAATCTTATAATGTTTCATAATGTAGAATTTTTCAAAGGGTTACCCCGTGCCATAATCATGCTGCTAGTATGCTGCATTCCTACCCAGTGATGGATCTAGCAGTATGAATATCAGGAATAGTCTGAAAAGAGTAAAATGTTGTTTTACTTCCCAAAAATATTTTACTGGTGTACTTTGTGTAATGCAATCAGTTCAGTCATTTGAAGAAGATGACTCTTCAAGGGCACAGGTAAAGAGTTCTGTGAATAAACTGCAAATGAAAAATTGATGCAGAAGACAAGTAATACATAGAAACTCTGCCCTGCATTAATGAGAATGCTGCTAGGTAGCCATAAAGTCACTCCTGTCTAGAAGCAGGAGTAAGATCAAATCAGGTTTTACTTTACTAAGTCTCACATTTGAGAAGGCTGAGAAGCAAATGCAGTTTAATTTTGCCTCAGACATTGCCTCTCTGCATGCTTGTATGACCAGGCTTACTTTGGACATAACCATACAGAGTGATTGATACTTACAACTACTTAGTGTGAACTACTGTCAGAGTCTGACCCAACTTCCATTGAAACTGATGAGGTTTTCCACTGGGAATATAACTGGGTTGCGAGGACCAATTCCTTGATGATATTCAGATGCCGGGCAGAGTATTGGCTAAGTGGAAGGTAAATTCTATGTGAACTTTGATTCCAATTAAGGGTGTGGGTTCAGCTCTGCCGACTTTCAGTGTCACTGCTGTAGGTGCCTGCTCCTCGCTCTAAAGCAATCATCTACATCCGATGTAGGAATCACACTGTAATCTTCACCGAGTATGTTGATTATTTTTATCCATTTGCTGTAATCACAATCTGTATGCCCAGCTCAGCTATAGATACTTACATTGGAGACACCTGAAGTTAGATGGGTTGAATCCTACCCTAGGTACCTAGTTGCTTTTGAAAGTCTCGCTGGACGCTGGCAGACTGACCAAGATGCCCTTAAATTTATTGCAGCGGAAGGTAGGGGCTTAAATGCCTGTTAGGTTATGGGCTTAAATGATTAAATATCGGTATAAAACTGCCCCACCGTGCAAGTTAGTCACCTGCAAAGAGTGACTTAGGCTGTCAAAAGCACGAATCTTTCATGAGTTGCTTCTTTCTACATTTACGATATAGAACGGTAACAATGACTGCCTGAAGGTGGGGGCATGAATCCTGGCTATAACACTGGATCTTTTGTGTTCACGTGTATGTCCTCACAGCAGTGCCTACCCTGTACTTTAAATAGAACATTTGCATCACCAAACTTTGTGCAATAAAGGTACTAAGGAAGCAATATATATTGTTTTACACAGTCATAAATGAAAAAAACCCAATAGATATTAACCAATGAAACGTGCTAAACTCAGTTTAAATGCTTCCTGGTTTCTAATATTTAATACATATAGCTAATTATCACTAATTCTCTCTTCATTAATATATAAACTGAAATGCCCTAACGGTATTAATTATAACAATTATTACTTCAGTCATTTTGAACAGCATATTCTACAGCGAAGAGGTTTTTAAATAAAACTAAGTAATAGCGAACATATAATACAAATAATAAAAGTTTGTTTTATTACCAGCTTGGATTTGCCTAGCCCTAAAAGGAAAATATCCCTGCCACTGTAATACTGTACTCCATAAAGGGATTGCTAAAAATTAAAAGCTTTCATTCTCCTCTGGAGCCTTGTTGCAGCAAAGAGGTTTCACAGTCTCCTGACTTCCATGGTCCTGATAGAAATACGTTTATAGTCTAAATATGCCAGAAAAGTGTTCCAGTAGAGATTATGAGGTAGCTGGAGTGCTACTGTGATTTACTTAATTCAAAGTGGTGCTTGAAAGAGACTTTTAATCTGCAGTGGACAGAAGCTGCAATGCTGATACTGAAAATGACATTTAGCAACAATTTCTGATGGCTTTTTCTGAAAGTGGCTTGGGGAAAGCATCTCACTGATACCAGTGGTGGAGTTAAGCTTCTGAATTTTACATATGAAGATGATGGAGGGAGAGCTATATTTAGATGAAAGGGATTCACTTCTTTCTAATACCATGCAACCAGGAAATCTGAGATTCTCCGTTTCAGCCCTGGCTCAAAATGGTTGATGTTAATTTTTTCATTAGTTTCACTGACCTCTCTGAAGGCCAATAAAAAGGCTGCCAAAAGATCAAAGGTCCAGAATTAAATGGTATTTATGCATGTCACGGCCATTTGTTTCATGGAGTGATTTTGCTGATTTTAATTGAAAATTAGGACACTAAATACTTTCAAGGATCTGAGCCTAAGTGATTAAAAAAAAAAATTAATAAACAAAGTTCTGTGCTAGGACTGCATGCTTCCTTTTTTCTTAAACATTTGAGTGAATAGTCTTATTACACCTGCACTAACACAAACATCTCGTACTCCCATCACACCATCTCACCATGTGTGCATTAAGTGCCAAGGTGGAAGCTCCTAGAAGTCAAAGAAGGGAAACTTTCCGCTGGCTTGCAATTAAATCAATGGTGCTGAACTGCTGGCTTCAGATCCAACCTCTGGCTCCACGTTCTGCACCCTGCTCCCGTTTGTCATGAAATCTAACTTGTCAATCACCTTGTAAAACTCAGCAAAACACATCCCCTGGTTAACAACATCTGCCCTGAAATTCAAATGTGCCATTTACATAAGTTTGGTTGTGGATAGTGATAGAATAGGAGGGGAGGGTTCAAACAGAAGAGGTAGTTGAAAATTCATCAGTAGCTTTAGTGTAAATAGGTTTTAAGAATTCATACAGACTAAAGCAAACCTGAGTTACTGTTGTTAGTAATCGTCTTTGGAGATAGACATGAGATATTAGGTATGGAATAGAGTTTATTGAGATATCTAGAGAACTTCAAAACAAAAAAAAAAAAGAGTGCTGAAAAGAAATCAGAGCTTGAAGGCTTATAGAAAAAATCTGGTGAGGAGAAAATATTACTGGAGGAGGTTTAATATGTCTGAGAAGATTGCTGATTACAATAGGAAGCAATCCAGGAAAAAAAGAGGTTAAAAAACTATTGCAGACAAGTATTTTCAAAAGCTTGTCATGGTTTGAAAGCTTGTACTTTGGAGGTTGAAGCCATTAATGGGATCCACAGAATATGTTGCTGAATAACCTGAAACTGAAAAGGTGAAAATCTTTTTCTATCCACATTTCCCACAAGGGGCATGCGGAGTTTCTAGGGTAAAAAGTTACAAAAGACAGAGGAAAGAGGGCTCAAAGTCACTGAGACACACAGAGCACGCGTGTTTGGTTTGCTTTTCCATGAGGCTTGCTGACAGAAAGGAAAGATTTCTACATGCACAGAAAGGAGGAAGGGAAGGGTATAGGAATAGCGAGTTAGATTTTCAAGAACCAAAGCAATTTCTGTCCAGGCACAAAAAGACAGGAATGAAGATTGATAGTGCAGCAATAGAAGCAGGAGCACAGTGCAGAAAGATAGTTATGGATGGTTAAATGTTTCTAACTAGTTACAGATGTCTGTTGCCAGGAGAGCCTATTTTAGGGCCCTAAGCACGTGTTTGATTTTAATGAGATTTATGCTCAGGCTAAATGTTAGGCATGGTGCAAAGACTTTGCTGAACCAGGATCAAAGAGAGCAAACTGTCATTTGATTTAAGTATGGTGATTTTGTCATATTCTTTTGAATTTATGAGAATAAATTCCAAATTTTTGTCAGAGGTAACAGTCAGATTAGTAGGAAGATAAAAACCAGATTGACTACAACCTTCCTGGTCTGGGTTTCTACATGTGGACATGAGATCAGAATCAGGGTTTAGTTATTAAAGTTTAGAAATGAAGAAGCAACAAAAAAACCCCACTGTCACAAATTGGATGAGAAGTTTGAAGAAATGGGGTTGAAATGATGATGGTAAAGGAGGGACAGAAGCAGTGTAAGAAGAGACTTTTAATACAGAGGAACATTTAAAATGAACATATTATAAACAGTCCAGACACAAAGTTAGCTAAAAGTGAAGTCTGGGAAAGAGTCAGAGAAGAGATAGAGAATAAGTCTTACCAACACTGGAGGGAGGAATATATAAGCTGGTGGTGGACAATGGGGTTGTGTATTGTTTGCGTGGGGCAAGGTTTTGGTAGCAGGGCAGGCCTATAGGGGTGGCTTCTGTGAGAAGCTGCTAGAAGCTTCCCCCATGTCCAACAGAGCCAGTGCCAGCTGGCTCCAAGATGGAACCGC
>NW_008825108.1:5400331-5408382 GCF_000699105.1 Pygoscelis adeliae | reverse complement strand
CGCGAGCCACGAGCCTTTTGTTATATTTTCTCTTCCCTGTCCAGTTGAGGAGGGGGAGTGATGGGGTGGCTTTGGTTGGCACCTGGCATCCAGCCAGGGTCAACCCACCACCGACTGACACACTGCACAGTGCTAGCAACAGTTTTGGTACCTCCAGGGAGATGTTTGTCTTACGTTTTCATGCTGCTGTTAAACCATGTGCTGTTGCTTGCCAAACAGCACTTCAGCCAAGTGCCCCCCTTGTTCTTCTCGGGTCTCTGCTCCTCACACTCCCTCTCTGTCTCTTCCTTTCTCCTTCCTCCCTCTCACTCCCTTAGTACTTTACTACTCGCATGCATGCAAGACTATTTATAATTCACACCCACGTTTTTCCACCCCTCATACCACATTCTGCTATAGATAACTTGGCATGAAAATGAAAACTAGAAGGCAAATAGGAGTGCAAAGACCAAGACATTTCAACTATACTCTGTCCTGCATAGATAGGGAGCACTGTTGAAATGAGCCAACACTATCTAACCAACACGAAACATCTCTGCCTAACCTTTCCTTATCCCCCTTCTCTTTTTAGGTTGTAGGGTTCTTCTGTTAGTAAGGGGTGTATTTTAGCATGTTTATACAGCAGCTAGAACTGGAGGGCTTTCATATCATTATGGCGACTTCAAGTGCTGCCTGAACATGGGAAATATTTATAATACTGATAAACAAAAACGTATGTCAACTTTTATTTTATCTGTCTAAATAAAAGAATAAAGAAAAGAAGCAAAGATGTAGATCAAGTTTTATTTTGTTTATCTAAATAAAATAATAAATAAAAGGAAGCTTCCTACCATCTAAAATGCCAGATACATAAACAAACACGGTATTTAAAGTCTCCTCATTGTTACTAGGCAAAACAGTGAGGCCAGCAGCTGTCATACATTTTGAATCCCAAGCAATTCAGAGCAAATAAAAGAATAGTTAGGAATAATCTAAAACTGGTGCTGCCTAAAGAATAAACAAACAAGTTTGACCTGGTTTTCTGTGCACATAAACAGAGACAACGTTCCCAAATTTAGTTAAGCTACAGGTATTTCTACCAGCTTCAGTGCTCCTGTATTACTCTTACCAAGAGCAGAAACCGACAGTTTATTGCAAAACAATACTTCAACTGTAAACCAAAGTGAAATACATATGTAAAATATTACATGTTTACCAGCAACGGTGCAGTAAATACAGCATAGTCCTTATAAAAATGAATACAAAATGTAATTACACAGACTGTTTGTCAAAATACATGTTTGAGTCCTGTAAGCGCCTGAGTTCTTACCAATGCTAACATTGCTCACCCTGCGGAGGTGTCCAGGGCTTTCAGAAATGTCTTACAGGTCTTACATAAACGTACTGAGCTAGACCTCGCAGTGTTCCAATTATCACTTGCACAAGTGGTAATGTTTTAAAGTTAATGAAACTGGTTCCAACTTTTCTCCCGCAAGTGGAAGAGGAGAGAGCTTGCAGTGAACCACCCAGGTGCCCTATGGAAGGAGGGTTTTGGTGACCTGCCTGTGGCCAGGAGTCCTTGCGCGCACTTAGGGCTATCAAGGACAGTGAAGGCTCATCTCTTCGGCAGACCTGCTAGGGCAACTGCACAAAGGGCTTGGCCGGGAAGAGTTTGATTACAAGGCAAAATAGATGATCCTACTTTGATTCACTCTGCAGGGCTTCCTATTCTTTTAATTTATTTCTGTAGACTATATTCTGAGTGTAGGCACAATAGGCAGGTAATTTAGGTAATCGGAGTCATCTTGCTAGGACCAGGCAAGGGCATTTCAAGTATTGATTGTAGCATCTGTGTGAGACAATTAAAGCCAGTAGGCAGAATCCATCCATAAATCTTGGGTGAACTGGAACCATTCTTCTGCCCTTGCTTGAGGATATACACAGTTTCTTAATGTACCGCAGGTATCTTACCATGGCATTTTGCTGTCAATAGATAATTAGCTGCTAGTGTTGTCCAAAGCTTTCCTTTAAAGAAAATATTCTGCTACTGAAATCAAGGTAACAAAACCCCCCATCCAATAATACCCACCTGTCTGTGGGTCAGTGGTAAGGTCACTGTATTGTAATGAAATGTGCATTTCATTACACTTGATGAGATATATGCATTAATTTCTGAGGTAGCAGTGGACAGTTTGTGATGGCATCTATTAATTTCCTTGCTTTTAAGTGTTTGTGCTTTGTTAGTAGAGAGATAGCTAACTAAATTGGTTTTTGAAATCAGGTTTTAAATATATTGCGAATGCATTCTTTAATACATTCCCACTCAACACTGGAAGGCTGGGAAGACAAAAGCCCTGTCTAGATTGTTGTCTGAGGCACAGCACCTGCACAGTGCAAACCCAGACAGAAAGCCACAGGATTCAAGGAGATCACATGGGAAAAAAACCCAACATGCATCTTTTCGTTAGAGACCTAAAGTTAAGTGTATAGCCTATACTAGTCATGTGGGTTCAATTTGTTGGAACTGTAGAGCAGACTGGACACTCCGGGGAGTAATGCATCCTACTTATCTCAGACAATGAGCTAGGCAGCTAGTTTGGACTAGAGTGAATGAAGGCCGGCTGGGCCAAAGTGTACACGTCTGCTGCCCCTGGCAGGAACAAGCAACGTTCCCTACAGCCACTTAACTGACTGCACCCCATATATAAAAAGTGTGCTGCTGTCTGTTAATAGGCTAAAAGAGCTCTTTTGAGGGTAAGTCTGCATTCGTTTTCCTTTCTGTTAGGCTCATAACCTCCTTGTGTCTTCTCTTCATTTCAGAAAACTATGAACTTATGGCTAGAATTTAGAATTTTTAGTATGATTTATATTTTCTTTGTGTATACTGTCCCTGGTCAAGATCACAAGCACTGCATAAATACACTGGCCTGCATCCAAAAAGATGTATTTCTGGGAGAGGAAAGAGTAGAAGAGTGAGCTAAGAAGGCCTTTTTGCTTTCATGACCATCATGCCGTATGGTACATGTGCAGGGTAAATTGACAGGACTGTTGGTGCTCATATGCAGCTCTCTGCATTAACATCAGAGCTGCACTAAGTACTGACTTAGGGTGCTTAGTTTCTCATAGGACACTTAACCTTCCACTGAATGGAGAGTTCACGCCTAAATGCTTTTGGGGATGTGGCCATACAAGACAGATGATGAAAAAATACTCTTTGCCTTTGCTGAATCCATGAAGAATTAAGGAAGAGTAGGAGGAAGGGACTTCTTTCAAGGTCATGCAAGAACTTTTTGTAGGCAGACAGAGAAATTAAACCTGTGTCTCCATCCCAGGGCCCAGAGCAAAGAGTGTGAAAGGAGGTGGGCACATCTGATATACCCTCTGCACTTGAATCTCTTGCCCACACGTATACGTGTAGTACTGTATAAAGTATAGTAGCATCCTGCTCAACCCTCAGCTGGGGCTCCACAGGGAATGGGTCTCCTCCTGTAAGCCCTGTGTTATATTTGCCATTTCTATGCAGAGACTTTGGATATCCTCAGGTGTCTTAGGTGGCACTATAGATTTCTGGGCAAGCAACTAAATCAAGTTCTAAATGTTTAAAGACTAATCATAAAACAATTAAGTGGTGGAAATAAGCCATAGAATTAAATATTTGATTGGATTACTTGAAACAAATTTGAAGAGTGGAGTAAGCTGAACAAAACACAAAAAACCCAGAATTGTTCCTGACTTACATAGCTAATGCAGTTTTTTTCAGAGAAATCTGGAAGAAGGGTTTATATAAAGTAGACAAATAGGCTTGGATAAAGAGCACTTTTTAAATTACAAAGGGGACAAATTATGATACCTAACTTATGATACATAATCTTTAAAACCTTTTAGAATCTTTCGGAATCCTCTAAGGTACATTTACTGACAGCTTGAAGACATTTACTTTACTATTAGTTACTTTTCCAGAAGCTATGATCTGTATCTCTAAGTTGGATTGTCTTTCCGTGATGCTGCTGCCTTTTGCTCAATTAGGAAATTCCTCTGAAATCTGTTTGCATGCAGTTACTAAACTTGAAAGACGGAATCCAACTCTGATTACATTTTGACAGTATAACTTTCTAAATCATCATCCAAGAAAAAAATTCCTTCTTAACTAGGATTATAGCAAGATAGATACTTTGTTATGCAAATGTGTATTTCTGTGCAGACATTATAATCCACGTTGGAGGTTTCCTTGAACTCTAAAACCACTTTATTTTGGATTCACAGAGATATAGTTGCAAAACAAAATAAGCTCTGAGATAGAATTTTTGAGACTGAATAGAAAGAATTAAGTGGATAGTTAAAGTCAGCAATGTCAATGTTTCCTAGTATGATTTTGTTTTGCCTGAGGATCAATCCTTCTTAAAGGTACTGGATTATCTTTTTTCTCCTGCATGAGTAAAAAAATGAGTGTACGTGAACTTCATTTCCCATTCTATATAGAAATGTTTTCCATCATGGAAAGTTTTAAGAATCTTGTTGCAAAATCCTGTTTCAAAAATAATCTCGATGCCTTCAGTTTCCAGAATATCAGTTTGATGATGTGGTTGTTGCCCAGAATCTGCAGTAACATTTTTGGTTATGCAGCTTACTACATGTTAAATGATCACGCTGTTCTTTGTCTGACCCTAAGGTATTGGTGGCTTATTTGGGAGCTATGACTCAGTTTGGACATGTGGGTAAGAGTTCTTTTCAGTAGTTTATTTCTTTCATAGACTATTTTAAGGATGTTAACATGTATTTTGTCTATGTTTCCACAGGCTCTTCCCCTGGAGATCTATAGGACTCCATCTGTTCAAAACAGCTGCCAAATAGTTTTGTGTGTGTGCGCGCGCCTATGTATTAGTAAAAAATACACTAGTAAGAAAGCCATAGACTTAGCTGTGGTTGTGATATCACCTGCATCATTATAATGCACAGTTTTATGTATTCCTGTCTCTGAAGCAGAGATATTATCCTTTCTTTCTCAGCTGAGATAGTATGGTGAATGTCAGCTATCTGTCTTTACCTCCCTGTAAATATGCAGAGATTTTTTTTTATTGTCGGCAGCACTTGATTGTACCGGAGGGATGGATGGGGGCTGTGACTGATATTATGATTATTATAGGGAGATTATAGGGCGATGCAATTGCTTTGGATGTCTTGACAGCTCAGAATTTTTCTGGATCCATCAGCTTTGATCTTCAGGTGGCTGTGTTAAGATGGTTTGCAGGGTGACATTTTCCTTTCTGAAGCACCTTGTTACAGTTATCCACGCCATCGTTAACTTCAGGTTAATCTGCTGCAACATGGCCTGTACTGGTCTTTCCTGCACAAGAAAGCAGTTCAGAGTGTCTTGATGATGTACAACACAGCATTCTGCTTGTTCAACTGATACAAGCGGATGACCCCTCTGCTTCAATCTCTTTAACAGCTTCCTGTTCCTTTAGAGAAATCATTCAATGTAGAGACGACTTTCTGTAAAGCCCTAAATAGGCTGGCACTAGCCTCCTTTAGAGGCACACACTACTCATGGAGTATACTTTGTTTGTCTTCAGCATTAGAGAGCATGTTACAGGAGATTATTAACACAGAGACCTATGAGAAAATAATTACATTAATATTGGAGATGCTAGAGCATAATTTATTATATAAAAAGAAACCTATTATACAGCAATATAATAGAGCAAGTTTTTCAAGTGTGCTTCATGTTATTCAATAATTTTGCCTCTGTTGAAGTTATTGGGAATTTTACAATGGATGCAATTGGAAGAGTTTTGACATTGCTGAATGGTTTGACAAACCCACGCCAGAAAAAGTCTATATCAATATAGAGATTTTTGGCTTAATGCTGAAATGAATTTCAGCTGATTTCTCCAAAATGAAACACATCTTCCTGAACTAGAAAACAGGTCTCAAACCACGGACTTAAGTTAAGTGAGCTTGTACAATCAGCTTGTCTTGTCAAGGATAATATGTATGAATAAAATAAGTCAAAGCTAATTAGATTCCATTTAGCATACTCATTTACTTCTCATAATTTATGGCACTTGTTTTCTTGTTGGCTTTCACTTTGGTTGTGAAATTATGTTGTACATGTTTCCCATATACAATGCTTTTCTGCTTATTTGAAGAAGTGGAAGAAAATACATAAATATAAACTTTTTGCTGTTTGTTAAAAATATTAATACTACTTGGCACTTACATAGGATTCTACATATTCAAAGTACTGTATAAATATTGACAATTGAATCCTTATACTATCCCCACTAAGGAAAGCAATTAAATATTGCTATCCTAATTTACAAATAAAAATGTGAGCTAGAGAGATTAAACTGTGTGTCCAAGGCATCAGAAACATTTGATTTCAGTGGCAGGATTATTTCAGGATCCAAGAGCTACTGTCAAACCACTACAACAGTTGTTTCTCCTTTACTGAACTAATGACATTTAAGAAAAGAGACTGGACATTTTCTTTGTGTTAATATACACTAGTTATTTCAATAAACCTTTTTTTTACAGCAAAGTCTGCAAAGATACCTTCCAGTAAGCCAGAAGCTATAATAGATGCAGGTATGTGTTTTTCCACCTTCTGCCTCACTACCTAAAGGATAAAACCAATCAGGACTTAGATTTTTGGAGAGTAACTTATCCTCTTTAGGCATACTTTCTTGAAATCTGTGCACTCATTTGTGATAAGCCAAATAAATTCCAGCAATATTGCTGTTTAGAAGTAACCCAAGCAAGTGCTGTCATGCACTATTTCATTGTTTTTCAGGACACTAAATTTGCAGAGTTTGGTGTTGCATGTGATTGAACTTTTAACATATGGAACCATTACAGTGTTGTTATATACCCTTGCCAAATCAAATGAGAAGCCATCTCAGTAGCTGGTCTTACTAGTGCCAGGATAGCACTGTGCAAGCTGTGGCTAGAGATTCCCTTTGGTGGTTCTTATCTACTTGAACTCTGGACAAAACAAGTGTTTATTGGCATGGCAAAGCAACACAGAAATACCCGCAAAGGACTCCAGGAGGTCTGGTTTTGCTTTACAGCCTACATTAGATGTTTACAACTGTGCACATATCATTACACTGGTTTGAATTTTTTTGAATCAGTCAATGCTACAGTACAGCCCTCTCTTCTCTAAGCTCTGAAAGAAGCCTCTAGTAAACGATTGTCCCAGGAGTGAGAGCAGTTGAACTCTCAGACTGGGGACAAGGTTTTCTCTTGCTGTGCACCATTGCATAGTGACTAGAACACAACAAAAGCAGATATGCAGATCTGGCTGAAGCTGTGATCTTGCAAGCATTGTACAGTGATGTTTTCTTTCCCTTATCATATTTTCTAGAGCTCATGTAACATGCCCAGACTTCCAGTGCCAAGCATAATTCCCCTGCCCTCAAGCTGTCCCTCCAGAAGGGTAGTGGTCTCCCACAGGTTCCCTGTCATATAAACTAGTCTGTCAAGATGCCTCATGTACCTCTTGGTGCTTGAGATGGACACTAGATGCCTATATTTAGGCACCTGAATTTAGATGTCTATTTCAGAGCAAATTAGATCATGCTCTGAGTCCCTCATTCAATGAGTGGCTGTGCCCATTTAGACACAGTGGAGACTAAAGAGTGATTCATCTCACCCTGAACTGAAATCAGGCATATAAACATGGGTACTTGGTATTATTTCAGATTTCCCAAGATATCTCGCATGGGGCTGCCAATGCGATAAGCAAACTGAGAGACCTGTGCCCCTCCAGAGGGTCACACAGGGACATCCACAGGGTAAGAGCATCTCAAATGGTACAAGATGTGTCATTTAAACAAATTAACTGTGCCCAAGATTTGTACTGACAATATCCAGAGCTACCTGCTGCTCTTTTAGTCACCTACATGCAGGCCACTAATTTTGGGTGCCTTAAACTGAACCTTACCTCTCCAGGATGACTGGACATTTATAAGCAGATAAGAATTAATGCTTTTGTTGACAGAGTTTGCCATTATTAAGTACTTCTCCTGGTTAGAGTAACATCAGAAGAGAGGAGAAAATAAATGCTGAGG
>NW_008825108.1:5374223-5399707 GCF_000699105.1 Pygoscelis adeliae | reverse complement strand
GTCAACTGGGACCTCCCCGGTTAGCCAGGACTGCTGATAAATGATGGAAAGTGGTTTGGTGAGCACTTCTGCCAGCTCCCTCAGTACCCTTGGGTGGATCCCATCCAGCCCCATAGACTTGTGTGTGTCTAAGTGGTGTAGCAGGTGGCTAACCATTTCCCCTTGGATTATGGGGGCTTCATTCTGCTCCCTGTCCTTGTCTTCCAGCTCAGGGGGCTGGGTACCCAGAGAACAACTGGGTCTATTAAGTCTTACTAAAGACTGAGGCTAAGAAGGCATTAAGTACCTCAGCCTTTTCCTCATCCTTTGTCACTATGTTCCCCCCCACATCCAATAAAGGATAGAGATTCTCCTTAGCCCTCCTTTTGTTGCTAATATATTTATAGAAACATTGTTTATTGTCTTTTACAGCAGTAGCCAGAACAGCTATAGAGAGAACAGAAAAAGCAGGACAATGAAGAATGAAGATCTGGGGATTCAGCAAGCTTGGGTTCAACTCAAGACTCTTCCTTGATTTCTAGAGCTCATGTAACATGCCCAGACTTCCAGTGCCAAGCAGAACTCACCTGACCTCAAGCTGTCCCTCCAGAAGGGTAGTGGTCTCCCACAGGTTCCCTGTCATATAAACTAGTCTGTCAAGATGCCTCATGTACCTCTTGGTGCTTGAGATGGACACTAGATGCCTATATTTAGGCACCTGAATTTAGATGTCTATTTCAGAGCAAATTAGATCATGCTCTGAGTCCCTCATTCAATGAGTGGCTGTGCCCATTGAGACACAGTGGAGACTAAAGAGTGATTCATCTCACCCTGAACTGAAATCAGGCATATAAACATGGGTACTTGGTATTATTTCAGATTTCCCGAGATATCTAGCATGGGGCTGCCAATGCGATAAGCAAACTGAGAGACCTGTGCCCCTCCAGAGGGTCACACAGGGACATCCACAGGGTAAGAGCATCTCAAATGGTACAAGATGTGTCATTTAAACAAATTAACTGTGCCCAAGATTTGTACTGACAATATCCAGAGCTACCTGCTGCTCTTTTAGTCACCTACATGCAGGCCACTAATTCTGGGTGCCTTAAACTGAACCTTACCTCTCCAGGATGACTGGACATTTATAAGCAGATAGGAATTAATGCTTTTGTTGACAGAGTTTGCCATTATTAAGTACTTCTCCTGGTTAGAGTAACATCAGAAGAGAGGAGAAAATAAATGCTGAGGGAAAAAAAAAGGTAAAACACCTTTTTGTGTTAATGAAGACGCACAGCAGCAGCAAAATGTTTCATTAAAAGTAGGTATATACAATTAAGCTTCTGCAAACAGTCCTGAAGATTCTTTCCCATAATAAACTAGTGTTACTTGAAGATTATGGTGATGAAGAAATTTCAACTTTTCATGTGAACATTTCTTTTTAAAGATTTTGTAAGCTTTACAATCATAGCATGATAAGCCTGATCTGTTAGTAACAGCAGCTGTGGTGTGTGTGACTCAGGAAAACTTTATGCATTTGAGTTTGGTGTTGCTTTCATCAGAGGATGACTAATTGCTGTTTATTAATGGCAAATTCAGAACTTCCAAAATGTGAATGTGTCCTCATACTTGCCAACCTCAACGTTACTGTACAATGATCTCAGGTATTTGTATAAACCTGCAGAATTATCAATACTTAGTTTAATATGGGCAAATCTGTGCCATCGTTATTTAGGATCCTCCATGATTTCATTCAACGAAATCCTCCATGATTTCGTTATAGACTTTTAGTGACATAATCTCAAAAGACAATAACATTGCTTGTTGTAGTAAGTTAGATATATATTCTACAGATTGGCTTAGAACTCATATCTAAAGACGAACCAAGGACTTCTTTAAATACTGTCAGGTTTAACCATACTTTTCCACTTGCTAATGATGAATTTTTCATTTTTATCTGGAGGGACCAAATCTTCTTTCTTGGTCACAGACTTTCCTAGGTACATGTGATACAGATTGCATTCATTACATTTATGAATAACTTCATTGCAGTTATTCTAATAAATATATTAGTAATTTAATTTGTTGATTTTTTTAGATGGAATCATGATTAGATACCATTGGTTTGCACCAATAGGAGCTGCAGAAGTATTTATATAGTGAGTTGATTTCCCAGCATATCTTATATTTTATTTATTTCATTGACCTTAAAGGGATAGATATCCTGGATGACCAGGACTGTAATCTATTTCTTGCATTAAGGTTAAGAATCAGGACTATACACTAGAATGAATGCTTAGTAAACCCATTGTAGAATTTATCTACATTGTTATTTTTATTTTTTCTGGCAAATCACAGCTGATAGTTCAGCTAATTTGAATTTATAAAATTAGAAAAGACACTAAGATGAAATCTTTCCTCTTGAACCGGATAACATTATGTCTACTCCCATATCTATTTACAGAGTTAACAGGACATGGTCAGCAACTGTGAAAAGAATTAACCAATTTTCAAAGTTATTCCTGCCGGTGAATTTTGATAATCTTTCAAATCTCCTAGTACGAATTTCATTTACCTCAGATGAGGACAAGAGCCAAGATAGATAGATCCACCATAACTTTGTGAACCAACATATTAGCTCCATAGTAGCTGACCCATGGTTTACACAGGTTAAGAGGTAAAAGGTTATGTGAAGACAAAATAATTCTCATCTGAAGATGATATGTTATTCTGACTTATGAGACAAATTCTGAGGCCTGGATCCTGGATTCAGTCCATTTAATGTCATGCAACTGAAATGCTTACATTTGTAGGTTCCTTGCCCTAGGCAACCTTTATTTACAATGGAGATAGGCACTTCCAAGGAGTGATTCAGATCTTAGGTGGTGAGATAATGGGAGCACAACATTAAAGTACTGTATCACTAACCCCTTGAGATAATCAATTTTATGTATTCATTTACAATTAAAATCTCTGCTTTGAAGTTGCTATCTGTATTTATTGCCCAAGTATTCATACACCAGGGAATTTAGCTGAAAAATTATTTATGAAAAATCAACAATGCAGGATATCCAGGCACAATATTAAGACAATGCAAATAAATTCCAAAGCAGGCAGCAAACAAAATAAACACTAAAATGCCAAGAAAATAAAAAGCTAGCTCAAGAAGCGTAATGCCACATGAGCTGCATCTGAACATCAGAATTCACAAGGAACAAATACATGACCTGTCCATGGGCACACCCTTATGGGCACACATCATCATCTACCCAAAACTGTGCAATAGCTGTAAAAGGTAATGCTTTGAAGGAGAGGCTACAGAAAATGATGTACTGATAGAAAGGCAGGCCTTACTTTCTCTGCTTGTTTTGTTGGTTTGTTTTTTTTTCCTGACTACCAGCTATTATGCCAAGTGTTAACTAGAACATCTCCCTTTATTCATGTTCTGTGATTTACAGTTAGCTTTTTGTCCACACACATACACATTTAGTAACATAAATAGGTTATTTGCTATTGAAAACATAGAGTGCCTGCTTACTTTATATGTGTACTAGCTTTTACAGGTTTGTAGATGGGAGGGTCAAGAAAGTTTCAGAGAAAGATGGCTAATGATGATTTTCAGTTTAATCCAGGCTATAGCGCCACCAGAAAAAGTTATCTCCCTGGAGATCTTTTCCAGAAAAAAAAGTCATGCTTGTTCCAAGTTTTTTAGTAGCTTGGTATCATTGATGTCATTCACTGTCTGGTAACTGGGGGCAAACTAATGACTGAAGTGGAATAGTGAGCTCAAAGAGGGACAAGTATGTTTGTCCTGCAAAAGGCTGACTGAGGAGTAGGACTCCCACCTGAAAGAAAAGTTCTGCATCTTTTTTGAGGGCAGCTCAAGCTTTTGTCACTTAATATGTTTGCTAGAGTAGAAGCTTGCAACATATAGACAGACCAGATGTATACCTTTATAATATGTTAGCCATGGAGAGACACTGCCTACCAGACTGATTGCCTAGACAGTCTTTGCAAGATGTTCTAGTAATTCTAATAACCAGGATGCCTCTGAAATACTCAGTGATGGCACCAGTGTGTTGAACATGATCGTGCAACCCAAATCCTTAAGACTGAACATATTATCTCCCTTAAATTAATAATTTGTAATTGTGGACAAATAGCAGTGAGTGACATAATGATTTCTTCATACTTGTTGGGGAAGGTGGTTTTCCACCTTTTTTGAAATCAAGTTTGGTTTGCATGTGGTGGTGCAGAAGAAGTAGAAAGGAATAGCAGAAAAAGTACCCTGAATGAAAAGCTGGCACAGAGCAGTCCCTTTTACAGAAACAGAATTAATCAGAAAGAAACACATTTGTTCTGTAATGAATGTGTCATGAATGACAGCAAAGATGGACTTCATTTATTATTCAACTACTCCGCCTCTGCCTCTTCTCTGACTCATCATTATTCCACTGGGCCTGTGGTTCAAGCTTCTCCTGCTCCAACCTAAAATTCCTTGAATGTCCATTCATGTACGGACCCTCTTCTTTTGCTCAAAAATAACTAGGTCAAAAGATGGTTATCCATAGGCAAGCCTTAAGCAATATGGTATATAAATTATGAACCAGCATAAAAGGGCCGTTTTAAGTGCAGGAGAACAGAGGAGATGAGTGGAGAGACTCCCTGCCACTACATGGCTCAGTCAGAGTAACATGTTTCCTATTCTGAGTTTCCTGGCATGTTTAGACTTTAGCTTATCTAAAACTGTATTTAGCTTGTCACAGATGTTAAATGTGTCTATGCTCAAGTAAGAGTGAATGTGTAGACAGGAACCAGTCTAAAATTAAATACCGCTATCTTTACTCACTTTGCAAACCTGAATATCAAATAATTGTCACCTACAACTTCCCTTTCCACCTTTTAAAACTAAGTTGTATATATTTAAGATTAAGTAATAACTTTAGAACACAAGTTCACTGTTTTGAACACAGCTCAGTGATTTCAACATTTATAAAATACAGACTACATTTAAGATTTCTGCAAGGAAACACTCAGGATCCAGAATAATTTGCAAAAGGATCTATCTGTGTTCTCAAGTGAATGTATTTTGACTTCTAGAATTCTTAGAACTAAAATGTTTGCCCAAATACTTGGTAAGAAAGAAGTCAGGAAGAAAGGAAGCATGAGTGCCAGAAGTTTGAGAGACTGCGAAGTTGGAATGCTGAGTTGCAAGCAAAGCAAGGAGTTTGAAATAAATACTTCTCTTGCTACTAAGAATGATTCTTATTCTGATACAAACTCACTTTCATTATCACTAGAACTTGAGCCTTGTGCTAATAGAGAAATATTCAGCCAAATTTCACCTGATTAAAATAAGTAGTATTTAAAAATAACACATTTGACTATAACTATTATTCAATTGCCTCTTTGAAAAATATTTTGTGTCAAACAAATACCATCATACAAATAGTTAAATATACGCTACTGGAATCTACTTGTGAATGGTAGAGCTGAGCTTTATTATTTGGCATCACACTGGCTTATTTTGTTGCACAGACTGTTGGCATTTCTTGAAAGAATTTATTCTTTTTTGTGGGCACTGTCACTTTCTATCCTGAAAGTCCATGTCATAGTCAATCATATACTCCTATCTCATGCTTATTAGTTTACAGAAGTTGTACAGATTAGGAAGTTTAGAGTTTGGTAGGGGTAACAGGGAGGTGAGTGCTACTCCTTTCTTCCATTAACAGAAGAAAAGTAGGAGACATGATCCCAGGAAAAGCATTAAGTATTTCTAAATTAGTGGTTATAATTGCAGAGCTTGCCAGAAAAGACTGGAAGGCTCAGTTTGGCTAAGAATAAAAGGAAAACAAAATTCTGTGCCACTCACACCTCAATTCGCATCTTGCTGAGAAGTAGAGTCCATCACTCAAAGTTCATTTACATAAAAAAACAAATTCACATAATGGTAGTATTTAATAGACCTTGTAAAAAAGACCTGCTTCTTGTTTCAGTTAATCTGCAAATCTTCACCTAAAGAGATGTGCAAGTAAATATTCCTGGGTTAGTTTTAATGGGCCTGACTCAGACACATATATCTAGATTTGCGCACCTAGTACTGGGAACATCCAGACATCCTAAAACAAATGTCGTTGGAAAGGCGCAAGAGAAAACTTCCAGAAGTCACATATTGCATCCAAAGCAGGGAGCTAGCTCTCTTACTTACCTGTGAAGGAAAATGATAGACACCTACTTCTGTTCAGCAGCCAGGCTTCACACATCTGCTTTTAAGGGACTATGCATAACTTTTCATCTTAAGCAAAAACCAGACAAAACCCCAAACCTTGTGGCAGCACCTTGCTTTTATCCTTTTCAAACTAACCTTGTAGTCTGACTACTCGCCCAGGACTGAGCAGAAGGTTCTTTACCTCTTTGTCTTGAGTGGTCATTTTCACACAGTACTAGCGCAACTCTCTCTGACATTTTCTGAAGAAATAATGGTACAGAAAGTCCTGGGAGCAGAGCCCAGAAGAGTAGGACATTACTTTAATCATTATACTGGAGTTAGGTTGTTTATTGCTAGCTCTGGTCCCATGAACTTTACTTTCTTGGCAGCAGAGTGGCTCTACGTTAGCAGAAAATGTCAAATGTTCTCATTACGAATTACTGTGATGCAGGGCTTTGGGCCAGTAATTTGGCTTCAAACGTGCCTAGGATGGCTATGCCCAGAATACAGGTAAACCACTTCCTTCGGATGTGTTCTGATTACAAGTATATCATGAGAGAGGCAGCCTCCATCGTTACTGACATTGGTTGCGCTCAGGATCTTCGATAGCTCTGAGGACACATACAGAGCCTTGGTAGTTGTCCACCTACGGTAATATCACAACAGAGCTCTAAATCAGGATAATAACAGAGCACATAACCCAGAACAGGTATTTCTTACCATGCATAGTGGCTCATAAAATTTTCATGGAAGCTGGAAGTAAGAAGAGGATCTCTGTTAGGCCTCAAGGTGGATCTCCACAAATGCAGACTTAGGTGCCAAAAGGGACAGTCCTGATTTTTAAAAGGTTTTATTTATCTGCCTCCAACTGTTAGAGCAGTTAAGCCCTAAACATGCTACTTGAGTCAATTCTCTGCCTGATACAGGCTGCATTCACAAAGCAAAGTAGCTTTACTCAAGCATATACAACAATTTTCTATATTTTAAGTATTATCCTGTAGTTAGTTGGAAACGGAATACTCCTGGGTAGGTTTCAGCTCACTGTTATTACTGTAACACCAGCAGTCAGCAAGACCTTCACTCTCCGCAGTTAGAGTGCTGAGTGTATTCCCACTTTTCTGCATATCAGCTGGTGCAGTCATACAAACCAGCACATCAGAGATAAAGAGAAAACAAATTAAGAATAATAATTGCTCCATTTTTGTCTAGGTTTAAGTGCAGGAAAGATTATATTTTAGAAGAAAACCATTCTTCACATACTTTACTAAATCAGTTAGGTGTCACATTACTTTTCATAACTTCATACATCAGCAGCATCAGTCAAAACCTCATTTGATAACAATATTCAGGTTCAGAAATCATCATAATTTTAGTGTATCTTGATATGTATATAGACAAAATATTGATTTAAACCAGCTTTCTTGTTTCTTCCATTTAGGCTTCCTTCAGGCAATCTCCTGACTACAACATAAAACAAAATGAACGATGAACTGGGTTGTTGGGAGGAATAAGGATGTCATGAGAGCTGTTGCACTTGCATTGGATGGAAACTGGAAATCTCCCTATCTCACAAAAAGAAAGTAATGATCTGCCACCCAAAGCATTTCCAGATTCCAAGCCTGACTTAAAGGAAATGCTACACAGTCAAGTGGCTATAGAAAAGCAGAGTAAAGTCCTGTGGCTGCTTCCACTGATCAGCTGGCAACGAAGGAAAAACTCTCAAAATATTCCCTAGACAGAATACCATGCTTTTCAGAAAAAGGCCAAGAGGGTTTAATTCATTTAGATTCATTCAAACTAAGAAACAAAATAGCTAAAAACGGGCTTGTACACAATGGATCCATTTGCAGACACAAGTTACATTCCATAAAGAAATTCCCAAATGATTAGATTTAGAAATTGTCTTTTTTTTTTTAGGTTATCTAATCATCAAGGTAGTTGGGCAAATATAAAAAGTATTTTAAATACAGGCAATAGCTCACAAAATTACCCACAATTAAGGGATGACTGCATATCAATCAAGAGATCAAAAAGATATGAGGACAAAGACTTCTTTAAATCAAATGTTAATTTCAACAGCAATTCCTGACTGAATATTTAATCACAATATGCTAAAGCAATTAGTGCTTTGTCACAGTAGTGTTAGGTCACCACAAATAAAGTAATGTGAATTCATTGTGGTATTATGTGAATAATGTGAGCAGCTAGGAAACAGAACAATCCATTGATTTAGATCTCATTCTGCTCTAATGCGTTTTTTATGTTGAAACCCCAGGCCTTGATGGATAGCCGTTAACGTGCGTTTCTTTACCTCTGCAGTGCTTGAGCTTCTTAGCACTTTATTTGTGTGTCTTGTTTAAAGCACAAGGAGGGAAAAAAGAGTCTTTTTAACAGATGGTGCCTGACATATGTATTAAATGTAACAGGTGTAGAAAGACCTGATAGTCAGAGCAAGTTTTTCTCTGCATTTAAGCATGGACTGCATATGCATGTGTTTGTTTATCCCCTTATGGAGGACAAGAAAGCCATCAAGATGTCAATTGCCTGTTGTTAGATTCATATGGAGATGTGTATGTTCTGAACACAGGACATTATCACAGTTGGACACAAAAGCCTGTTGTCAATGATGCGAGAAAGAGAAACAAAGAGAATATGTTTAGTTCATCAAAAAGATAAAAGTTTCCATGTGGTTAATGTGTGTTCTGTGTGTTGCTGCTAAAGCCAAACAAACTCAGAGAGCATAACAAAGCTGTAATAAAAATGAAACCTTTGGTGAAACCAGGTCAAAGATTATGATGTTTATTGAATTTTCTCTCTCATTTAAACTCTGTATCAAAAGATCTCTGGAGTAAAGCAATAGGAGTGCTTTTCTATTTGCAATTTTTTTTTAATTAAACACTCAGTCTGGTTGTAATTTATATTACAGAAGACTAATAATTCCTCTGCTATATAAGAAAACTGAACTCAGCATATCTTTATTTTCCATAAATTTTCTGCTGCCCTTTTCTAAAGGAAGAACTTTGAAGGTGGAGTGCTATAAAAATTATTAAGTTGATCAAAAAGTAAGATTTAATATAGGCAGCTGAGAAAATCAGAAGTTTGCACAATGGATCACCTCGGATTTTTTTGCCTGGCTTCTAAAGGACATAAAACATTTGTGAGTGTGCTGTGTGCCTTTATGGCAACTTCCTGCCCAAATGATTTTTCAGTATCTTGCTGATTCCAAATATATTTGATAGTGAAATACAGAGCGATTTCCAAGAAGTTTCTGAAAATAAGTATCTGAAGAGGGAGGGGTGAGGCTCACCTTAGTGACCTCCCTGAGTAAAAGGCTTTGGTGTGAGCTAGCTGGATTAGTAGATGCCAGCAACAGCCCCAGGCTGACATAATGCTTATAGAACTACTTGTTCCTACCAAGTGCTTTTTGCTTTTTGCACTTATCGGGTCGTGGTTTTTTTTGCTTTGTTTTGTTTTTTTTTCCCCAAAATCTATTAGAAGAAAAGAAAGATACATGGCAAACCCTGCACAATTGTATCTCATGGAAGCAGTACATTTAGTTCTTGGCTTTCCGTGAAATTACATGAATATGAGCAAGCGTACAATCTAGCCTACAGTTTTCAGTGGATCTTGTTAAGCTTTTTAATGAAGCTTTGGCAATTTTTTAAAGGACTTTTGCCTTTGTACAGAGACAAGTTTCAAGCAACTGAGGAGACACTAGGATTACTTTGTTACATGACTATTGGTATCCACAGATCTCTCCTTTTAGAATGTAAAGTCTATTTTTGAATGTCGTGTGAATGAGAAGAAAATGCATACATCTTCTACTTTTTCTTCAGCATCAAAACTTGTGTAACAGTTTGGAAGAAACTATTACATGTGAAGACTTAGTATAGGAAAGCTAAGCAGATGGGTGGGGTTTTCTTGTAGATAAATGTATTGGTTAGAATACATGCTCTCTCTTAAAACGTCATTCTTATTTCATGTGCAATATCTTCTCTAATTTCTTTTTTTTTTTCTTATTCCTAAGAGAAATACATCTCCAGCAACTGAGCCTCACACACATTTTCTAGTGACAAGACCAGGTGAAGACATCACCACAGAGAGAGGTTACTACCACATGGATCTAGCGCCATTATTATACAAGGCCATGAGAATTACTCAAATAATCTTAACATGCTTGTTTGTGAAAAATGGGAACCAGTTTATGGAATAGCTAACCTGGCAGTGAGATGCCTGAGAACTGGTGCTAGTGTACAGATCACCTTCCTGTTGCTGTAACTTACCTATGTTTCCGTGCTTTATTTCTATGTATATAGAAGCACAGGGGATGAAGCTGGAGGGAAAAAGGACGTCTCACAGAACCTACCAATGTCCAGTAGGATTGAGCGCATGTCTGGACAGCTGTTACTGATACCTGGCTGTCTGTGTCACAGTGGTTACCTGAGTGTTTCATTGCAACGCACAAATGAAGGAGATACTATGATTTTGTGTCTTAAAAAATGCATATCCTTGTATATACTTTAAAAGGCTTTAAGGAGATAAAAAATCCTGATTATGAATTGCATGTTATAAATATATGATATTTGTTAGGATACCCAATACTTTCTTTTTAGAGTATTGTGATTTCAAAGTGAAAGTTCAGAAGTATTGGGAGCCTGTCTGTTTAATATCCTCCCATGTCTCAGACAGATACTGTATCAAAAAGTGCCTAGCCCTGTAATGCTTGTATTCAACAGATACTTCACTTCTTCCTCTGCAATTTTTCTTGCAGCTAATACTAGACAACCATTTCTAAAGTGCCTGTTCAGGCAAATGACCCAGAGTCTCTTCACTCTCCCCGCCCAGCTCTGAGGCAGGTTGAGTCAGGTTAGTGCAGCCTCCTAGCATTTACAAAGAGCATGATTTTTTGCTGGTGCTGCCTACCTTTGTATAACGGTCAGGTAGGTGGGACATTCCTCTAGAAAGAAGTAGACCTACAGCTTGATTACACCAAAGGCAGACAAGGTATGCAATTATCACAGCCCCAGGGTTTGCCAGGGCGTTGATGAGCCCTCCCTCTTGGGGCAGCCTGGATGCAATGGGGCACTCACAATCAAAGAAGGCAGCAAGAGAGCCTGCCTGCCTCGCGAGGTTAACTCTCACCTTATGGTTTTAGCACTTAACTAGGAAGGAGAATCATTATGCTTTCATATCCAGCTCCCTGCAATGATATATTTCTTACATGGAATTTCTGTTGGATAAGAAGTTCTGAGAGCAAAGTCCAGAACCTTGTTGCTGCCTCTCATTTTCCCTCCACAAGAAATACCTGCTTGCAATGCAAATGTAGCAGATTTGCTTAAAGCGACCCATTTGGTCTATTCTAAAGATCAGCATATTATGACCCTACTGAAGTACTTGGCAGTACTTGCCCAGTTTCAGGAGGATCACAGCTTGATTTGCTGTGCAACTGCAGCCGGAAAGATGCAGACAGCAATGGCTGCACACATGAAAGTTATATTCACAAACACAGCTTTTGGTTTATGCGGTGGTAAATACAACAGAGATAGGGTAGCCAGTCATGTTTTTGCTGTCCTTATTCTCACATATTTTATCTTTAACATGCATTCAAAACCCAGAAATACCATATTTTCATTTGGATCCATTTATTAATGTAATTCTATAGTTCACTGATTTTTTTTTTATCTCAGACACTTTATTATGTGTCTGTTACAGTTCTGGGCTGAATTTAAAATCCATGCTGTTATACTGACTGTTAGTTTACTTTGGATACATGATTGGATTCTTTTGTAAAAGGGTTAAAACATGACAAATACAGCAGACCCATGTGTTATCAACATATGCAGGCAATTTCCTTCCTACTGCATTTTCCCAAGTTTTAACTCCTTTATAGTCTCAAATAATATAAGAGGTACAATGATTTCTATTATCACAGACAACAGAAGGGTACTGATATGACATCTTGCTATATAATGACATACTATATTAGAAAGGTGTCATGTTTTATATTCGGATTCAGTTAATATCTGAGACTTCACATTTTTTCCCTTTCTTTCCAACTTCTCTTCAAACTAGATACTCTGCAATGCAAAACGTGCCTTGTGTTTAAATTTCAGTATTTTTACAGTATCTTGCAGCTAATGGTGTGAGCTTCACAGTGTGATAATTTCAAAGATGTGTGGAATGAGGTGAGACAATATTAAAATTTGTAAATTGTTTTGCAAGAACAAAGGCCCAAAGTAGAGTATAGTAAGCTGGAAATATTTGTCTTTGAAACATGTAATATAGCCCACCTGCTAAATACAGTTGGCAGCAAGAACAGTCTGATTCAAGCAGATAAGAAAGTTTCTTAAAACTAACAATACCAGTGCTTTCAGCTTCTAGCTAGAATTTATAGGACCTTCATACACTTTTACTGAGAGATTCTAACCCTTCTCTGCTCTCACTGAAATGCATGAAACAACCAAAGTTTCAATAGGTAAAAAGATGAAATACCAGCTAGGGCGATCATTTCAAAAATATATGCAAAGTAAATAGTCAGTATTATAATTCATTTTCCCACAGAGCTGTGAGAACATTCAATAAGAACATTTCACTTTATTTACGTCACTGTTTGAATCTATGGTGCAGGAAACCCAAGTGGCAGCCATGAACATTTGTGTACAGAAATCTGCTCCTGCGACCAGCACTGGGAAGCCTTTTACACTTTGTTTTCTCATCCAACACTGAGTGTATGTGTAAATAATATTACTAGAGGAACTTGTAGCAAAAGTCCAAAGTTTGGGTTTGTTGTGTAAATGCAAATTTATACAACTCTCGTTCCTTTGGGGGAAGGCAAGATGGGAAAGAAAGTGATGGGGTAGGATTTAGGAATAAGTGATTACTCTCTAGGAGTGGTCTGATGATGACCCTTCAGACCAGACTTCTGACCCTTCTGTTTTCCAGACTTCTGAATTCGGTGACAGGCACTGCCAGAGCACCCCTTGTGCAGGGTCTTGCAGGCCCAGGACACCGTGGTGGATGAGGGCACTCATGTCAGCGGCGTGCTCGAAGCTGTCCAGGAGGCAGTCATTGTGACAGAAGGGGAACGAACCGTAGCATGTGCCCTGCTTACAGCTGCTGTATAAACAGAGCAAGTACAGCCCCAGGACTGAATTTTTAACCCCAGGTTGTGTGAGAGATGTTTTTCTTCCTCCCACTGTACACTGTCTTCCTTCTTCTTAGTGGGAGAGAATAAGGACCCCCAAGGGCATGGTGCGTGCAGGTCTGGATGCCCCTTGAAGCTGGTGGGCAGCCCAGGGAGCTCCGGTTTGTGCCCTCACCTCCACGGTTCCTCATGGTTGGAGTGTGAGGGTGGCCTTCTGCTGCTTCAGCTCAAGCTGTGGGCTTCCAGGCAAAGGCCTGTACATCCCTGTCTGAACCAGGAATCCAGAAATAGGATTCATCCCTTTCTCTTGTCATCTGTTCTTCATTTCTGTCTTTTCTCAAGAGATTGAGATTCTCAATCTTGAGAATTCTTCAATCTCTTGAGATTGAATCTCAATCTCTTGAGATTGAGATTCTCAAGACTGACATAGGACTGTCTTTTAATTCTAAGTGTTGGGGTGGGTTGTGCTCTGCCTTCTCCTCTTTAAACTGCTACTTTTCTTCTTACGCAAAGAGTGAAAAAAAGGCAATCCATAACTAGCAATCTCTTTTATAACAATTTATAGCATTTATTGCTTCTAGTATTGCACAGAATATATTTTAAAAACCAGAAGTCAACTCATACGATGAAGTGCATTATATACTTATGAAATCTGCCTCAAATGATAACTCTTTTCTTGCATATTTCTCTATGAAGACTGGTCGCGCAGGTTTGTTGTGTGCTTCTGTCCAGAAGTCACATTGGTCCTAATATTAAGAAGGGCTTTTTCCCTCCTTTTTTTCAGTAGTTCTAGAAGTAGGAAAACTGAAGTATAAATGGCACTTATTTTAGCTTTAATTTGTCTCAAGTGAGCAAAGGCAGCTTGAAATGTATTAAGCACTTCATTATTTGGGTATCTTCAATCATGTTCTCATAAAAACAAAACACCTCTGGATTTTAGTAAATCAAAAATGACATTACAAGTCTGCTTCTTATTCAAATAAACAATTATTATTTCTAACCTTTGCTGGATATCTCTTACACATGTATTTATATATTTCAAAGATTAAAAAGTACTCTTAGCTGTTTCAGTAGCTGTTGATCGTAACTGTGATGAACTATCAACTAGTTTAATCTGCATCTAACTTAATATAGCTTTTTTTTCTGTCACAATGGGAAATATCCAATCATAGCTGCAGTGTTTGTTGTTTAGGTTTGTTTTTTTTTTTTTTCCTTCATTTTAGCCCACTATTTCAATAAGAACAGAACTTACTCATAAAAGACCCCCAGAGCTTGTTAGGAAACAGCAAAGCAACAAGAGAAACAAGTATGCAATCAAGGGTTAGCTTGTACGCTTAATAATATCAACTATATGAGACAATAAATAGAGTTCTTTCCTTCAGTGTTACCATAGCCAGAGGAACAGCATGCATGAAAAGGTCTGTCTCACTTTGCTGTTTGTATTCCTGAGCAGCAAGCCAAGATAAACTGAGCCCAGGAGCTGCCCTAGGTAGGGAGAGCTGTCGGCGCTGAACCTCAGTAATCTCTTGTCACTCTCTGAGCAGGGAAGAGATTGAGACCGTGAGGGTGGCTTAATGGAAGGATATAGCTCGCCTCAGTTTCTACTGTACAGACTCCATTGGTACTTTATCATTTCCTTGACATGTTTTGACAAATTTGACTTCAAAATGTAGTTCCAGTCTGGAAAAGCAGTTCTGTAGAAATAGCATCATAATGTTCCGCATTTATTGTCTTTGAATTGGTTCCAAATTGAAAGTGCTTGTTTTAACTGGGAGAAAAACAAGGCTTTTTTTCAGCTTTGAGTCCTTCAAACTCAATCTGATCTCAAAAGTTGTCAGATAAGATTACCTTTTTCCCATTAAAAACGACAAAAAAGATTATATCTTTTGTTCCAACTATTCCTTCATCTTAATAAAATCATACTCACATGACCGCTTGGTCTCTCAGTGAGAACTGGGCAAATAATTTGTGATTGCCCAGGTAATAACAAATCACATGTCAGCTGTTTCAGAGGGGTTAGTTTTTCAGGGCCAGTAGGAATAAAAAGTGTTAGACACTTATTTTCTTCACTGAAGGGAGCAGAAATGACATTGTATGCACATGGGGAGAAGACGTGGGTTTTTTTACTGTTCTGAATAGAAATGCTCTTTAAAATACACACTGGGTAAAAACAGCTTTTGAGAAGTCCTGTGGTTATTTTGCACATGGAATAAGATTTTTTTTAATGGGAGTTTTGAGTCCTGAGCAGTTGGAATCAGAATTAGTCAGCGCTGATAATGCTCTCAATTTGATTTTAAGTTGAAGTTTCTTAGAGATCTAGCTGCCAAAACAAAAAAAAAATGCAAGATTATGACTGTCTTAAAAAAAAAGTGTGAAGCTCATCAACTAACACAGAAAAACATAAAGTTGTAGCATGAGCGCACCCCATGGGAATACAGGCTGGAGGCAGAGAATGAGACATATTTTTCCTTTTGAACTGCATTATTCCTGAAGTATTCTGTTAATTTGGGGACCTGCCTCATGACTTTTAATGTTTAGGACTGACACTATTCCTCCTGAGCACAAGAGAGGTGGACAGGTTTTGCTGAGGCAATGAGGGTCCCCAGAAAAGCCAAGCTGTGGCTGAAACAGTTGTTGGCACAGAGCCCTGGGCTGGAGCCATGCCTGTTTTGTTGATGTGAGTTGCCAAAAGATACCAAAAAAGTTCTAAGACTCTATTTTGCTAGAGTACAATTAATAACCCAGAAAAAGTAATGCTATGAACAGAGATAAATCAGATCTGTTAGGTGACACATTAAACAAAACACTTAAAAACCTAACTCCCCCAGATGCTATATGTTCTCCATGTGCTGGTCCTTTTCTCAAGCTTTCCTATCTGAAAACTATCAGTAGCTTTCTGGAATGAAGTAAACCATCAGTGTTCTTTCCAGGCTCCAGAAAATTCTTCTCCCCTTCTTTGTCTTGGTTGGTGTTTTCTGCCAATACCAGCAGGCTCCCCAGGCATCTCCCACCTTGCTGGGGCAGCTTCTCTGCGCTCAAGCTCCTTGCTTCTGTCCAGGAGCTTTTGCACAGCCAGAACAGTGTAAAGAGTAGTCCTGCTTCCCAGCCTGCTGGCCATACCCTCTTTAATAGTATTTTTCTTGCACTGTAGTCCATTAATAGCTTAAATATATCATACAATGCATGGAAGCAATGGGAACAGTTGAGACATTTTTTCCCATGATAAAGAGATAAAATATCACCTGACGGAATGTTCTCTTTCCGAGATGAATATCTTGAATATAAAACTCAGAAGCAGTCCCAAGTTAACACTAGCTACATTTGTATATCTCTACAACTGTTCTTTCCTTTTTAGACCTCATACCTTAGTATATCCAATCAAGTATTAAGTAAAAAGGAATACGTATCAATGCCTAATGCTTCAAGGTACCTATCATTACTAAAACAAAAAAATATACATATTTATGCTTTTTGACATCAATTATTCTAATGTGAATAGTTATACCAATTATTATGTAAATTATATGCAATTTGCAATAATTGTTATGAAAATGAAAGGTAAGAGCACATTAGCATCCTATTAGTAATATGTTAGATGATAATGTCTGTTAATCCCGAGAGGTATGGAATTCTTTGCATTGAAAAGTATAAAGAAATAATTCCAAGCTAGAACCTTTAGAAAAGTATATGTAATAATGCTTTATTTGTTTTTATTATTGTTGCTCATATGATTTGCTTTCAAATTAATTCCACAGCACATGGTCAATGGGAATACATGTTATCTATTGCAGAATAACCTATATCTTTTATGCAGTGGCTGTCAATATTTAATGAGGCTCAGCTGTGAAGTTCAAATCTTCAGCTGCTTCCAAACTTTTTCAAACTTTAAATTCATGTTTTTGGTGAGGGAACTGACAACGATGTTTCAAACAAAGATAACATAACATGTTTGTGTTATCTAAGACATAGCATGTCTCTAAGCATGTTATCTAAGACATAACAAAAACATAACATGTTTATGTTATCTAAGACAACAAATAACATGTTTGGGTTCTGCAATAAAGTTTTGTGCCACAACTAAGAATGTAAAATTTCTCCCAACTTGCAAACCATCATAATCATTAGTCAATACTGGTCTTATATTTATTATTAATATATATTATATATTAATATTATTATATTCAGACAATTTTAGTTTGCTTGCAAAAATAGTTTTTAAACATGAAAGGAGATCCCTTTCAAGGTCCTGTTTAAAAAGCAGGTAAGTGACTAGGTCTTACAGATTTATTTTTTTCAATGCAAAGTGAAGATAAAATTGTCTCCCCATTTCTAGTTTAAAAACCTTTTGTTTGTGGGGAGAATGATATTGTAAATGTGGTGTAGAATGAGACACTTTCTAAGTGACTGTATTTTGGATGTCATACTGTAGACAAACACAAAATAGTAAACATAGAATCCTAATTACTATTGCACTGCACCTCCCCACACTAATCCCTATTATTGCCTCTGGCTCTATTCTTCACTAATAATTTATTCAAGGATAGTAATAAGGACATAATTGAGTCATTACTCATCTGACATACACAAAATTGCTACTATGTTTTTTTCCAATCCATCAGCTGCACTATCATTACTACTTGATTCTGATTTTGCACTACTTTTGTCAAACTTAGGTCTCGTTAGCACTTGAGCATTTTACTTAGTGAAGTACAAATGCTTTCTTAAATCTGTTTTGCTGGATTATGGCTTCAGCTGGTGCCTTTTTCACTAATACTATTTATTCAAGATTTACAGAATTGTAATAAAATACAATGAAAAAAGTGAAACAAATGAATACTTTTATGAAATAAAGCTGGAATGGAACATGAGAGGTTTTTCCAAGTTGCCCATAACTTGTTCTGTCATGCTGGACAGATGCCTGTCTAACATGAGCACTCAAAAACTGCCAGCAATGGAAAGTTCACAGGATTGATTCCTTGGTGAATCAATCTTCTGAGAAGAAAATCTTTCTAAAAAACTAACCTAAATCTCTCTTGTCACCTATTACTTCTTGCCCTTTTCTAACAGATACGGAGAGCAGACTACTCCTTTGTTTCCACAGTTTCTCACAAATTTGATGAATGTCATTCTACAACCCCTCACTTTTCTCTTGTAGCATAAATAGGAAAAATTTCTTCAAACTTTCCTTAAAACTTGCATTTTTAGACCACCACTCTTGATCTGCCTTGGACCTCCTTGCAAATTAATGCACGTCTATCTGGAAGAGCAGTGCCCAAAATTTGATGTAAGATTTCAGTTGCAGTCCTGCCAATGCTGAATTTAAAGATAAAGTTTACCTTCTGTATCATCTGTATAAAGTATACTCTTGTTTGTATGCCCCAGATTGACTTTTACCCTTTTTGCAATAACACGATGTTGTTGATACTAATTTTCACGGAGTAACCAGATACCTTTCTGCAGAACAGCTACTTCATCTATTTTGCAAAGTCTTGCATTGACAGGGTTGATTGTTCCTTCTAGGCATGGAACTTGGCACCTGTCCTTACACTTGGCTTCCATATCCTTTCTTCAGACCACTTACACAGCTAATCCTGCTGTCCATCAGCTCTCTGATGAGTTATTAGAAAGTGTATGGTAGGTTAGCAAGCTATCGCACAGAAAGCAGGCAGATCGCCTCATTCCTTCAGTGAACGGTGCATTCCTCTCCCAAAAGCCAGGCATGTACACACAGAGAAGCCTGATCAAGGCTAATGCTGGTAGAAGGTGAAGAGGGGGAAAGTTTCTTTTCCATTAAAGACCGTATATCCATTGACATAGTAAATCAGAAATAGCAATAAAAATTGTCTTCCCTAAGCAGGTCCTCTTTATTCCAAAAGAGTGCTCCCTTCTAGAGGAGGAAAAGGATAAATTAATAAATATAAGAAGACTACCTTCAGGAGTCTGTTATCCTTCAAATGACACCAAAAAGAGAAGTTAGGAATTATGTGCAAGCAATTCCCCCTCAGAATGACATGTAGCTCTCAGA
This sequence comes from Pygoscelis adeliae, assembly GCF_000699105.1. Classification (NCBI taxonomy): domain Eukaryota; kingdom Metazoa; phylum Chordata; class Aves; order Sphenisciformes; family Spheniscidae; genus Pygoscelis; species Pygoscelis adeliae. The sequence goes on along the minus strand of NW_008825108.1, from coordinate 5,380,354 downwards.
GACTCTATCTGAAAAAAAAATTTCTCCTTTAATTCATTTCCAGACTACAGCAAGTCAGATGTGTAGATAAGAGTGGGGTGATTCTGGCAGGGCACTTTGTTTTCATTCTGTTCCCATTAACTCAGGAGGTGAAATCCCAGCCTGCTGGAAGCCAAGGGAGATTTGCAAGATTTCAACAGAACCAAATAGCCTGAGCTCTCTTGCAGGCAGCCCTGTGCCCTGCTGACCCCCCCAAACTGCCCCTTCCCCGCCCCTTCTAGACACTGCAGAAAAAAGACACAATCAGTCCCATGGCACAAGCTCAACAAGAAAGATTGTTTTGGGGTTTTTTAATCTTCAGCACCTGAAGTACAGGTCTCTAACACTTGATCTGACTAGTTATATTTTTAAATTATATCATACACTATTATGTGTTACTTATTTTGGTTGGTTACAGCAACGCTCAGATTGAAGCATAAATGAAGCTCCTGCCTCAGCCTGTACAAGTTTATAGTCTCAGGCTTGTGAAGATCAAAAATGTATTTCACTTCTGGGAGCAGAGAGCCACTGAGGTGATTGCGACTCCTGAGAAGGTTTAACATTCAACAGTTTTGTAAGTTTTTGCAGAACTGGGGCATGAACTGAAACAAAAGGAAAGGGGTACAATGTACAAGAATAAAGACTGGGTGATTGAAGAATTGATAAGATTTTATGGGTAACAAGTTAGGTACATGCCCTAAACTATAATGATCTGTTTTCAGCTCTTAAGAACAGCAGGTTGCTTTTCATCTTTGTGTCCCTTTCTCTGTAGATCAGCAGCACCATTTACTCACCTGAATACACAGAGGTGATATCTGTGTCCAGCCAGAGGGTTTGGGGAAGGCTCTGGCTTAATTTGTTGTCCTTTTTACCTCTCTTTGCAGACTACAAAGAGCTGTCTCACAGTATATTTTTGGCATTACTATGTCTATATGTCCTATGTGTATCTTTTGGTCTTTCAGTGAGTACTGAAGATGGCACCCATGATGGTCCTTTTCTGAAACAGGGGAAAAAAAAAAAGAGACATTTTGAGCTAAAAAACTTCCTCTATTGTGGTTTTGTACATACTCAGAGGATAGTTAATACTTTAAAAGTTTATAGAAAATAAACCTTGAATGTAGGTTTCAGTGAACAAAATGCTTCAAGCGCAAAGACAGCTTGCAAGCAATTCAAAGACTAAAATACATTTATATGAAGACTGAAATATTCTGAATTCCTGCCAGTAATTTATGGACAGCAGAAAAGATAAAATTCTCCAAATAAATCGTAGCACATAATTTGTGTTTTAGTATAAGCTTGGCATAGAAAAAATATTCAAGAATGTTGGCATTTTTCAGTAACAATAACTGTTATATTAAAATGTTTTAGTGTTTCTTTTCCTCATGAGTTAAATGACTAAGAAAAAATAAGGGTTAATTTTGATATTTCTTTTTTTTATATTAAAACACCCATCTTCCACCTTTGCAGGCTCAGGAAGAAAATATGTGTGCAAAATTCAAATCTGTTTGGAAGGTAAATGTATTTGAAGTTTGTTTTCTTATAATTCATTTTACACACTTCGATGGCTTCATGTCAAATTAAGCCTATGGAAGTCTCTAATGCTGTGTAACATCTCACAAGTAATGAACTGTATCGCGATTCCTAATGTGGTCCTGACTGATTCAGGATGTTGACTCCTTCCTGGCAATTTTGAAATGTCTGTTTAGTAAAAGATTCATGGTGTGGTGATATTTATCCTCAGAGAAACATGATATAGGTTAATAGAATTTATTGCATATAGAAGTTATGAGTTAGACTTCAGGGTATTTGCTTCAGCTTATGTGTGATTTAAGATCTAGTGTTAGTGGACTTGCTAGTTGGCAGGATAGGGTGATGGTATTAAAAGAATAACATGACATTTAGTACACATTTTAATTTTGTTAGTCATGTTTTGTCACAGCAAGCATGGAAAACTGCCTTTATGCTAATGTTGCCCTGTATCAACTAAAATTTAATTGCTGCATTATTCAAAATAGTATTCTGTCAATTAATTTGCCAAAGTAAAGATAAATAATTGGCTTATTAATTTTTTTCAACACAGACTTCTTGTTACTGATGATACGGTAAAATAACACTTAAGTTACTATTAAAACTGATGATTTGTTCAATACCAACATGAAAATAAGCAACCTATACTTATCTTTCTACAAAGACATATGCTTGCTTAAAGGTCATGTATAGAATAAAATTGCATATGCAGTTACACTGTGCATACTAAGAAATTACATTTACAATCTGAGGGCTCCCACCCAAAATGTAACCCCTTCCAATCCCCCCCCAAATCAGGATTTTGTCTATATTATGCTGCAAGGGAGAATTCACTGTGATTTCTCTCTATTCTTCACTAGATTTTTCTTCTTTTCAATTCACAACTCTCCCACCACATTTCTTCCAGGACCCCCACCAGACTGCTATGAGATTCTTACATTATTTCACTGCAGAACAGTATGCCACTTACACTGCTCTTGGACTGTATTGCGCACACGGACAAATTGCATAGTTTCCAGAAGTACTCTGTTTCAGGTTTTATTGCGTTTACAAGCCCATTCAGCAAAGTGCTGGACTTTATCATCAAGCAGGGCTGGTTTTTTCCTCCTTTCTGTGTTTAGAGTCCTGCAAGCTCTCTAGTGAGACACGCTGGAACAAATTGATAAATTAAGTTGTAAGTTCCCAAGACTAATGCTTCGCAGGGTTTTGGAAAAAAATACAGACTAAATACTGACCTAATAAATAAAATGTTTAAAAAGCTCATTAAAATCAGCTACCATCCTGTGGGACTGGAAAGTGGTGAATGTCTCTCTGTCTTGAAACCATGTGGATGCCATCCAAGACAGAGCAGATCACTGAACCATACTTTGGAATCAGTTAAATTGGCTGAAATAATAGAAATGCTAATTATCACCCACCTGCTGGAAAAAAACATGGTACAGGTGGAGCAAATAGCAGTTGATGCCTTTTCCTGCATACTAGAATCAGAACATTTCCATAGAGAAACTGATTAATGTGAGGATCTCTTTCTTTGAGATTGCCAATACAGTTATTGGAAATTAACTGTGCATTTAAAATCTATTAACACATTAAGTATATTAAGAAAAGTTTAGGTAATCTAACCTGCAACTGGAAAGTGTCAGACTGGTGCACCCTGCCATAAAGCTGTTCGACCACCTTGTGCCTTCCCATCAGTTGTTTTACACTACAAAAAAAAAAAAAAAAAAAAAATCATAGCACAAAAGATAGGGTGGCGTGGGAACAGGGATCAAAACCTGGCTCTTACCCATGCCTGAAGAGCCACCAAGGTGTTGACATCTCTATCCTCTATGAATGTCAAATCATTTTCCATGCTGTGGCAGATACAGTAGGGTAGAAAAGAGACATAAGCATTCACACTTCAGTATGTAATTGACCCCTTAAATGAAAGAACTTACGGGGAAAAAAGTGTCTGGTAAACAGCTTACAGGACCATAGATTCCTCATACTTTCTTTGGAAACATCTGTCATTAACTGCTAATAAAGACAGGATACTGATCCAAATAGACCACTGAGCTGTTCAAGCACGAACATTTCTATATCACTGTATTCCACTGTATTTTTTAATAATTGCCACATGCTGGTATTCAAGAAAGAAATGTAATAGAGTGACAGTGCTAATAAGGCGTTTCAGTTGTATTTTATGCATATTCTGGTATTTTATGCATATTCTCAAACCTAGAAGTAGTATTAGTCTGATTTTAAAATTTAGGCTAAGTTAGGGCTCTCATTTCCTCATTTGGATGCTCATATCAAGAGAGAACAGTAACTGGGAAAGATGAATGCTTCAGGTAATGCATCTGCCAAATGTAATAGAAAGAATAAATTATTCTAATGCTTCTATTTGCTGGACAACCCAAGCGTTGTAGGACATTCTCCTGATACTAGCACAATTTTTCCCATTTATGGTAGGCAGCCTGAAACAGAGACTGAAGTGTACCTGTGTGTCATCTTCATAAGACATAATTTTGTGACATTGTAATGAGTACTGCTGGAATGGAGAATAAAAAACTGAATTCAGAAGCCCCTGAAACCTAATTTTTCATTAGCTGTATTTCTACATAAAATTATTAAAATGGTTCATCACTGGGAAATGGGCACTCTTTTGTTGAAACAGAATATTGTAATAATAAAAGGCATATCAATTGTGTTAGAAGATAACAACCAATTTGCCAGATGTCTGCAATGATAACACTTCATGAGCAGGGAGTGCATCTCAGTGGTGTGATACCAATATTAGTATTAATATCAGGTTTAGAATGACGACTACTTTGTATCTATTAGTCAAAAAGAAGCTGTGTATTTTCTGAATTATTATTATCAGGCACAACTTTACTTCTAAATTACATTGTTTGATTTAAAACTGTAGGTAGTTTTTGAGGAACATAATTGAGTAGATATTTAGTTTGATTTATGGAGGCTCCTATACTGTTAAAACTTAAAGGTTTCACTCAGATATTATTAGCATTTCCACACAAGGCTCCAGAAGCACAGAGGCATAATAGAAACAGGTTGCCACAGGAGTATATCAGCAACATACCCAGTGAGAGCTCAGGGATATGATCTGCAAAACACACAACTGAATCTAAAAAAAGGTAAATTAAATGTTTCCCATAACATTCCCCAAACAGCCCACATCCTAGATAGTAACAAATGTAGTATAAGAGAGAAAAACAGAGATATGCGCAATGGCTATAATAAAGAGAGTTGTTATTCAACATGACAAATATTGGAAGTGTGTTGGAAACAATGCAAAATATGAGGCAAAGCCAGTGAAGAATAGAGCAAAGTCAGAGTGAGATGGCAGAAGTAGCTAATGGTGCAGGTGGGATCATGGGGTAGCCCAGACCAAAGCAGTTGGCATGTTATGCTTTCCAGAATTCTGGAAATTTGTATGCTAAAATGTGCTACAGAGTCTCAGAGTAAGAATATTTAGTTCGTTAGAAAGCAGATAGATAGAGAATAGAAATGAAAAAGTCTTATATCACTCCAGAGTGATCCCTTTTTACGGAAGTAGTACCGAGATGCATGATGGGACATTTCATCTGGTCCTCTTCAGTGAAAAGAGACAGAAAATAAAGACTTCTGAAAGGTAATGTCCAGAGTGCATGGAAGCAATTAGGAGCCTCTTAAACAGAAGTGTTACCTGTAACCTTCCCCTTCTCATTGTAAGTTCCCATGCATCAGTCCGTGAGGGAGTGAGTTAACTCCAAAGCATGCTTTCCATGTTTCCTCCTCATGTTGAGACCAGTTTGCTCAGTCTCAAGCACTCACTGGCTTTCCCACTGTAGCTATGTTCAGCCTTTGATGTCAGTATGAGACAAGAAATGCCAGTAAAACAAGGAAAATGCAATTATGCACCTTATTTTGTAACGCGTATGTCTGAGGACAGCCAGGGAAAGTGAAATGAAATTGAAAATTCCTGCTCTGCTGGATGGATGACAGGATATAGATGGGTAGTGGGTACTTCCTTTGCAAAAAGGTGCCAAAGCAGTGTGCGAAAGCAGATCACATGCCATAGGTGATGTCCCATTTGATGTGGGATAGAATATACTTAATCAGTTCATCCCTGAAACCACACAGCCTGTGTTGCATTATAAATAAATCATGTTACCCAGAAATAACTGCGAAAGAGTGCTTGGGGACTTTTGACCAGAGGAATTAGAGTGGTTAACATCTGAAGAGGAAGGTTTGGAAGCATACCTGTAGAGATATGTTGGTCACAGAACTGCTAGATTCTAGTCAAGGTTTCTGCAACAGACTGTAGAAAATAGCAATATGTCATCATCACTAGCCATGTGATTGTAACCCAGGACAAATATAAATTCATAACAGTTCTCCCAATGATTTTCAGCCTTCCCATTGTTTTTCCCTTGGCAGTTCTCAGAGCATCTCCCTGTCTATGTGGTATTTAGCACAGAGCTACTGAGGCTTGAAGCTATCTACCTCTCTGCTCTTCTTCTAGACTGAAGAAGCCTGAAACTTTTCTTCCCCCCAAGAGGATCGTGAAGGCCTCAAGTATTTCTGTGGATGTCTGCTTATTGCAC
>NW_008825108.1:5347675-5374195 GCF_000699105.1 Pygoscelis adeliae | reverse complement strand
GCATGCACCTTGACATCCTGCAAATAAAGAAGGAGTGTTCAAGCTCTTCAGCCATTGCTGGAAATCGATTTAGCAAGCACAGTAGGGCAAAGAAACAAGACCACTTGAAGGGAAAAAAAAGAAAAAAAAAAAACCACCAGAAATAAAAATGGGTCCTTTTCTCAGAGACAGAGAAAGAAAAGCTTTTCCTATGAGACACTTCTGTCTTTAATCCTCAGCTCTTGGGTTGGGTTTTTTTTTTTCCCCTTTCTCTCCATGCCAAATATATTTAGCCTGTTAGTTGCAGATTAAATTGGCTGTATGTTTCTTGCCCTACCAAGCTGCCACCGTTGTTATAATGGCCCACAGATGAATAAGCTTCATTCCAATTTGTTTGCTAGATGCAGCATCCTCTGAGGAAACAATTCTGAGATTGCATGTACTTTGTAAAGCCAGTGGATTGACTTCAGATGATAGCTCCTGGGTGAACTGATTGCCTACAAGTGAGATGAGCAAAAGGGTCTAGCTCCCTGCTCCTTGGCTCCTTTCTAAATATTTCTCTGTTTGCTGATGTTGCTGAGTTAGAAGCAAAAGGTCAGCTAATTGAGAAAGTCTAAACAATCTGTCACTAGAGGAAAGCACATGCTCTTGATTCACAGGGAGTAACACTCATAAACTGCGAATCTCCACGAAAGAGTACAATTCTGAAGGTCAGCAGGGAAAACAGAAGAAAGTCACATATTAAAAGAAAGAGGGCTTGTTTTTGCAGGCTTTATTTTTGTTAGGAGACATTCACAGAGTAATGCACTTGACTTTGCATTTGACACACAACCTGGTTGATTTTCATGGAATAATGCAATGGATGAGGCTGGATGGGAGCTCTGGAGACCATCTAGTCCAACCCCTCTGCCCAAAGACGAAACATTTAGAGCAGGCTGCTCAGGACTGTGTCTGGTCAGTGTTTAAATTACTCCAAGGATGGGGACTCCACAACCTCCCTTGGCAACCTGTGCCAGTGTTCAACCACCATATGAGTGAAGAGTTTCTTCTTAAATGGAATTTCCTGTATTTCAGTTTGTGCCCATTGCCTCTTGTCCTGTCACTGGGCACCACTGAAAAGAGTCTGGCTCTGCCCTGTTCACTTGCCTGCAATCAGGAATTTATACACATTGACAAGATCCTCCTGAGCCTTCTCTTCTCCAGGCAGAACAGTCCCAGTTCTCCCAGCCTTTTCTCATAGGACAGATGCTCCAGTCCCTTAATCGTCTTAGGGGCCTTTCACCAGACTCTCTCCAGTAGCTCCATGTCTCTCTTGTACTGGGGAGTCCAGGACTGGAGCCAGCACTCCAGATGCATCTCACCAGGGCTGAGTAGAGGGGAAGGAGCACCTCCCTTGACACACTGGCAATGTTCCTCCTAATGGAGTCCAGGAGGCTGTTGGCTTTCTTTGCTACTAGGGCATGTTGCTGGCTCACGGTCAACTTGGTGTCTACCAGGAGTCCCAGGGCTTTTTCTGCAAAGTTGCTTTCAAGCCTTCCTGCCCACAGCCTGTTCTGGTACCTGGGATTATTCCTCCCCAGGTGCAGGACTTTGCACTTCTCCTTGTTGAACTTTGTGAGATTCCTGTCAGCCCATTTCTCCAACCTGTCGCGGTCCCTCTGGATGGTAGCACAACCCTCTGGTGTATCAGCCGCTCCTTCCAGTTTTGTATTACCTGAAAACTTGCTGAGGGTCTACTCTGTTCCATCATCCAGGTCATTAATGAAGATGCTGAAAAGAATTTGCCCCAGTATTGACTCCTGGGATATATTTCATGTAAAGGAAATCAACTTAAAAGCTGTAGAATCGTCAGTTAAGCTGGTTTATACTTAGAGATTTGTCTCATAAAATACTGTCAGATTATACAATATAATTATTGTCCTGTTCAATATCAAAATTTCCATGTTCAATACTCAGCCTTTTACTGGAATGAAACACTTCACCCCAAAATTCTGGCCAGATCTGTTCTTCAGTAGAATGTTTGAACATTTTCCTTGGGGACAAGGTGGGGGAGGAGGATGGGGAAAGAATAGCAATATGAGGTTTTGCAGCCACACAGTTATTTTAAATGGGATTTTATCTGAAGATTTTGTGAAATTTTTGTGTCAGTTCAAAGTAAAGAGCTATAGATAAAGAAACAAAGAACTTTCAATCACTGAGTCAAGGTGACAGTCTGAATAACTCAATTTTTTTCTGAAAAGTTTGCAGAACTGATTTTTATTAGAGTGAGGAAGGAAAACAGATGTTAAAAACCTCAAAATTTGTTGTGAAATGGAATTTTCATTCTCTGGTCAGTTCTAGTCTGAGAAAAGAAATTGTGAAAAAGCTCCTTGACTACAAATCACCAATAAGCAATTGTGGGCATTGCTTTACTCAAAAGAGGTCTCTTTATGTAGGCTAGCAATAAAGTACTGAGATTTAGAGAAAAAAGTAGTGATGCAAACAAAACTGTCTTTATCCCAAGAGTCACAGTCTATTGAAAGGGTCATTTCAATTTCAGGTTACTCCTATTTCATGACAATTACCATCTCTTTAATCAAAATTGAACACTGCAGCAAGTCAAGTTTCATTTTTATTGCTCCATGTAAATATATTGAAAAAATGCCAGTATAAACAATTGTAAGACAGAACCACCCATACAAAGCCTGTTTTGTTTCTACTCTGAAGACAGGCTATCATTAAGTCACAATTTGTAGTAATAAACTTTTACATTTAGTGCCAATCTTCACAAGATACTTGAGATAACTTGTAGAAGCTAATGCTCAGCAGTTTCCAAAGGCAATCATTTTAACATAAATCAGTAGGTTAAAAGAAATTGTCAGAATCAGGGGGGTGATTAGTGTGTCACTATTGTAAAACTGGTGAGTGATGAGGGTTGTCATATCTAAGCCACATAGATATCTCCAGATATTTTGGATATGCCAAGTACACGTTGGATGTCTGGCAAGACCAAATTTTGATATCGCTACATCCAATTGTGGTATTATAGAATCAGTCAAGGAGCAGTAGCCAAAAGTGTGATTTCACCTTAGGACTACTTTTGACTGATACATTTAAAAACTAAGGACTGAATTATTTAGTATCATCTGATATAATTTCCAGGAAATGTGTTAAACTGTTGGCTATGGACTTTTTTTTACTTAGCCACACAACAGTCACAATACATCCAGTAGCAGAGTAGTTTCTCTCTCATTGCATTATCAATAGGCTTTCTCAAGGGTTTAGCAAGCAACCTGTAAGTTTGTTTGGTCTGAACCTTATGCACCTTGACAGTAGAACAGTGCAATCTTTCCAAATGCATAAGCTTTTGCAACCATTTTATGGCGCATATTATGCACAAGTCTAAGAGTAAAACTTCTCATTTTAGTAAACATTTGCAGCATTGAATTTGTAGCTTTCTCTATCAGAAATTTTAATTTAGTTCAGCTGTATGTTTGTCAGAGGCACAATATTTTGAGACATATTTGCAGAGATAAGAGTCAATATTTTCCTCCTAGTGACATCTATTTCATCCATGTGAGGAAACAGAGTGTAACATTTCACAGCTGAAAGAGAAGCAATACCACCTAATAGAAAATAAGCAACTTAATGTGCTGTGCAGTACAATTTTCATTGTTAAGTGTGAAGCATCACATGATCTAAGAGAATGTGGAGGGGAAAGCGAGTAATGTCAAAATGAACAGGACCCAAACCTTTTAAAGACAAATGCCTCTACCTGAATCACTAAATTCATAATTAAATATTCAAATCAAAGTCAGTCTATGGGCACTATGAACTTTTTCTTTTTTTTATGAGGAAATTTCAAGCATTTTACTTAACAATTTTTTGAGGGCTTCTCAGGATCACTGCTCACCTTGGATGGAAAAGAAAACAGGCTCTAAAGCCTGTAATAATTGGAGATAGTTAGACGTGAGCCCATCTACAAAAATGTTTTACTGTTTTTAATGATGAGACATATTCAGCACATTTCTTCATCTCCTATTTTGTGGGGTAGGTGGTTCATGAAAGCAATGACCACAATTGTACTGACTGCTGAAAAAGGTAGATTTTAAAAAAAATGGGACCTATGCATCAGTTCCTAAAGAATATTCAGGATCAATGACTTTTATTGTGTAGATAGCTGTCTTTTAGGATTTGGCTCAGAGAAACAGATTTGTTTCATACAAATCTGTTCATCCCCACATAATCTTTGGATGCTAAAAGCTTTTGGCTACTGCTTACCTAAGGGGAGGTAATAAACTTTGGGGAAGGACGTGTCACTCCAGGTACACTGTCTTGGCAGAAGATAATTTGTTGTCCCAAACACAAAAAACTTTTAAAGGCAGAAATAGGATGAAAACACGTGACTCCCCCAGACACTCAGCAGAAGCTCTCTGTAGCTTTGAAAATCAGCTCACACAAAGTTAACTATGTCTAAGGTACCTTAGAGGAGATGTCCATAATTTAAACCCCCAAATGTTTATCTGTAATTTTTCACAGCTCAGCACCTCCAGTTGTGCAATCAAGCTATGCATAAATAAATCATATGGCTATGGCCCTAGGGAGAGGAGTGGAGAATGGCAAGTAGGCTTGCAAAGCCAGCATTCACCAGTGATGAAGCTGGCCCTTTTTGTTTAAAAAGCCTCCGCTCTGTTCAAATTCAGTTATGGCAATTAGATAGTTGTTATTTGTCAGTGCAGAGTGAACAGTTATAATTGTGTTATTGCTGTTTCCTCAATTTCCTTCCTAAGTAATAATTTTGGCAACTGGATGGGGAAATGTTTTTTTGCAGACTTGAAAACACCGTTACAGATGAAAGCATTTTGCATTTATTCCAGCGGTGACAGTAAGAAAAAGATGGCTTGCTTCCAAACAATATGCCAAACATAACACATTTGATTTGTCCCATCTTTTTTTTTGTCCCCTCTTCTTCTTTTTGTAATCACGGCACTTCACCCCTGCAGACTCCTCCACCTAATGTTGTTGGATGATCTCTGTCAGCAATGCTTTGTGAGATAATATTCTGCGAGCCTGCCTCTTGCACAATAGCTCAGGCATGCTTTTCTAAAAATACTGTTCTACTTTTTAGATATCTTACATTCACTGTTGAATTTGTTCTTGAACTGATTCTTAGGAATCCCTGGTCCCCAAAATAACGATGAATACATTTAATTTTTCTCTCAGAAAAATTGTGCTCGGTGGCACAGATTAGCTATGTAAATTCAGGCATATGTGAGGTTATGTAAAGTAAGGCATGAGCATATGTTTGCAGGACTGGAGCTCTGGTTTGTGCTAGAGGCATGATATGAATGAGATTCAAAATCTGGATGGTTAAAATTACACACAAAGCCAGGGCTTATTAAAGGATGCATTTTTCTACTAGTCATGAATGTGAGACTTATCTTAAGTGTAGTAAACTAGAACTGGGAAAAGCAATGATCATTCCTTTTTTGCCCTAGGAAGAATACTTTCCTAACTTGAAGTAAACTGAAGATTTAAGAACAGAAAATGGCATGTCTGTGCATATCAATATAAGCCAGTCATCTAAGCTGAGCATCAATAAGAAATTTCCTTTTTTTTTCCTTACAAAATAAAGTTCTAATTCTTTTATTTTTATTGCTTGTTGATATTTAATAAATATCAAAATCATAAGCAAATAAAATCTTTCTTAAATTTCTTCAAGTATACTTTTTTCTACTAGTTCCACTGTGACAGGCAACAGTAAAAAAGAGAGAGTATACAGAATACTTTGTGCTTTTGGGCCACCAGCAAGTCCTTGGGAGGTCAGGTATTGAACACGACTATGATAATTCTAAACCAGCCCTGTGAGCCATCAAATCACATCAAACTCAGAAAAAGCCTAAAGGTGTGTGTGACATTTTCATTCTCTACAGTCCAAATCCTCACACATATCAGCCTGTCAAAGAAGGGAACAATTGGGGATTATCTTCTAATAGGTACACCTGCACCCACAGAACCGAGAACAAAGGGAATAGTTTACTTTTTGATTTTGGTATATTGATTGATATTTTTTTACTTCTATTTTCCTTCCTCACTTCATCAGAACTGTAGGTTTTGGGGGGTTAGTTTATACATAGCTTTTTTTTTTTTTTTTATGGGGTGGGAGGGGAAAGGGGAAAAGAATTTTTCCCCCACAATAACCTGTCCGCAGCACAAAGTCAGACAGCACGGTACAGTCATGCTAAGGCATGACTCACAGGACTGTCTCTCCTAACAGTTTAACCAGGGGAAAGGATGTTCTTTCAGGCTCAAGCCTTCTGCTGATGTTTGGAAAATGTAAGGTCTCTAGATAGAGGACTTGTCAGTGTCAACAACAGGCTTCCAGAAAGTCATTAGGAGCATGTTCTTGTTCTTAACAACAAATTTCTCTTGGCAAAAGTAGTTAGAGTGGAACTGGACTCAAGACTGGAGCCTATCCCAATGTATTTGTAACTGGAAACCTGCACTTAGTGTCCTGTGGGTTTAAAGAGTGGAAGAGTTCATCATGGCCTTCTTTTGATTTACGATCTACTTGGGAAAGCTGCAAAGACCAGAGAGAAACAATGAAATTAAAACTCAGGTAACATCAACTAGAGAGTGAAAAGAAAGAAAAATATAGACACAAGAACTGTTAAAAGACAAAAAAAGGCAGAGAATGAATTACTTTAAAAATGTACATACCACAGCAACTTTGTTTGTTGTTCCTAGCTCTCCTTCTACCTTTTTGAAGATTTCTTTTCCCACCACTGTGACCCTCCATAGTATACAGCAGAACCTAATACAGACACCTCTCATTGCTAATATGGCTTGATCAGTAGATGGATTCCAAGCTGGTACCAAAATCCATCTCTATGTCAAAGCATCAGGCATAAGGTATTTGATATGGCTTGTGGTGGACTGGATCTCTGTGATGGGAGACAAATATTTTCCATGCAATGTACCTTCCCAGCAGTATCACTTTACAGCAGTTAATGCATAATATGGCCATATGTTGTGTCTTACTGAATCAAGGTAAATTGGAATGCAACAAGCAGCAATCATAATTTTGCATTATAGAGGTACAATGTAGATAAAATTACTACCATCTTACACTCAAGCATGAAGTGTAGATATGCCAAGTTGAGTCTAACTGTGAGAGACAAGACAGGCATTCACCAGTTTCAGAGATTTTAATGCCTTGTTTATTTCTTTTCCTGAAAACAAAAAAAAAAGGTACTAGAGCAGATTTCTAAGCTTCTCAAATTTTATGGGATCAAAATATGGTCTGTGTTACTAATACTTCCAAAACCATCTTCCAGCTCTGTTCAGTCAACTCTGGTTTCAAATGCATTTAAGGTTTTAAGTATGACGACAATCATTCAAACATATCCCATAAAACCATGAAAAACTTAAATGGTTTTGATCCAGTAGGTTGCTCCTTTGTTGCTTAATCAGTACAGTTTAACTGAAGCTGGTTGAGTGGTTCAGGTTTCCCTGACATGCCTAAGCAAGGTCGTTTCTGTAATTACTTGTGATTAAGTCATTTTAGTGATGCCTCCTTATCCTTAGAATTGCTTCCCTGCACTTGTCCGATTGGCATTGACTTCTCACAGATTGCAGGTGTTCTTAGAAATCCTTGTATTATATGGTGGACACAAAAAAGAGTACTATGAACTCTTCTGGCTTCTTTATCTTCTCCTATTATTTTGCTGGAGTGTATATTTCCTTAAGAAGAAAAACAGCAATGGAACTTTTAACTGGATTTAACTGGATCATCATAATAATAATGTGCCTCAGCTGAACGACTGAATTTACCTTCTTATTGTCTCCTTCATTTATTTTATTTAGCATTTCTGTCACCTGGACCTGCCCATCTGTTGCCATTGGGGTAAAATTACCACCAAAATCAATGTCCCCAATCCTTTATTTGACTTTAAGAGGACAGCATCTCACTTTTGAGATTAAATTCAAAATTTAACACTGCAAAGACCTTTAATTTATGAGTTAATTTGCTCACATAAGTAATTGCATTGAGTTCAAAAGAACTGAACTCAGTCATCTGAATTTATCCCCATGCATGAGCATTTGCAGACAGCATGCTTGAGATTGTATGCTATTTCTGAACATGACTAAAATTTCTGTAAAGTGTCTGATGCATTGCTAGAGACTGTGCACTAATTCGGTAATAACAGTCATCGTAACACATAGAGATTTAAGGAGTACAGAGTGGAGAAAAATGGGCTGGATAGTTGATACTTAGTTTTCCCATCTCTGTGCAAATGCAACTCACCTACAGAGTTTGAAAAAGTGTATGTGTATCTGCCTATGACATAAAGTATCTTCTGTTCAGAAACTAAGCTAAACCAAGAGACCTCAAAAAATACCAAAAGCTTAAGAAATTCACTGAACCTTCAATTTCATATTTGCACATTTCTTTTTCCCTATCCTTTATTAAGCACCTGAGCCATAAGAAATACTCATTGAAACTAAAGAAAAAAGAACCCAAAACAATGAAAATGGGACCTCATGCTCCAGAGGGCAAAATCCATATGCAGCATTCACTCTGAAATTTGGCAAAGTGAGAGATGCATGATGAGGGATTGCCATAGGGCAGGTTTACTTCCTTACTACCCATTCTGTCACTGCTCTGAAATACTTTTGCTATGTTCCTGGGTAAAAACATATACAAACTGCAGCCACATAGCATGCAGTATCTGAACTACCATGCCTCTGGGTTAGTAGCATACGAATCAACAACCTCTTTACTGTTTTTCAATTTTTTAAACAAACCAAGGGGGAATTCTAGCATACTCATTTCAATAAAAGGTCAGATCCTCAGTTGATGTACGAATTTGATGGAGTTGTTCTGGCATACATTATCTGAGGCTTTAGACTGTTATTTCTAAAATATTAGAGCAGAGCTTGAGCTAGTGTAAATCAGTATGACTCCATTGACTTCAGCAGAACCACTCCAGTTTTCATTGGCTGAGGATATTGGTCTTTATGTAAATACAAAGCCATTGATTTATTTCTGTATTGCACTGGTTTTCCATGTGGAATTACATTGTTTTAAATTAAAGCTGCTCTGTTACAAAGGTAGAGCAGCAGAGAGTGATGAATCAGTCCCCGATCACCCGAGGGGGATCTGATCAGCTTGTCAGAGAAAGTCTTTTCTTATATGAGTGCTCATTATGGCATGGTCCCTATGGCTATGCTGAGAGTGAAATGTTCTGTGACACCAGCACACTCTGATCATGAAGTGCCTTAATCTGCTGGAGCACAGCTCCTGTGCAGGTGGGATTGGCCACAGGTACCATGCAGTCCTACACCGTTCCCTGAGGCCTCCCCTCTGAGAGCACCAAGTGTGGGAATCCCCATCCGCACCTGCACTGCAGGCCGCCAGCATGCTTGTGGAAAACTTAAGTCATGCTTACTTCCAGGAGTGCTCTTAAGGATGCCTCTTATCCACAAGCCTTGCCATAGCACTTATCTTTCATCCTCCTTGTCTGTTCCATGTGCAATCCTTGTATATACCTACCACACAACTCCATAAAAAACATGTGCCAGCTGCCTCTGTTGCTCTTGTAACTTACTCCAAAGCTTAGTAAGGGTGAAAGCCCCAGCTGGCTCAGCTCCCCACCAGCCACAGTCTGGGATGAATGTTCTCTGAAATGCCCAGGACTTGGCTGGATGGCCAGGGGCCTTGCCCCTGCATCCACACCTCTGAAGGCTACAATGATATGGATGCATATCACTTGCTTCCCTGGTGGGATCGTGTAGTTATTCCAACTCATATGGCAACTATTTACAAGAAGTGAAAGGCTACTTTGATTGTACTGTCAGGAGCTTGTGTCAGTCTGGCAGGGAGACTTCACCTTGGTCCAGAGGTTGGTAGTGCTGTCTCCCTGAAGCTTGGAAGAAATGGTTACTACAGATCATGGCACAGCAGGCTGGAATTCACAAGTCTGTGATCGTTGTAACTGGAGCTTTTGTGCAGCTAAACAACATTTGTACAACCTCATATATCCTTGGGAAATACTGTAGAGATGTAATGTACCCAGGAGACACACTTTCTTGTCCACTATAAATGCCCATGATAACTATATGTGTGAGAGGTAATATTCCTCATTGATCTTAATGTTTTATTAATAAAAAGAACAAAGTGAATAGGCTGCTGTTTGCAAAATTGGCATCTTCCTACTTGTAAAAAACAAGCTGCACATCACTAATCACCCAGCGGTGTGATCTCCATTCCCATTCTGGTGGTATGGGAATTCCCAGCTGGATGTTTACAAGGAGGTCTATTTTGTATTTTTCAATATGTGCAAGAACAGCAATAGTTTTTCAGGCTGGGAGACTGCAGAAGACTGGTCACCCCAGAGGACCCTTGATTAGGGTCTGATGAGTTTGGGTATGACCCTAATAGCCCCAAGGTATCCATGAGTGTGTCACTGGGACATGGCATTCCTCATGGCATTGTGGAGTATGGGTTGCTTGAGCTCAGCTGCCCCAAGCAGGGTTGCTGCTGATGCTGGTCATCCACATTACTGGAGATAACCTGCCAGCGAGAGCATTTTTGTTGCATCCCCACTGGACTGCACTCAGGACACCCAGGAGGGTACTCCAAAGGAGGGACAGTGTTGCTGGGACATCATTTGGCATTAGGAGTATTCGTAGAGGCACTGTGACAACAAAGTGTGGATGAAACCAGTCTTCTCTCAGCGTAGAGCTTACTTCTCCGCTGCTGAGCCATTTCCCTCATCCACTGCTCTCATTGCGAGGCGGGCTGAAAAGCCACAGGCACATCTTCCCCCAGCCTTGCTGATCCGGAGCTGCCATTTGAAGCTGTGCTGCCACAAAGCATCACAGAAGCTTTCAGGAGGCTTAAATTGATAACGATCAGAAACCAGCTCACGACAAGGAGTTACAAGGTGAGGTTTCTGTCACTCCAGTGCCCATCCATGTTTGTACAATGTGAGCTGAACTGCAGTTCAGTTCAGCCAAATGAGACACATGGCTTAGATAGTAAATGCAGCTGTTGCTTATTTATAGAAGGCAGGTTTTTTTCCTTTAATTGATTTTTGATACATGAAAAAAAATGCCTGATGTATTTAATATTGTTTGTCTTGTGACCTATGCTGTTTGTAGCTTTAATCTGTATTCAAAATTTGCCCTCCCTATTGATTAGGGGCCCCACCTGTCAGTCACTGTGCTCTGAAAATCCCGTTGATTTCAAAGGGATTTGGCCAAGCAGAATGATAGCTCTAAAAACCAATTTTCAGTGGTTGGTGAAAGTTAGATAAAGTTGGATGTTTTGTGATTTCCAGTACAAAAGATGTGATTCTTATGGTTCTGACTGCGCAAAATAAAGGGTGAAATTAAACTGACAATGAAAATAAGGGGAATAATATCTATCTGTGACCCTGTAACTAAAGCAGAGTCCTTTGTAGTCACGTTATGGTATATGTGCTTGGTCTAGGAACATACTTTTTCTATGCCATAGGAGCCTTAGGCTGAATACTTGATAACTAACTCAGGGTGACAGTTCAGGGAACCTGAGAATGTGCAAAGACCTCAGAGTTCAATGTTTCTGTGCACTTGTTTGGTTCTTCCTCTCCTTCCTCAAATTAAAATATTTGATACGGGAACATTTTATTATTGCTGCATTTTTTTTTTTGGAAGTTAACAGAACAGACTGAAAAACACAGTTATCATGGAACAACCTCCTCAAAGTTTTATTAACAAAAAGACCAGCACAGGTACAATTTTAATATATATCACTATGGAGTAATTAAATTTTTCTAACAGAGCATCCTTTTTATTTGAGTGCTTCCCCCCCCCCCCCAGCAAAATAATCTCGGCTTAAATGTATGTTTGTCCTGAGAGTTTCCCTCATACTTGCCATTATTGTGCCAAGGGATGAGAAAGTGTCTTATAGAGAAATTCATCTGTCATTGATCTGTGTTAGGATGTTTTTTTAGCCAGTGGTAATGCAATGACAAGCCTTTTAGAGAGATGATGAATGCAATATAATGTCTTTGAATGTGCATTTTTTTGTGTGGAACCCAATTAACAAACCTAAACTACTTCTATTCAAATACTCTGGAAAGATAACACCAGTCAAAAATGTTAAATATCTGTTTTGCTTTTCTTTGCTTACTCATGCATTTATTCAACAGTTGCTATAGCAGTTTATCTAAAATTAGGTCCGAAGTAATTTAGGCAGCCATACCTTATGTGAGAGATTCTGTAGAAGACTCTAAATCATAGTGACAGCCATTAGAAATTGCTTAAAGGAAAAACATTTCTGAACAATTTTAGGCCTAACAATGGAACTTTTTAAAAGATTTAAAAAAACCCACCTTGTGTATGGATATTTACAGTATATAAAAGCTGAAGGTCCGGTATAGCTCCTGCATTGTATATAGTACCCTTGCTTGCACTTTAAATAAAACTGAACTTGTCAGCAGATAATTTAAGCTATTTGGAGTTTCCCAAACCTTGACCTCTTCAACTCTGAGTTCAGTGCTACTCAGAAATAATTCAGGAGCTAAGGACATGATGCACAGCTTACTCTGTGCTTAGCTTTTAGCTTTAGAAACATCAGTCTTTTCAGCACCTTCTATATACGCTTGGGAAAGGCATGCTTCTCTGGGGTGACCTTAAGTACCTCAGTTAGCAAGTACTGGTCAAAGGAGCACACATTCTGAGGGAGAAAATTAGACTTTTCAGTCTCTGTTTCAGCATCAAAGTGCTCAGAAGTGCAGGACTCTGGCCAGAGCAACTGAGCAAATAGAAAGTTTCACATTTGCTCTCATGGCAGCTTTTCTCCCCATTTTGGCCATTCATGTCACCTTTTCTCTGTCTGCCTTTATCTGCAGGAGGTGGTGTGCTGTGAAAGCAAGATTCCTGGGGACAACGGCCGCACACCATGGGTGCTGGCAGGGTGTTATACCGCCAGTGCATCCTTCCAGTTCCATTTTGATGCAGCCTGACAATTATGTCAGGGATCTGCATTTCTGCTCCATGTATTGTTTGTATATATTTTGAGTCTCTTGAATTCTTTTACTGCAGTTACAATAAAATAATTATAGTTCTTTTTTAATGTCTTTGATTTTATATTCACTGTTAAAAATGACTAAGTTACAGACAATTAAAAAAGAACCCTTACTTATTGTATTTTGATGATGTTTTAATATTACAAATATAATTTCCATATAAACCTTATTAAGAGACAGGAATTTAAGTTGAAAATTAAAAGCAATTCTGCTCTTTCTTCAGAAGTATTAATCTGTTTTCCTAATTCTGGTCTGGTGAACAAGGAAGGCATAGACTAGAAGTACTGCACAAGGCCAGGTCACCCATCAGGCTGCAAATCAGTATAACCACCATTACACAAGAAGATGCAGTCAGGAAAAGGTTCCCGGGGAGTGATAACTGAGGTCTGTGAGACTAAGCTTGTATTGATAAACAAACTTACGTGTAAGTGAGAGCGGCCCTTGTGAGGCAGGGAGATCTCTTGGTGTCCCAGCCTGCCGGACTGCAGGACTCCCTTGAATCAAAATGCTTGGAGCTTCTTAAGGGGCAAATACCCTCACAACTCCCCCTTCCAGGGGAAAGAAATGTACACATATAATACATACACAGTGTATACAAGAAGTACTGCACAAGGCCAGGTCACCCATCAGGCTGCAAATCAGTATAACCACCATTACACAAGAAGATGCAGTCAGGAAAAGGTTCCCGGGGAGTGATAACTGAGGTCTGTGAGACTAAGCTTGTATTGATAAACAAACTTACGTGTAAGTGAGAGCGGCCCTTGTGAGGCAGGGAGATCTCTTGGTGTCCCAGCCTGCCGGACTGCAGGACTCCCTTGAATCAAAATGCTTGGAGCTTCTTAAGGGGCAAATACCCTCACAACTCCCCCTTCCAGGGGAAAGAAATGTACACATATAATACATATACAGTGTATACATAATACATAATACAATATGTACCTGTATTTTTAGCCAGTCTCTGAGTTGGTACCTTATATCTTTGAGATCTTTGAGGCGTTGCATGTATTTAAGTCTCTACAGAGCTGTGCTCAGTCCCTGCATTGTTCTGCTTAGACCTTTTCACTTGGTAACACCTAGTCTACATGCAACTCTTCTGCCTGAACTTCTTCACCTTGGCTCTGTTCTTCCTGTTTTGCTCTTACATCAGGCACTGGTGTCTAACCACTTTAACAAAAAGGGGCGGCTTCATGGGAAAAAAGTCCACATTTTAGGTGTATGAATGCACATTGTCAGATGGCTGTCATGACACATTTAACGTATTGGACCTTTCTGTTTGTTGTTTTCATTGTGCTTAAAAGGAATTCACAGTACTCCTACTTTTAATAGCACTGGTCTAAATTTTTCCTTTTCTAAACAACATCAGGCCATTGAGGATTTATATTCAAGAGGTACTGCCCTATAACTTACCAGGACCAAGTGCAGATCTGAGCTAGTAGAGCAGGCTTTTAAGAATCCTTCAGATAATTTTGATAATATTTTTTCCACTTGACTGTGTCTCTCTTGGACCTGAAAAAATATACCTAAAATAACAAACCTTTGCAAAGTGTTAAAACTTGTTTCTTATATGTCATTACTATGACTCATGTGTCATATCTTGCAAATATTGATTTGTATATGAAACCAAATTTGTAATGGTTGTGGTTTTTATTCTTTATCCTTCTGCTAAGTGGGAACCATAATCCAAAATCAATATGTATTTTCCAGCACATAGAAAAACGTCTATGTGAACTGTGGGCCATTTATAAAGTTTCCTTGTTCTTATATGCAATATGTATAGCATTTTTGAGTCTCACTCTGATGTGAATGTCATTTTTTAAAAGTGTCAGTATTATGTTAGCATTTTATTTATATAACAACTTCTCAACTTGCTAAGAATATGGTTTCTCCTTTGAAGAATATGGTTTCTCCTTTGTGTAATGTATTGAAGCCTACCTGAAAGCATGAATCACTTAAGTGAGACCTCGACTACATCTGCCCAGCTCTTACTCATTGTTAGGTGATTACGGTATGTGCTGGGAAAATAAACCAAGCACAAATAATTGTTATGGGGGAGCCTTATCCAGAATCTCTGAACTACATCTGCCCACCTTCAATGGTCTAGGTGTGCATGGGGAAGAAACCAAGAAACACAAAGTTGTTCTTAAGAATGCTACATCTTTGTAACACATTTAGGGTGGGATATCAGAAGGTGAGAGAAACCCATGGAGAAACAGCTAACTGGCTTTAAACATGGAGAAAGTCAAAGGTATTTGTCCTGGGGTGACAGACCAGCAAGGCCTTTGGAAAGTTAGTCTGACCATCTAAGTTAGAAAGCAATAAAGAGGTAAAGCTCCTTGATAGGAAGACCTCTCCAGGAGCCCAGGACACCGCAGAAGGCTGAGCACAAGATGGAAGCACCATATGAAAGCCAGGGCACCAGCCAGGGCTCGGGCATTTCATCCAGCTGTGAGGAGTCCTGCTGTCCCGAGGCTGCCGTGACACTCAAGCTGGACCCGAGGCCGTGGCTGCTGGGAGTGTTCCTGTATGACATGTGCACGAGTGTGTGTGTTGTGAAACAGAAATTGCTACCCACCCACTATACTCATCCTGGTTAATAAATAAATTTTAAATTTTATGGGATGGAGTGCTGTGGCAACCCCTAAATTCTGCTGTGACACCTTTGCTTCACTTAGTCCTACTTTTTCTTTGTCATTTTTACTTTCCATCTTCTCAGACTTCTTCTGCACTATGACCTCTCAGTGAGATTTAGGGTCTGATACACCTTCAGCCCTGCAATATGTGCTCCATCTCCTGCAACAATTCAAACTCTGTCTTTTCAAGACTTTGTTTTGCCTTTATTTTCCCTCATAGAAAGAATTCCTCTTGTGACTTATCTGAACATTTCCTATCCACACCTGTAAATAAGACTATGCTTTAAATGTAAAATATTTTCTTGTATTTTTAGACATCACATTAACTTGCCTATAAGCAATGGATGTATATGGAACGAGGATTTCTCTAATTTTCAGAATAACCAAAGGGTGTTGAAACACGTGCTATTCTCACAAATTATTGTTCTTTTTTTAAATCTTTTTTTCTTAGGTAGTTTCAGTCCTTTTATGTCACATTTTAGTTTCCCTTGAATATAGTGGTTCTGCTGAAAGGCTGAGCACCACTAAAGTCTGTACTTCCTTTCATTATGCTTCTTGCTCTCTTATTCTGATTAGGTTTTGTACTCTAATATTTTTAGTTTTCTGATTTGTTCTGGTAATTTCTATGGTCTGAGACATACCTGCAAGAATTTTTTTCCCCTCTAACATTACAATCTAATCTGTTTGTTATGCAGCTGGCATCATCATATTCTTTTTCTAAATCTAATCCAAGCTGTAAATCTAATGCTCTTTTTTTTCTTAGTTGTGCTTTTCTTACAGGTTTTGACAGGTTTCTGATACCTGTTACAGTCTAATCTCAAGTTAAGAATTTGTCAAAGCTTTCTGAACAGCCTATTTGTCTCAACACTCTCGAATATGTACTACATGAATCCACTTCTTGGATTAAAATGATTGTTAAATTTCAGTAACATAATATGTTAACTAGCTTGCTCTTTCTCATTTAACTGTTGCTTCTTAAATTAATCTCATACTCTGCAATATTAAAATGAGAAAGCCTGCCTTATTCCATTTTTCTTCTCAGGGTTTCCCCTTGGCTTCACAAAGATACAATTATCTTTCTTGAACCTTTTGAGTCGTCTGCTGTACTCCTGGAGAGTTTCAGCCTCTTTAGATTTTTAAATTCATGCTCCACATTGTCCAATTATTCCTTTTCTATTCCACCGTTTCTCAAGTCACTCTTCTTTTTCAACCGTCACTCCTGATACCATGCTGTAATTATAGACAGTGACTGGAGAGAACTCTGTCCTAGAGATTATACTCTAGTGAGTTTCTAACATAATAATTCTACTTAATGGATCTCGGTCAAATATCAAGTGTCCCAAAACTACCAAAGATTTCTCCAGCATCTAGATCTGATTTAATAACCTGGGTTAATTTTTACAGTTTTCTCACAACCTTTTGAAATTATCTACATTGTTTACTAACCAAATCCAATAAATGTCTAATGCAGTTACAGTTAATTGGTAGGAGCTGATAACAGGGACTCACTGTTTTCTGTTAATGTCATATCTGGAGGCAGCAGTACAGCTGCCTCCCTTTAATCCTACTCTGTTAAGCCTACTGGGAGAAGCCACCCAGCTCCAGAGAGACTTTGTTTCAATCCCCTCCTTGTCTGAGGATTTTCAGACTTTTGTTTTCTGATGCTGAGGAGAATGCTGACAAGATCAGCTCCATTATCTTGGCCTCAGCATCATGATAAGAGAGAAATCTGGTGTTTAGTTAGGAAGACTGCAAAATCATATTCACCTTTCTCTACATATGTGCTCTTTACTGGCTAATATCAAGACATGCTGATGATCTAAGATATACTTGATATTTATAGTAGTATTAGCAGACAAAGGTATGAATGTAAAGGAAAAAGTATAAGAAAGTGCATTTTTGCAGCCTTTTATGGTAAGAAGAGGTTGCTTATATTGATCAGGTACCATGTCTTCTGTTGGAATGGTTGCACAAATATTTGCTCTTCACTGGAATGAATTTAGTTTGAAGAAAATAACTCTAAATGAGCACCTTTGTCTTACCTACTTTGGAGGTAGAATTTTTCTTAACTATGTGCTTAAAACCAGTCTAATTTACATTCTCAATTTAGATGTAAGAAACAATATTTTTAAAAAAATGAAGACCAGTGCAGGTTAAACAGTTATTAGCTTTTAAATTCAAGATTTCCAAACAAAGATAATTCACATATAGCCAGATTCACAGTGCTGAAAGTACCAAAACATTCTTCCATACATCAGTTTTGCAAGGAACAGTGTAACAATCATGCTATAATTGCTAGATAACTAAACATTTATGTGTATGTAATTATATTGTAGTTTTTAGCTACAGATGCCTATAGAGAATCTAGAGTGATATTATATGCCATTAGGTAATTTATTCTACAATTACCTCATAGATTTATTTAGCCAGTGAAGTGCCAGCATAGAAATTACCAAATAGTATGGATGTTTTAAAAAAAAACCTAGAAGATTATATAACAGTCAAGAAGGGTAAATATGGCCTTTGAAAACTTAAGTTGAACTTTTCCTTTACCTTTGCAAACTGTTTTTTCTCAAGAATTTGTTTACTGAAAGTGTTGAAATATAAGTGGAAAGAACATAAGTAACAAGGGAGTCCATACAAAGAAACAACAAAATATACACATATTGACTTGGCAATACAGAAAGGACAATATGAGAACTGAATAGAGCGAGCTCTAACAGGCTGTGTAATTTTTCCCCAGTGAGCACATAGTGCATTTAAAATTAAATTTATCTGAGGAAGTAGAAACCTTTCTGTAGGTAACAATTTTAAGTGTTACATGGAAGAACCAGACAAATGAATAGATTTTTTTCCATCTTCAAATTAAGTAGAACAATTTTATCCCTCATACAGCCGTGTATCAGAGAGCACATTAGGACTGTGATTTTGTGAACTTCGTGAAGTTTGAATTCTTGATTATATTTAGGAAAGTTATATCCTCCTGGAAAAAAAATATCCACCCAAGAAATAGTTTTGTAATGTTACATACTTAATTAGGAGGGGCAGTAATAGCAACATTAGCAGTTTTTTTCTCTTCTTTTGAGAAAAAATGTGAGGGGGTCAGTACACAAACGCTGCAGTCCTGCCATCATCAGTTTAACTAACTAGTTATCCTCTGCATGGAAGTGGAAATTCTCTACTGTTGTATTTTCTCTGTGGTTTCTTGCATTTCCTCTAGCTTGTCTGGTTTGCACCCCAACCAAGCTGTCTATGAAACCTAGGGGACTGACCATAGGCAAAGCAGTTGTACTGCCTGGACGTAATTTCCTGCTAAGGGTAGTAAAGAATAAGGCTTCACTGCTGTTTTGCTTTTGTGCACAGTTTTCACACTCTGTTCTGCCTTCTTCCCTCTTGCTGCTGGCATCCTCCTTATTGGGGTTTTCAAGAATCTTTTTTTTCTTGAGAAAAGTAGAGAGGAAAAAGACTGCCTCTTCTCAATGTGGCAAAAAGAGACAAAATTCTTGCAAGTTAATCTCCGGAAAGGAAACAATTCCTACCTACTTGACTCTTCAACTCATGCTAATATCAGAGGTTCTGAAGCTTGAAGTATTACATTCAGTGTAAACTGGGACTTTTCCTTCAGGGAAAGTCACAGTTGATTGAAAAAACCAACACAATTTAAAATGCCAAAGTAAAGGCCTTTTGCTTTCATTTTCAAATACACTTTTAAGGAAAATGAATTTGATTTAGAAAAAGATTTTTTTAAACCTATTGAAGTTTATATGTTTGCAGTCAGTTAACTTTGTATGGACAAAATACATTGCAATGATTTCCTTCAGCTTTCTAAATTCAGTTTGAATGTTAAAAAAATAATGTGCTCTAGACTTAAAGATGTCTAATATGAAGTAGTTTCAAATAAAAACACCAGGGATAAACTAGATTTGTTTCTAGCTCTGACAGCTGGAAAACAAAGTAAGCCAATGTAAAATGTTTTCAAGTAAGTAAAAGAAAACAGACCTCTGAGCTGGTTAAAACTAGGGAGCTACAATTCCTTAGCTCAGCTCTCAATTTCAGACTTTTCTATATATTTTCTTTTCATTAATGCCATGTTCTTCAAGTTCATTCTGATTTGTGGGAAGTTTCCGTCAGTAGGAACTGTGTGTAATGGATGAGATGGTGAGCATTGTTGTCACTTCAAAAAATGATGGATTAAGGGACAGAGGGTAGGGATCTGGAAGATATTAAATAGATCAGTAGACAAGTTGTTCTCTCCTTAATCATCATTATTTACAGTGAAAACAAAAGGAGATTTGTGACAGTGGGTCTGAGGTTAGATGGTCTAGCCAAAGCCATACTCTAAGTGCATCCTTTAAGTCTCTTCATTAGCTGGAGGAAGTTCAGATCCTTTTCTCTACTGTTTCCTTCTATCAGCAAATATGGAACAATGACCCTTGATTTAAATAGATAGTAGATCTTGATTTAAAGAGATGACAATCTGCTAAAAGGCAAAATTTTGAAGTATAATTAGGCAATACCAGCCAAGACAATTCTCCCCAGGGACAAGATGTAAGTTAGAAGCAGCTGATGACCTAAGATCCTGTAAAGAGCTAGCTGTTTATTTTCTCCTAGAAATCAATCTATGATTGGATTAGTGTCACAGTCATGCAGAGAGACAGACTATTATTCTATCATTCTTATTAATGAGTAACATTCTTTATATTTTAATATCTTGCTCTAATTATTTTAAGAAAATTAAGACCATGCATTGGCCAGTCAGATTACTTACATTATCTCTCATCAGTCTCTGCATCTCAGAAGATAAGGACAGAATAATGTGGTTACAGTGGTTATTTCTGAGTCAGAGCGGGGGTGTAATCAAAAAGTAAGCATCTAATCTTCATAGCTAGAAAAGTTAAGCTGGTTAAAATCACTCCTTTTCTTTTTTTTCCATGCTCAAAGTCTCAGTCTGGCTTTAAAACTGTTTGTGTTAAGACTGAAATAGTTCACTAGTCTGTGCTACCGTCTTGTCCTCAAAAAGCTGCACGTGGCTATAGCTGCCTTTTGCTGCCTCTGTTAGTTCTAATCCACCATCTCACGAGAGCCATGTAGGCTGGGTGAGGTCCAGGACCCGAAAATATTCAATATCAGACCAAAAGATAAAGGTGCTCTCTCTGAGCAAAAAAGACATTGGATTTCAAGCTAGGGAGAAATTCTACTGTATATGGGAGGAAGATCTGCACTGCTACTTTGGAAAATCCCTACTGACAGCTCAGTCCTCAATTTCCAAGAAATCAGAACTCCGCTTTAAGGCTTTAAAGTGAGTCTTTCACATTAGGGGCTGCTGGTATTTCCTCTTATCTCCCCAAATTCAGATCTGGCTCTGATAAATATTTCAGTGACATAGATAAAAGATAACATTTTCATGCCATACAAACACAGGCAGAGCTGGCTGAAGGTATAGGCAAAACAGGGAGTTGCCCAGGACAGGCAACCTTCTGGGGGTGGCAGTATAGCCACAGCCCATTTCTTGGCCATTTCTGATGGACCTCTGGAAATCACGCATATAGCAGATGCTGCCATTTGAAGGGGGTTTGTGCTGTTTGGAATAGCTGTGGGGCTGCAAGGGAAAGGAGGGATATCCCGGAAGCAGTATGTTTTGCTCCTGCTTCTCCCTTTGCGCCTCTATTGCACAAGAGCAGTACGCCAAGCCTTGTAGGGGTCTTCCCTCTGCCTCTTCTCTTCCTACTGTGGGGTCAGGCCCAGCCTTTCATCCTTGAAGTAACAAGACTGAGGAGCTCTCAGGAGTCTCTGAGCTCAAGTTTGAAAATAATGTGAATACAAAGAATAACCCTCTAGGGTTAAAAACTAAGATTTCTTCTTGTCTACAGAGGTAGCTTAACAGCTCAAAAAAGCTATTCAGAGACAGCAAGGACAATGGTAATTTTTGAAATATCATATTTTTATGTAGAAATCAGAGAAGACTCCAAACTGCGACAAGGGACCCAGGCCTTTATGTGAAATTTTCTGAACTTCTGTGCTGTTTGGTGGTTGAATTTTTATATAGTTCACAATCAGCAGACAGAGAGAGTGGTGAGCCATGACATTTGGACATAAAGACATAGACTGGATACAGACCAATCCAAAATGCAGAACATTTAATTAGAAAAGAAATTCCCACAAGATAGTTTAAAATTCTATTTGCTTAAGATTTTGATACTGGCTTGAACTGATTGTCCCTATGTAGCTGCCCAGAGCTTGCTGCCAAAATGGTTTAGTTTCAGACTAGAATGGAACATTTCTGGATAAAAAGAAGAAGCAGTTTTATTGCATACTGTTGGACTGTTACAGCCAGACTGAATGTTGATTAATTGTCCAAAATATTTTTTTTTTCTGTCCCTCGAACAAACTATGTTTCCAGGACATTACAGTTGGCAGAGGGATGGAAGATCAGCCTGCTGGATGGAGTGACCATAGACGTTGACAGGTTCACATTTCTTCACTGGCATGACAAAATCAATATGCTATTTCCCATTCTTAAATATGACCCAGAAAAGGCAATGTATTATCAAGAAACTTCCAGATGCAGAGGAAAGTAAATAAACCAATCCTACCATATTTCACTATCCATAACCTCTACAGGCGTTTCAGGCAGGATCCGCACAGCGCCAGCGCACTGCCACGCAGAGAGATGGCTCTGCTACCTCTGAATAACACTATCAAGTACTGGCAACAGCGCAATGCGATACTGCAGCCTGCCTAATTAACTGTGTGGAGAAGCTGAGTATGTTTGCAGCAGTATACTGTCACACTATTGTCTGTCTGCCGCCTAGGGTACCCAAGCTAGCTCATTCAGACATCATTTAAAACCTCCACACCCATCGAAGATAGTAAATATTATCAGTGCTAATTGCTTATGCTTGGGTGAAGCTCCCTGCAAACATCTGTGAAGCTACATCATTATCCTCCTTCGGATCCCTCATTAAAGCTCTCCTTTGCCATGATGCCTACAAAAAACTTGTCAACAGTTAATTTCTGGGTGTGTTGAGATATCTGCTTGTCATGCTGGCTCCGGCGTCACACTGGCTCCTTGCACTTCCCCTCTGCCTCTGCTTCCCTCTCTTGGCTTGTGTTAGGACTCAAGGACTGAGGACCACCTTTTGTTTTGATGTCCACTGCTTGGTTCACTGAATTAAAACCCCACAGGAAAATACTTTTCTGAGTTTGCTGAAAAATTTGAGATATATATAGGAGAGTGCCAGAAGAACCGTTCACAAATTAGAGAAGATGCCTTAGAGAACACAGTCAGCTTAGTTAACCAAGAAAATGACTGAGAGACAACATAACTAGTGTAAATAAGGTCCCTTCAGGGGAAGAATATACAAAGAGCTCTTTAGTAGCAAAAGACAGAAACAAGAAATGATGGATAACAGTTAAAAAACAAATTCATATTAGGAATAAGCTACTGATTTTTAACAGTCCAGGTGGTTAACCAGTGGAACAAAGTGGTGAAGAGGTGAAGAGCTGCTGTCTCTTGATATCAGGAGAGGAATGCTGCTCAGATGCAGGTCATGCATTGCTGGACTCCACTGGAATACAACAGCTACTGATATGTAGGAGGTCAGTCCAGAAGATCTTCTCTGGTCCCTTCTAGCTTTATGAGTCTGCAATAAGTGGGTAACAACGCTGTGAGGACTTCAAAGATGCTAGATTCACTTAAATGGCTTGTCCAATCCATGCGTGGAAAGACAAAAGATATGTCTATCTGCAGTTTTGCTTACCTATTTAAAATTGCTGATTTTGCTTTCTTTCTGATTTCAGGTGAAATATTGGCTGCAGAATATAACCAACATATCTGCACTGAGGAGGAAGTAAGGTAAGAAAAATAGCTTATTTGTTTCCAAGGGGAAAACACACAACAAGTCCATATAGGCGACGTTGCTCTAAATTATTTATAGCACTTATTAGAAAAGCAGAGGAAGTTTTGTAAAGTGCAAATGAGCTGATTCATATGATTTTTATATGTGAAAGAAAATACCTAGAAGAGTAGTCAAATTCTAAATTTAAACAGTTTATAGTCAGGTTAGTAGAATAGTTTACACCAGCCTCCTTAAGCAGATTTTTTTATCTTTATGTTTAAGCAAACTTGGAGTAAAAGTCTTTCAGAAGGCTTCTTTTTGTCCATTGCTTGTGTTGCTTATAGATAGTGCCAGTTTATTGCTTTAAATAGTCAATACCACAGATACTTAAAAAGCCCAATTTATGTGCAGAGGACATCTTACCATGTTCTTCACGCAGTTAGCCCTGGATTGTGTGAAAGCTTAGTTCGCATCACTGAACTATTTAATAAAGCAGTGACCTTACCAGTAGCGTACATTTACACTAAAAGTTCAGAATTACAGTACCTACAAAGGTAATGAGAAAATGGTTACTCCAGCTTACACATTGAATTCTCCAGGGAATTCTATGTGCAGCAGTGATATTGCAGATCGGTAATTCCCACATTTCTTCTTTGGAGCTTCTAATAAAACCAAGGTTGAAAAACTGCTTCAAGTGAAGAAAATATTTGTGAAATTTATTTGGTTTTATTGAAGAGTCAAACACATCCCTTACATTCTTGAAAGAAGCTTGTTCAGATACAGCCAAATTGTAGCAAAATAAAACTATATTTAAGCCATGTGCTCAGTGAAAAACACTGATGTAATACTGTGTTTCAGTGATTCTGAATACCTTTTCTCACCCATCCTTTACTGTGAAGGAAGAAAGAAAATGTGTCCAGGTCAACAGTACTCAAAGTTTTTTTGTGGATGGGTGATGCTTTCTCAATGAACCACAAACAAGAACAAGAATGTAAGAACAAAGCTGTGAGTTGGAGACTAACAAGAATAAGACTTTGACAAAATGCAGTCAGTCCTGACATTAGTTACTAGACTAAAAATGTCGAGTCTATTTTCTCTGAGTTATATCAGGCTTGAATTTCACTTAACTAGGCAGAGCTTTCCTCACCTCTGTTTCCAATTAGACTAATGTATAGTAATTGCTACTGTTATTCTGCTTATCCACTAAAAATATATAATTTAAATCAGGCTCTAGTAGAACTGTAGATAAATGATAAAAATACTGGGCACATTTAGGCAAATTAATTGTAGAAAAGTAATAGATTATAGATTATAAAATAAAATGGGAGTCTCAGCATGTAAAGTTTTTTTTTAATGCTTAATTTATTACTTCTTGCTGGTCAAGCAGAAGGCATAGTAATTTCCCCATAAACATGCTGATCAATATTTAGATAAAGCACCTAATACAGTTTTATCAAACTTTATAGGGCTATAAAATGGGTTTGAATAAAAAGTTGAGAAATGAAAATAGTAAACAAGAACTGTCACAATAATTACTTACAGGCTGAAGACTGCTTCCTTCCATGCTCCCCAAACTAATAAAAGATACTTTTGCACGGAATACAGAGTAGGGTTCATATTGATTCAACTACTGCTATTTTCATTTGTCATTACAATTAAGGCTTTTGGATAAGCCAGCTCTGCTTTAAATAACATGAAATTGTGATAGGCCCCAAAAGATTGATTTCCTGGAGGTGGTTTACCTAAGCCTTTGCCTGATTGATCTGCCCACAGATCTGCCTTGTGGCTTTCCACTTTTCTTCCTGCCCAGGGCTCTTGTAGGTGAGTTGAGAACTACCCAATACCTGGATCCCTTCGAATTCTGCTTATACTGCTTTGACCAGAAAGGAGGGAGTCTGGGAAGAAGCAGAGAAAGCAGAGGCACCCTGTAGCTAGTGAAATAACTTATTTTCTGGATCCTTCCAAACCAATGCTGCTTTAAGGCAATCTGTTGCTCTGGAAAAATCAAAGCTCCTGGTTTTCTGCAGGGACTGGGAATTGACTACAGAAGACATGCCAATAAGTAAATAGTGCAGGCTTTTCCTTTCTAGATTTTACTGCTATGGACTTTACCACCGGAAAACAATTTTTGCACCTCCTTGAAGGATTTCTGCCTTTGTGTTAAAAATAAAACAAATATTTAAAGTTATAGGAGACATCCCAAATCTTGTCTAGTGCTGACTGCTGCTTTAGGGACTTTACTTTCTTATCGTGCAACCACATGTGTGATTAAATTATCTCCCCTTACATTGACAGCTTTGTTCTTGTTCTCTGATAAAATTTTCCTTCCTCCAAAAGATTCCTGTCAGGAACTTTCCTCCTTCCAAGTGATTCTCCTATAAAAGGAGAGAATAATATTTGGCACAGCTGACTTCAAGGAACTTTATTTGCTATTTAGAAAGGGATTCAGAAAATGATTGTTAACCTTTGGAAGTTTTAAACTTTTGACATTTGAAAAGTCAGGTTGTATTGGCCTAAGAAGCAAACCAAATCTTAAGGACAGATAGGTAATGCAAGGCAAATCACAGTCTCAGAGTAAGACTGATAAAGGAGAAAGCATAGGCTTAAAAGCCGGCTATGTGGTGTTGATAAAGCAATTGCTGAATTATCAATGCGTCTCCAGCTGTTACTTTAAAATTGAATCTTTTAAGTAAGATGGGGTCAAATTCTAATCCTTCCTCCCCCAGATCTGAGCAACTCCCATAGAAATCACCTCTCCCCATATCTGGCAGAATTTGGCACTTTCTTTTCAAGTGAAGCTGGGAATCCTACTTCACTGAAAGCAGGGATTCCTATTTAGAAAATAGGAATCTTTATCTTCCTTTCAACCAGTAATAGCTATAGGTAGTTGTGGTTTAACCTCAGTCAGCAACTGAGTACCACACAGCCGCTCGCTCACTCCCCCTCCCCACCCCCCGTGGGATGGGGGAGAGAATTGGAAGAGTAGAAGTGAGAAAACTCATGGGTTGAGATAAAAAG
>NW_008825108.1:5342890-5346274 GCF_000699105.1 Pygoscelis adeliae | reverse complement strand
TCGGTTATCACAGAGGTGCTACCATTGCCTCTGACTGGCGCGGCCTTGGCCAGCGGCGGGTCTGTCTTGGAGCCGGCTGGCATTGGCTCTGTTGGACATGGGGGAAGCTTCTAGCAGCTTCTCACAGAAGCCACCCCTGTAGCCGCCCCGCTACCAAAACCTTGTCATGCAAACCCAATACATACATGAACACTTCTTTTTTTTGTATTTCACAGCTTATTTTTCATCATTGAAATAATTTCAAAACTCTGCTAATCTTGACTCAAGTTTGTCCTCACTTCTTTGGGTATCATCTGCTTCATTTATGTTCTTCATCTGTTGTCATTTTATATAGATAGATATTCAATTAAATGACTGACATCTATCTATGTCCTCACTGTAGTGCTTGACTGGCACAGATTGCACCACTGATAATATCTGCACATAGAATATTAAGTATGAGGAAACAAAGGAAACAGTAACTACATGAATCGGAGAAAATATACCCACAAAATGATAGCACCATAAAGCGAGTTAAAAAGGAATAATAACTTCACGACAAATGCACGACTAATAGGGGCCATTTTAAAATGGGCATGAGAGTGAAAAACAAATAAACAAACAAGCCACATAAAGTATCAGCCTGTCTTCAGAGGGAATTCAAGCACTGCAGGAAGGTAGAGTATTTTGAAAAGAAATTACAGAGTCAAGTTGTAGAAATGTGCCAGCATTTCTTGGTAGGAAGCAAGACAAACAATGACTATTTGTTGTACATGATTTCAAACATGCATACATCTGGTCCTGGGACTGCAGTCAGAAATATGTTGCCGTGATCACCTGTGAAGCTGTATTTGTCATGGCAATCCTCACCTCATTGTTCCAGTATGCAGGTGAGTGTGGATTTAAAGGAGAGTAGAGAAAATAAAACCAATCTTTCCTTTCAGGGTGCTACTATCTGTACGTGTTTCTAGCTGGAAACTAGTCCTGCTGTGTCATGGTTCTGCATGGAGGCATTGCTGGATTTCATCATTGCTGCGTCTGAGGTTGTACGCAAACAGTAAATTAAAGAAAAAATAATCAGAAAAAATAAGTCAAAGAGATTATGTTGTAGCATGCTCATCACGTAAATGACTGAAGAAATGTGAAATGCTTAAAATGAAATATACCAAATGTTACAAATGCTTGAGCACTGCCAGTGTACTCCATAACCAATATCACAAATAATATTGACATGAGTCATTGCTAACACTCCCCTTCCTGGGCCTTAGGTGCTACAAAAATCACCTAAGAAAGCCCTCCTCTTACCAAAAAAAGGCTTTGGTAATTTTCTTCTCTCTGTATCTGAGACTCATACAGCACTTACACTACGGATTTTTCCATTTACAATACCTGCAGCAAAAGGACAGCTAAATCAACAAACTGATTTTCACAGCTATTTTTCCTTCTTATTTCATTTACTTGGTGATTTTCACACTTGTAATTTCAAGAACTACAAGACAAAAGAAATTGCAGTTATACAATGAATGTTTGAGCTGGACATTAGTAAGTGGTAGTATTATGTTCATACATCTTTGACATCTTTCAGTGTTACTGCAATCACAGAGACAAATGCAGGCTTTTCCTGCAGTAATAAGCCAATCATGGCTCTTCGACTTAATAATGAAAACACCATGCAATAGGAAAATTGCTAACATTTTCCATAAAAATGAATGGAAATGAGAAAATCCGTTGCCATCTATCACTGGCTTTTTAGAATGAATAGCTCTATTCAATGTCTTTTTAATGTGGTTCTACTAAACTTTAAACATCCAAACATTTCTTTATTATTTTTATCTTTATATTGCTTGATGTATATTAGGGATGCAGTGTGTGGTTTGCTGGAAATTCAACTTCTGCAAAACAAGACCCTCTGGAGCTCAGCTCACAAGGTTCGTTGTAATGGTGTTGATTCATGCCATACCTCCTGTTAATGATATTGTACATAGCAAGCACTGAATGACATTCCTAGGTGGGAAATCATGCCACCAGTCCAGTGGGAAATTTGCAGTACACCGTGCTCGGGAACCAAAGCAGTTGTTGAAACCATATGATAATGTTCAGAACTAGAGCACAGTATAGTTTTGTTCAGAGCTAGACACAATGTGGTAGCATTTCTGAGATGAGGCTTAAAGGTAGAGCTGGGAAAATGATGGGTTTTCTTTTTTTTTTTTGGTTGGTTGGTTTGGTTTTTCTTGTTTCTGGGGGTGAACTAGAAATCTTGTTCTTTTTCTTTTCTTTGGTTTCAGTTCAGGTTGAACCATTAAATTAAATTAAATTCCTTTTGGGTTTTTTTGAGGGAGGATCTAGCAAAACAAAAAACTGGACAAAAATACTTGGCAGGGGGAGGATAAAATTGAATACATTTGGGCTTTTTTTTTGGCAAATACTTCAGTTCAGAAAAAAATCTAAGCAGCACCATTCACGAACTGCACTGAATGCATATTTGTCTCTGTAACAAACCCTCCAGAGAAGAGTTTGGATGCGCTCCCGAAAGAGCATTTCTATTTTTATCCAAACATCACAGCCTTGAAAAAATACTAGAAAAAGGTATTTTTTCTAAATACCTTCATTTAGAAAAAGGAGGGAAAAACTACAAATCTGTTCCAAATTAATTCCAGATATTGATACTGTGGCTAGAAATATAAACCAAAAGCTATTGTTCTCAGGTCAGTAAAATTTATTTAGGATCAAGGCTCTGGATTGAGAACTTCATTTAACCCTAAAAGCTGCTGTAGACCTTTGAATATTTTACCTGGACTTTACTTTCAGTGTTCCAACTCCACGGCTGTCACTGAGGATTCCTGGCTAATAATAATGCCAGGAGATCGAACTCACCTGTGTTTGGGCACTTCTTTAAGTTCTTTGGTGAAGCTTCAGATTTCCCTAGGAAGATGTGAAACATTTTGACAGAAAAGTTTGCCTTCAGGTTAAGAGAACTGAAACCCTTATATGTCTCTTCCCCATCTTTCTGTAGCTCTTTTTCTCCCTGTCTTTGTCTCCCTCAAAGCTTCCAAATTTCTGTGTTTCCTAATCTATGGCTCCCCTTCTTCCTAGCTCTTGCATAGGTTTCTTTCATGTTTGCCTTTTCATTACTTCCACATCACTACATTTTTGCACAGAAGGAAGTACAAAACCCACCCTCATTTTTTTTTAGACTGTTTCTTACCTTTCAGGTGTTGGCTGCTGCTGAGCAGCCTGAAACCAAGAGACAGGCAGGGTGTCTTGGCCACCTTTGCTGCAGCCGAGGGGAAGAGCCAGCGCAGGTCCAGGAAGGAGCCCAGCACAGCCGGGAGATGGCCGTCCGTTGCTGCCATGGTCATGGGGCAGTGCCTGGGAAAAGGGACTTGTTTTTCTCAATTCTGTAAG
>NW_008825108.1:5323513-5342867 GCF_000699105.1 Pygoscelis adeliae | reverse complement strand
TTCCCTGTGAATTGGGATATGAGCTCATCACATAAATGACATTGATTTTTATTTTTTTTTTACTGGTTAGGATTAAGATGAAATTTAAAAATATGATCTCACAGAGACCCTTGTGAATAAAGAAAGATTTGATTAGAAGCAGCAAAGCTTCATAGTGTGAATGCAATGTGGGCAGGAAGGCAATGTGGCACAATTGAGACACCATAAGGTGGATTCATCTCCAGCAGGAGGGGAACCAGGCCAGCAGACCAGAAGTCCACTCTCCAGATGGATCAGCCCAGGTGTGTCAAGAATACACTTAGGTGATTCTGGTCTAAAATTCTTCAACGCTTCCCTTGTGTTCATACCAGTTAAAGCAAGGTATAAATGCATGAAGAGCATCTGCTTCACTGTCTCAACCCATAGAACTGGTGTAATGAACAGATAGCTTTTTAATGTCACATTTACCTGCATGAAAAAGAGAATAGAATGGTGAAAAGGAAGAGCAGCTTTTAATCTTATTTCCTCATTTCTGAGTTGACATCGGGAAAAGAAAGAAACTGAATAATCTCTGTAATCCAACTGCAGGAAGCATCACCAAAACTAAATTTTAGTGACAGACAAGAGGGCATTGAAAAGAAAGAAATTTAACTACCAGGATGATAAATACCTTTTAAAATACACCTTTAAAAACATAAGAAAAATAGACAGAGGGGATGTAAAAGAAAAGCTGTGGGTGTGGAAATATTTCTTTTTAAATTAATTTAATAAAAACATTCCCTGTAGCTTGCTTGTTACACTTAGTTCCACTTTCCATTGTATTTGCAAAACTCAAACTCGGCAGAAAGCTGAAGGGGAGAGAAGCATTTATAAATCGGTGTACGTCTCCAAATGATTAATGTAGCAGTCATGTTCTTTCTCATCAGTTCAAGACCACTTGCACATCTATAGAAATCGGGCGTGAGGTGTGCTGAAGCATATTAAAATCACTTCTTCTACTTTTGTACTGAAGAATCGTTCCTGCTCTTACTTTTGTACCAGTTAAATGAGAAAGAAGGCAATTTAGCCACTATCACATGCAGCCTGAGGCAAATGTGTCATATAAGCTTCACTCAGAAAGATATTTTAAGATACTTATTTATTTTCTTTTAATACAGCTTAAAGACAGCACTTAGGAAAATGCATTGTTTTCTACATTTTTTGCCTGACTACCCTTGACTATTATCTATCTATCCAAGATAGATAGATAGTACATTATCTATCCAAGAATCAAGGAGCTGGATATGGAAAATTCCTGTTAGATCATATAGTTTATCTCTCTCTAAAAGCAGGATTATTTCTTACAGCAGAGATTATAACCCGGTTTTGAGATGTTACACAAAGGTAGAGTCAACTTTCTTGCCTCTTTCAGTTCATCCTACCAGCCAGGGTCTCAACTCCTCTGCAGTATTTCTCACTAGAGGAACACCATTGACTGCCTAGCAGCTTCAACCAGCTTCTGTTCAATTAGGTTATGTTTCCTTTAACATATAGACAGCTAGGAGGGGTTTATTTTGCAATCAGTGGGGCTGGTATTACTGCCTGTAGCTCTTTGTTTTCACCCGTGCTGCCAGAGTCCAGCTCTGCCCGAGGTAAAAGACAGTCAGTAAAGGTGGGATTTAATGAACCTAAGTAGTTTTGCTTGACGTACATAATGGATCACTCCAATGACCTCTCCTAATGCCTGAGCAGAGGGACACCAACCTCACAGAATCAAACAATGGCTGAGGCTAGAGATCATCCAGTCTGATGCCCTGCTCAAAGCAGGATCAGCTAGAGTAGGTTGCTCAGGACTGTTTCCAGCCTGTGTTTCTGTATTTCCAGGGATGGAGACTTTACAACCTCTCTGGGAAACCTGTTCAAGTGCTTAACCACCCTCAGAGTGAAAAAATTTCTGCTAATCTTTAAATGAAATTTCCTGTGTTTCTGTTTGTGCCCGTGGCCTCTTGTCCTGTCACTGGGCACCACTGAAAAGAGCCTGGCTCCATCTTCTTTATTCCCTGCCCCCATCAGGCATATGTCCCTTGTCACAGGTCCCCAGCTCCATTTAGCAGCAAGCCCATGTTTCCCCTCATCTTTCTTTTGTTGCTGATAGACCTGTAGAAGCCCTTCATGTGGCCCTTCATGTCCCTTGCCAGGTTCAACTCCAGACTTTTCAGCTCCAGCTTAACCAAACGTAATTTGCCTGGTGGGATAACAGGCTGTGAAGATTCTGGGTAAACATGAAATGACCAGTGTCCTTAAAACTCAGTATGCTTCCCAAAGAGAAAATAAAACCAGCAATGATTTTAACTATCATGTATTCTAGGCAGGAGGCTTGGCTGAGCTTTAATTAAAATTGGGACTTTTGTCCTCATAGTGCTATCAGAAATAGATCTATATCATGTATTGCCCAAGCTGGGGTTCATCAAAGAAGTATGTATAAAATAAGATAGACCAGAAGATAAAATTGTAGAAGAGATGAAAGGAATGAATGTCCTATTGAGGTTTCTCTTTCAGCATTTCTCAAAAAAAAAAAAAAAAAAGGCAAAAGAAAAAAGCTTTCTGCAGTGAGGATATTTAAGGGTTGTGTTGATACATTAAATGGAGTGCTAGTTCCAGAACAACTCCCTCTTTTAATTGCAAAAAATGTTAAATAGGAAGTAGTTGTTAGCCAAGAATGATGTTCCTTTTTTCATTAGTTTACTTCTGTTAATATTTCCTTTAAAAGCAGCAATGAGCTATACTAATTCTCTATAATTTTCCTTTTTACAATAACTGCTATTTTTAGAAGGATATTTTGGGGAAGAATTTTTGCCTCAGTACCTTGAGAAAAAAAGATAATTTCAACAAAATAAGAGGATAAATGTATGTGCAGATAGAAGATGCATTATACTACATATATACTTTCTCTCTTTCTGTATGTATATGCACTATATATATCCTCACTGGATCTCCCAGTTCAAATCTAGATTTTCAATTTCAATTCTCCTTGCAGTTTTATGTAACAGTGATTTTTTTTATTTTTGTGCATGTTTATATTTTACCTGCTGGAGACAGATAATTCGGGTAAGTTTGACAGTCATCACCAAAGCCAAATCAGTGATTTACTGCTGTTTACACCAGCAGAAGTTTTGGCCCTCACACTGCAAGATCTTTAATCAAATGGAAAGGTTGACCCTCAGCAATGTTTAGTTCTGACTATTTTTGTAGCTGTATCCAAACACTGTGTAACAAAAGGGGATTTCTGGCAAACCTGCATAGACAGTATTTTTTGGATTTCTGTCTTTGGTGTTTCCATGATAATATGGCTGGGTGAGAATAATTTCAAATTAGTTCTTAGAGTAACGAATGAGATTAATTGAAACATTTTTGGACACAAAAGATTAAAGCATAAAACTCACCTCATTAAAAATATAGCTACATAGTGATGCTAGGTAAAGCAAATGGGTCTGAATAGAATTGCTTGAATACTGCAAAGCAGTGTTTGTGAGCACATCAATCACTTCAATTTTCATCGTTATTCACTTTTTCTGAACATTTAGGTGGGTAGGTTTTTGTGTTTGCTTGAATATTTCTGGGACGTCTGATTTTTTTTTCGGTACTCCTACTAGCAATGCTAACAAGGATGACCATACATGCAAAGGATTATTCATTTTTTGCTATTCGTTAGTCTCCTGGTTGAGAAATGCCAGTCATTGTGTCTGTCAGTAACTGAGGCCATATAATATGAGTCAGGGACTAATCAGACATTGTGAACAAGGAGTAAACAAAATGAAGAACTGATAAGTTATCTATCCATAGCTTAAACACCTCTGTCCAACCCTGCTTTTCCCAGTTTTTCTCCTTTGTTTGGACTTGTTTCTTTGCCAGTCTGTAGAATCTTTACAAATCAGAAAATGTTAATATTACTTTGCAAATATGCCCAAACGGAAGAGATCTTTTTGCAAACAAATAATATTTGCAATGTAATTTGACTTTTTCTTATATATGGGGTTCTAACTTTTTATACAACCATAAGAATTAACTAAGACATGGAGACTCATGCACAAGCTAGTAAATGGTTATGAGAGAAACAGCCTATGGATAGGGAGCATGAAAAATTGAAAAAGAGACAAGGAATTAAACTCTATTATTTCTTATTCCTTGGGAGCATGAGTTGCAGCTATGCTAATGGTTAGATCAGCAACATTTAGAGGCGCAAAATGATAATGGATCCACATGGCTGCTATGATAACAGTCAGCATACTGAATAATTACAGAGACATTGGTAGCATGTTGAGCTTCCCAGTGAATGTAATTAATATGGTCAGGGCCTCATTTACTCAGTGAAGCTCACTGAAGCCTAAATCTGGAACAAGGGCTCCTGTTTCTGCAAGGTTCTACTGTGAAAGTCATGGTGACTGCACAGCCACTCCAGAACAGAGGAGCAAAATGAGAGAATAAGAATTACGCTCCAAAAGCAGTCTTTAGGCAAAACACTTTCAAAAACCTTGTTCCATGAAAGTGCAGGGCTTAATGCTTATAATCAAGGCTTACGCTTCCTTTTTCACCTAACAGCCACATTGATTTATCTTAGTAATAGTTTGCAGCTGCCCTAAGAAGTAGCAGCAGTATGTGAGCCTTTGCAATGTTTAAGTTGTGACAAAATACTCCTCAAAGCCAGTAAGTATATTTGGTTTCTTTTTCTTTTCTGTTATGTCAAATGTACGTTTCCTTCCACTTGTGTTTTGTGCCAGGCTCTGCTTACAGTCGGGGCCAAATTCAGTCATGGTGAAGAACTGAACTCGTCTGAGGTCTAAATCTTTCAGCCCATCAGTTTACGGAAAAGGAACTCCATGTCTCTGGGTCTGGTTTCTTCCCTGATCTCTGGGGTTTTCCTTTCTTCTCCCAGCTCATCCCCGGTAGCTCCCTGTCGGCGCAGCCGGCTGCCTCCCCCTGGCACTCATTGTCTGCAGCCAGCCTCTCCTGCAGTCCCAGAATGGGACCTGCCAATGGTCATTCTTTATTAAACAGGCACCAATTATGATTAGATTAAAAACCCCAGAGTTTATTTGACACAAGTAATGGAAAATGGAGATAAAATCAAAGTAACTAAATGTAAGCAAAATAAATCATAACCAACATCTAGGCAGCCTAGCTAGTTAGACTAAACCTCATAATTGCAAGATATTGATTAAGTAGGACTAAAAATCTTATATCTCCTTGATGTTTATGTGGCTATTTTCAATAGTCATTTGAGTCTGGCAGCTCAAAAGTCCTTTCAACAGAGCTAAGATGTTTCTTTTCCTCTGATGGTTATTTCTTCCTGCTTTCTCCCCCTCTTTCAATACTCCTGGGCCAGTATCTTTATTTTCTTGTCTGCTAAAGCTCACTTACAGCATCACAGACTTTAGATTGAAGCCTATATATTATAACATATAAATATATTAATATATTGATTAATATTTTAGTCATGTAGTAATTTAATTAAATTTAGTTATTTAATAATTTATTTATTTAGTAATATATTAACATATATGAATCTGTT
Source organism: Pygoscelis adeliae (assembly GCF_000699105.1). Taxonomy (NCBI): domain Eukaryota; kingdom Metazoa; phylum Chordata; class Aves; order Sphenisciformes; family Spheniscidae; genus Pygoscelis; species Pygoscelis adeliae. The sequence continues at coordinate 5,337,340 of NW_008825108.1, read as the reverse complement.
AATATATATAATATAATATAAATATTTTAGTAACATTTATATCAGCATCAGAGTTCATACCCAGTTCACAGCAGCACAAAGGTAACCCATGATGCAAGGCGATGTGTCCCCTCCCCGGGGCTCTAGCAGTTGCACATGCTGCTCTTATGGCAGAACAGTGCCAACACACCTTAGAACAAAGCACAAGGCCAACCTCCTGATGACACCTCAGATTTTCTAAGTTTTATCTTATATTCTTGGATAGAGTGACATGTCTTGTGCTACCCTAGTAGTATCAGACATTTTGGAGGTGAATAAACACAGATTCAATTCCTCTTCTGCCAATGTTCTGCCTTGTGCCAGGGTGATGGTCTCATTGCGAAGCCCGACCTGTGAAGCACACCAGGGTATGTGCAGAACTCCAAAAAATGATGTAAAAACCTTTCATTTGAGGCTAGATAGGAAAATGTACAGAGGGGATGATGGCAGCTCATGCTAAATGTCTTTTATGTATGTTTTTAAAGACTATCTTCCTATTCTGACTCAAGAGCATAAAAAGTTTTGTTCACCAGTTATATGATTTGGGAAGTAATGAAAAGATTTAAATAATAAGCACCAGGCACCATCTCCCAATGAGAGAAAATCTGAAATATCGTACACAAAATGAATGTATCAAAACTTCATTTATTATCAACTAATTCAAGGAGAGCAGACCACAATTAAAATTATATTTTTATATGCCACTTATCTTCTATGCGATTACCTCTTGATTATTTGGATCAATTAATCTTGGTGCACCATTTGGTTGTAATAAGCTTCATAGCATTTTTTCAATTAAGAAAAATAATCACTTCTGCTCCTTAATTTTAAATGCTATCTCTCAACAAATATCTCATCTATCTTACTCAGAACTAATGTGTCACACAATTTTGGATTCATAGAAATATCGATTCTGAATCTGCTACCATTTCCTAGTTAAATGCTTAGTTCAGAGAAATCAGAGTAAATATCAGCACTTACAGTGAAGTGTCTTTCAAAATCCTTCCCACAGCTTTTTAATTTTCTTTTTTTTTTTTTTTTAATATACAACAAGCTGATTACTTCTCACAGCAAACTGAGTTTAGCTTACGTGGATATGTTGGAGTTGTATTCCATTTCCTATTCTCATCAAATCCTTTTTTTTAGTTCTTTTTCCTGTCCACAATTTTAGCATCATTTCTGATATTCAGTTCAAGATCAAGCAGATAATCTAACCTGGAATAAATTGGTGAGAATATCAGTTAGGTAAAAATAACACATCAGGAAGTTGCTTTTCAAATATCTTAAATTTTATTCCTATATAACACTGGTGTTAAAGTTTGGACTGTGTCATTGACAAAATTTTTAACCTGTTGTTACAAGGAAGGGGTAGTTTTCATAAGAGAAGAGGCAAACTGGCATGTATGGTAGGTGATAACGATGGGAAAGGAGTTATGTAGGTAGGTTTAGGTTTACAGTTTTAGTGTTGAGTATCCACACAGTATTTTCAGAGGTCACAATGCACCTCATTTCCATTTATGATGGTGGCAGATAGCAGATACATAATAGAAGCTGTATGCCAAAATGTAGTTAACCTTTTAAACCCACACCTACGAAGGTATGATGATATCTGGTGCATCTTCATGTCGAACATTTAGCTGCCTGGCTCGGGAGGCTCTCTGCATAAATCTGCTGTGTTGCCCTTTCCTGCAGCGCCCCTCTCTCAGGCTGAGTCTCACTGCCCCCTTACAGGGATGATGCCATGAGCCCCACATGAGAGGCAGTGAGATGCTCCTGGGTCTCACTGCCTGGTATAGGCTGGGGTATAGGGGTCCATGGGGAATGATTCCTGGCTTATCTTTGTATTGAAACTTGACCACTGCCAAGCTAGAAATGCAAAACTCCTAGCTCAAACTACTTGTTGTTTTCTCATTAGAGGAATATCAGCTTCAAGTGTGACAATGTTTACTTTTGTTTAGTGCCTGTTTGGGTTATTTAAAATGTGAATATTCTATTAACATGCTGGTTCCGAGTCATTAATGACTCAGTGTACTTAAAAGCTGGTGGCAAAGCTGAAGGTGATAATTCAAGGGGGTCATTAACACACTGGAAAAAAGGCCAACACTGTGTGAAACACATTATAATTCCAAATTTTCTACAAGATAGAGATGACATTTATAAAAAATATATCCTTGCAGTATTTTTACTCCTCTCTTTTTTTTCTGTTTTATTAGTTAATAATAGAATTAACTGACCAGTTGGAAAGCTTTTTTATAGCCAGTATATTGCATTCAGCTGCATGTGTTATGCACAAGTATTCTTTGTTTGTCTTCTTTTTTTTCCCGAGTAGGAAAACTAACTTTTCATCACATATGGGATCCATCATTATGAAACTTATTTTTATAAATAATAGAGCAAATTCTGGTCTTGCAATGCTATAAGAAGTAACTTCACTGAATTCAGTGGCTACATTGATGTAATATGTCAAAGAAAAGTATGACTTCAGGATTCTTGGTGTTCTGGCCAGAAATCCTGAGCTAGATCACTTCAGCAGTACTGATTTATAGCATTTGAGGTTCTGACCCTGTATTTAATCAGCCACATTACCACAAGGAATAAGTAAAAGCAAAATGTCAGCCAACAAGTATAAAGGTAACTAACTACCTCCAATTCATATAGTTCTCTGAAGAACTCTAAAACCAGAGAAGGTTTCAGTGTTACTTACTGCAGCGATATAGTGTAGAAATACCCCATCTGCTAAATGAATGAACTGGAAAAAAATGCACTACAATGGCATATTTTGGCTGTATGGCGTGCGTGGAGCAGACAACCCTGACAACAGGTGTAGCCATTGTTCTCTCAGACTCCTGCCATGAAAACGACATCCACCAAGATTTGGAGGTGAAGCAGTAGAAAGCTGATGCTCATGCTTCTTCTTTTGATCTTACCCCACATCATTAAAACATTACAGATAAGGAAGCTGAGAACAAAGTGTGTTTTAAACAGCTTGGAAGTCAGAGGATATTTAGCCACGTTCGGGCTTAGATGTTAACATAAGTGATTTTTAATGAACCATAAATGTTATTTTTAATTTGCATCTTTTAATTACACTCAGTGAAGTTCCTCTGTGAATTCGTGATGGGGGGGAGGAGAGGCAGAGGGCTGTCTTTTATTGATTGAAATGCTGTGTTTGCTCCTCATGCTGAGTAGAAGCCCATCAGAAACAGCCTGGCCAGAAAAGACGACTGTGATTGCTTCCTCTGGCTGCGCGTATAACGCAGACTCCCCTCTCATTACAATTGAAATGGGAACATGCTTTTCTTTTGGTCTGACTTCATCTATCTTTAACTTTCATCTAGAGGAGTTTAGTATTTCTTTCTCTGCTTCATCTAAAGACCATGATGATCAAACTTCTATTCACTTCATAGAATCACAGAATCACCAAATAGCTGAAGCTGGAAGGTGCCTGTGAAGATCATCCAGTCCAAACCGCCTGCTCAAAGAAAGGTCACTTACAGTAGGTTGCTCAGGACCATATCCAGTTGGGTCTTGAGTACCTCTAAGAATGGAGATTACACAACCTACTCCAGTGTTGACAACTCTTACTGTAAAATAAAGTGGTTTATTATGTTTAAATGGATTTTCCTGTTTCAGTTTGTGCCCATTGCCTCTTGTCAGTGGGTACCACTGAGAAGTCTGGCTCTGCCCTATTTACTCCCTGCCCATCAGGTATTTACACACATCAACAAGATCCCCCTGAGCCTTCTCCTCTTCAGGCTGAACAGTCCCAGATCTCACAGCCTTTCCTCACAGGACAGATGCTCCAGTCCCTTAAACATGGCCTTTTGTTGGATTCTCTCCATGTCTCTCCTGCAGCGAGGAGCCCAGAACTGGACACAGTACTTCAGGTGTGGCCTCACCAGTGCTGAATAAAGGGGAAGAATCATCTCCCTCAACTTGCTGGGATCTCTCTTCCCAATGCAGCCTAGGAGGCTGTTGGCCTTCTTTGCCACAAGGGCACATTGCTGGCTCATGGTCAACTTGTCCACCAGGATACCCAGGTCCTTTTCTCAAAGCTACTTTCCAGCTGGTCAGCCCCCGGCTTGTGCTGGTGCCTGGGGTTATTCCTTCTCAGGTGCAGGGCTTTGCATTTCCCATTGATGAATTTGATTAGGTTCCTCCCGGCCCATTTCTCCAGCCCATTGAGGTCCCTCTAAATGGCAGCACAGCTATAGGTATCTACTGCTAACTGGACTTCTTTCCAGTCAATCCAACTCAAAGTGATTTTGCCTGGTCATTATTCACTATACATTCCCTCAGACCTTGCTATTTGGGAACTTCAGTAAGAGGATTCTATATTTGTTCATTTATTTTGTGGATCACCAGTGAAAATACTGAGACACACAGAGAAAGGTTTCAGGAAATACGGAGAATAGAGAGTTTTAAGATGTGTGATAAGTCATATGGGCAGTTGTTTTATTTTTTGTCCTTTCCTCTCAAAGCCAGTTGGGGAGAGAGGGCAGTTTTAACTTCTGGATGGGCAGAGATTCAAAAAGCGAAAAGAAATAACAGTATTGATTGTTGCTGTCTTTTTCCCCTGCCAGTATAATCTACAACCTCCTGTCTTCCTGATCTTTGCCTCCACCCTAATTCTCAGCAGTGAAAGGTAAAGATGAACCAACATCATTCTGCTTCGAAGATCTGATTGTTCAGTTCTGGGAAACTGCATAGCAAGAACATGCTGGATGGACAATTTGAAACTGCAGTTACGTTGTTCTGGTACTGTTTTTAAACAGCTGGCATTGTCTCAGTTACTAGGTCATCTGGATATAACACTTAAATTATTTCATTTTTCTTTATAGCTTCTGTCAACTTCTTTCCTCATTAGCTTTAGCTACATTATACCACATTTTCCTCCCTGAGGCAATTCTCCCTTGTCTCTGGAGAGCATATGGGAAAGGGCAGAAAGGATTTACATATGGTACAGGACTGTTTTTGCTTTAAATGGTGTGTTCTTTTTTTTCCAGGGTGTATTTGGTAGGGATGCCAAATTAAGTTCTTCTCACAATATTTAGAAAGTTTCCCTTGGGTGCTAGAACACTATAGTCAGTAATTTTTCCTTATGTTTAGGATCAAAGCACAGTCTATAAAGTTCAGAAAGGGTACTCAAGGTCACTTCACTTGAGAAGTGAGTTGTTCTCACATTTTGTTTGACTGTTGCAGAGTAGAACTCTAAAATGTATTGCTTAAAACAGATAAATCCTGCTGAGGTTTCCCTAAAACCTTACTTAATAAAAGTTCCTTTAAAACAGGGGCATTGCCCCACAGAAAACTACTGTTTATTTATCTTTTATCAGTATGTGTGACCAGTTTTCTATTAGTTCCAAAATACATTGTTTTACGTATGCATGTGTCTGCCTGTCTCTGTGCTTTTTTATATGTGCATATGTATTTGTATACATATGTATATATACAAATATAACCTACTTGGCTTCTCAGACTTCACATCTTAGTATTTGAAGTGTTTTTTGTTGATGTGGGTGACCATGGAATAGATGCTGGTCATTAATACTACTAGACCCTGAGAGGCTTTGTATGTCCAAGAAGCTCTGGCTTGAACTTTTTACAATAGCTTTTGTTTTGTGCAGAGTTTTAACTTAAAATTCAGCTAGTTAGTCTGTAACCTTTCTATGTTTCTTTACTATGCTTTACATCACTGTCAACCAAGATACTGGATCACGACGTCTTAAAGGCACCTGAAATCTAAGATCAAGGGACCATCTTTTCCATCTCCTTGTGATGGTCCTAACCACTACTCATCACTAACATCCATCCTCCTTTCTCTCAGCAGCCCAGAGATTTTTGAGTTCCTTGCCACCTGCTGATACAGTTGCAAGTATAGTGATAAAAAGATCTGCCCCAAATCTGGTCTACAGCCTGAAAATTCAGATATCCCTCAGAAAGATATGCTTCATCCTTTTCAGGCTAAAGTGGAAGAATAATGTATTAAATGGGTTAGGATATAGGAGGGGTAGGGCTACTAGCATGTCCACTTCCAGCATTCACATTTTAAAGGAAAAGAGCAAGCTCTGCCCGGATCAATATGAGGAAGAACAGGTTAGCCTACTTACTGAAGAAGGTTGAAGCATGTGAATCTGAAAAGGGCTCTTCTTTCAACCCAGAATAAGGTGACTTAAAGGCAGAATTTTTTATGTACTCAAGTGTGTACTCTCTTGAATCACCAACTACACAGGCGAAACTTCTTGGATCCCATTCTTGGATACTTAATCTTTTATTGAAAAACTAGATGCTCAGCAAATGCCTTAGACTGCATTGAAGACTTCACCCTGAATTTTTAAGAAAACTGTTCCTATCAAATGTTTAGATTGTAGGAAATTTAATCTAAAATGCTCACAGATCTTAGCAAGACAAACTTATCATCTTGGCAAAATTTTTTTAAAGGGTAATGGTTATAATTTTGATCAAATATTATAATGTCATGGTTAATTTGAGCCTAACACAATTATCTCTGTGCTTGTGAAGAGAATCAGATGCTGTTTTCAACAACCTTTTACAGTAAAACAATTACATAAAAGTGTTCTGGGTGAGAATGTAGAAATCAAATAAATATACTAGTAATTCAACTACATGTTAGAATATACTTTTGATTTTTGAATCAGCAAATACAAAGACTACATAAAACCAACACAAAGTAGTGTAAAATGCAGTGAATTTTCTCATTTTTTCTAGATTTGATTTTATATTTTACCTCTCTATACACTATAAATCATTCTACTTATGATATTCATAGCTTTGACACAAATGGGCAATACATTTGAAAGACAGACATTTCTGCCTCTGATTAATTCACTGGCCAGTTTACTGATTCAAAGGCAAACAGTACATTCCAATAATTTCAGGCTCTTCCTATCCAATAATTTGTCACAGTGGCTGCACTGATTCTAAATACAGCTTCTTTTATTTTTCATAGATATATACAGTTACTAGCTGGGCAGCTGGGCAATATAACTTTTTAAATAACATCTTTGGAAGTGCTGAGCATTTTGGGTTCCAGAACTTTAAGTGGGAGGGACATTTCGCATTGCATAGGACTGATCTCTACACAGCCCAAATGACAGTAGGAATGTGTCTTGCAGATTTTGAGGCAATGCAGTTGAAGTCCATGAGTGAGCCTCTGACTCAGCTCTGCTGACAGCTTCAGAGTGACTGAGGAATCAGCAAAGGGTGATTCAAAGGGAGTACAAGCTGGATGCTTTCATGGCAAGTTGTTACAGTGGAAACTGCCTCTGGGGTGAGATGGGTTACTTGTTTAGGGATTTGTTTTTTACTCGGGAGGTAAGCCAGATCTGCAGGTCCTCTGCTGGTACTCAGCTGAATTTCAGGTGGCAGTGCATTTTTTGCACTTTTTGTGATGTGGGTGTAAGCTCTGTGAAACTGCCTGCTGATATGGTCCGGAGCTGAAGCAGGGCTGAAAGGTCCTGTCACAGCTTTTTTTGCATCTGTGCTTACTGAAGCTACCAGAAGTTTGTACTGTACAAACTCTTGCACGTGGCACTGCCCATGTAGTTATTATCCTGTATTCACCACTGAGCAGTATGATCCGCATAAGTTACACAAGGCTGAACCCCAATGATGTGCACAGTGTGTTGCTTTAAAAACATGGTGTATTGAGTGTTTAGCAGTGTAAACATATGGTACTGGAGTTATTGCTGTGCCATATGGGGATGTGTAGAGCTCTCTTCTCTGCTTAGCAGATAGTGCCAGGAGCACATCTGTATGGTCTCGTCGTCAGTGGGTACTGTCGGTTCTGTTTCTTTACACCTTTTTGAGCACCACTAGCTTCTGTGCTTGTTTTTCAGTTTAGATTGAGTATGAGAAGTTCACTGGAGATTTTCCAATTTCTAATTACTTGACTTAATTAGAAGAATTTTAGATTTGTCTTAGGTGGCATTTTCTTACCATGGGTAATAGCTTTGCTTTTTCCATCAAAGTTTAAAAAAATCTAGTGCAAGACACAAACAAGTCTCTGAGCTGTGACTACCTCCTGTTCATAATTATCAACAAAATAATAGAGAAAATCACAGATTCTCTATTTCCTGCAGTGTTACTAAAGGAACAGCACAATCTTTTAAAGAACATACAGACGACCAAAATTTAAAGAAAAAAAAATAGATAAGGCACCAAAATTAGGCATCTCCATGACAGCTTTTAACTCAAAAATAATTTTAAAATATACACGTTATATTGTTGTGGTGAGATTTTTCGCAAATGAACAATGCTTAAAACATTTTCCCAAAACTATTCTAAAGTGGCTGCAGAGGTCTGTGGTAACTTCTTTTGTACTTTCCGAGTGATGAACAAAAAAGTGAAAAAAATGACACGTCCTCTGCTTTTACTCATTTGCAAAACTCTTTATATTCTTATTTGGCTACATGTCTACTCTACAGTAAACATTCCTGATACGTTTGTTGCTTTCCACATCTTTTCCTCCTTATAATTAAACTAATTGGACAGTTAATCAATGTCACTTGTAGCCCTGAAAGGCAACTGACATTAATGAAGGAGGTTGTTCATAGTCCAGGCTTGGCAGGGTAGGAAGAAAAGTCTATATTCTGCAGATGGAAAGCCAATTAAAGCTGTGGAGTTAGGGTGGTACAGATTGGAATAGAAATGAGCTTTGTGAAAAATATCAATTCCTGGTTGTCTTTTGAAAGGTACAATACCACCTGCAGCCTAGAAGTCACAGGAAAAAACACATATTTTGTTGTTGCTTCACACACCATTGTAATTAGATTGCTGAGTCCATCAACCCTTTCCTAAATTTTAGAAAAATAGTCTCTCTGGTCAAAATATTAACAGTAGAGTAAAGCTTAAGAGATGAAATGATTGTAGATCTGTGTTTCAACAGCTCCACTGCTGTGAGACGTTCTGGTTTTGGCAGTGAACATTATCAAGCTGTAATAATTGCTATTCTAGTTAATAAAAACTAAGTAAATCATATATGGCATATAAAGGGCAAGCTGCAGGGACCAATTTACCTCTGTTGGTGAAAATTACATCTCCTATGCCAGTAGGGTGCCATCCCTTAGGAGCAGGGGGTGAAGAATTCATTGTCAGGGAATGGAAAACACCAACTGTTTTCATCTATTTCCTCAGTGAGGATTTACAGGGTGGCAGCAAAATATGAGAGCTGGGACATTCACCCCACCCCGGGTCCACTTGTTTTTCAATGCACCATTTCTTTTGTCTGTCTGTATTTTATTTCTATACTCTAGTATATATATGGCCTGCCTCAAATGCTTCAGGCATCCACACTTTTGTCCCTGCTTTACAGACAAGTAGCCAACCTCATCTTACTTACCTGTTATTCCTGCCATTTGTCCTCAACCTGTTCCTGGTGTGTGCAGTAACATCAAAAGAACTAAAAAGAGAGATTTTTTATCTATTAAGGGCTTCATACAAACATCCCTGTCTATCCAGGGAAAGGGTTAATCCACCGTTTCTACAGAGAGCAGTCCATCGTCTTCACCACCCACAGGTACAGAGTCTGTGTAATCTGAAATCCTACTGCATTTGTGACATTTAATTTGCCGTTTATACTAGATCATGCAGAAAGCGTCTGTGTAACCCACATTTGAGCCGAGACCCCGAGTTTTTCTGTGAACTTATTCTAGCATCTGAAGTATCCTTTAAGAGAAGTGTTCTTTAAGATGTGTGAAAAATGAAATACAAAAAAGAAAAGCAGAAGACCATGCAGCTAAAATAATATAATTTCCTTTGTTAGCCTGAAGTAAATTTAAATTAAGAGGGATTAGTAAAATACAGAAAATTAGGCCAAGGAGTGAAAATGAAGCGGGCTATCCCGGTTCAACACTGAGCAAAGCTTCCCAGAGTTATGAAAGATGGATCCTTTTTCCTCCTGGAAATCCTTGTTAAAGATAGCACTGAGCCATTAGCTACAAAATGCATAATTACCTTACCCTGTATACTCATGGGTAATGGTGGGACTAGAGATCAAAGGTCGCTTCCTCTGCAGGTGAAAACTGACAGATTCCTCCTGCCTTCAGAGCATTTTTGCTGGTTTATATTTCCTGACAGTCCAACCACTACAATTTCCTATCAGTGAGAGTTAAACAGAACCCAGGCAAAGAAAAGGATGTTTTTTAAGTTGCTGCTAAGTTACAGGAGAAAAAAATATGATAGTACAGAAGTGAGAAGCTTAAATAAGAGGGTGATGGGAGTCGGATGTCTACGTGTGATGAGGCTTAGCATTGCAGACTATGTCTGTACTATGGGACCTGGGAGCTTCTAGGGCAAAGCTCTCAGCCTAGGAGCCTCCTGACTGCATCCTGGGGCAAATCTTTACTGTGTGCTTTTGCTTACAGGCATGTTGGGGCAAGAAGGAAAGCAGCCCCTGGAAGGTCCAGCAGGCTGTTGGGTTTGGCCAGCTGGGAAGGCAATAGCAGGTACAGCCTGGCAGATTTGGCATAAGCTCCTCACGAAAACACCACTGTGTCCTATGAGGGGGTTTTAATAGAATCCATGGTCTGGAGTCAAGCATCTCTGTAACCCTGCTGTTACATACCAGGAGCTAGGCACCTCAGACTGGCACCAAAAATGTGACAAAAGCATTGACCTGGGAAATAAGTACTGAGGGGTTGGAGGAGACACTGCAAGGCTTAAGTTTTACAGCTCCCAGAGCTTTGCTTAAAATTCACAAACGTGAACTATTTACTTGAGGTAGGCAGGAAACTCACACAAAGAAGGAATGCAAGGAATTAGAGGAAAAGAAGTGGGAGAAGATTTACACTCTTCTTCTGAGTAGGAGTTTCAATGCAGATATCTGACCTTGCCAGAGACTACACCGAGGATTCCTTCACAGGGCATTTCAGAGAGGTGGATAGAGTGCAGCTGAATCTATTTCTCCTTCATTCTGCTACTTAAGTATTAAATGAGACAGCAAGTGGGTGGTGATACCAAGCATGGTGATTAGGGTACTGAATACTCTCCCTTGTGGGAAACCCTGCTGCAATATATGTGTAAGCATCTGGTAAAAACTGCAACATTCTGGCAGCCTTTCTGTGGCCGTGGAAAAGTCCATTAACAGTTTTGAAATTATAAATTAGGATTAGATGCCTAAATGGAAGGTAGATGCCCAGGCTATTTTTTTGGATCTAGTGTTTGGATAAAACCTTTGACCTATGCCATAGGTACCTCTTTAAAAACATGTTAAGAAGTATGAGCACCTGCACCTTTTATTTATGAAATGTAAGAAAAAAGTGAAGTTAAATAGGATAAGGTACATTAAAAGGAGAAAACCTTGAGAGGCAAAGCAAAGTGATACTCTCACCATAAGTCGAGTTTCATCTGATCTTGTACTGTGCATCACAAAGGACAGTTAATGTCTGTGGCCCAATTCTTTGCCTTGAGGGAGTGCTAGAAAGCTATATCCCTTTGGCCTAAGGGAATAAAAAATCTTAATACAAATAGTTCACAGAGTCACTCCAAAGCATAAGTTCATTTCCATTGTACATGGGTTTTGATAAATTCTGAACTTGGAGTTCAGATCCCCACTAAGCAAAACAAATTGCTTCCTAGGTCTGGAAAGCATATTATAGCAGTTACTGTAAAACAGTTCATATCACATGCATTCTCAACAGTCCTCTGACTATTTGAGACTGAATTCTTTGTGTAACAGTTGCAGTACTATTCAGCTCCAGGAGCAGAAATGTAAATCTAGTGCTAGTGAATTTTAGCTCCTTTGCCAAAGATGCCACATACTGTACTTTCAGGTTCACAACAAAATAGTCAAGGGTGAAAAACATATACTGAAATGTGAATAAATATAGAAAGTGACTGGTAGAAACCATTTTTTTAGATTACAATTGAAGCATGTATTTTCCTTGATTCACATTATATTTATACTACAATATCTTCTACTGTTCTTGTTACTTTATAAATCTGTGATAAGAGACAGAGTGCTACAGAGCTTACAAACCAAACTTTATCATTGACACTAGACCTCTGCCCAAGCATAACCACATGAAAATTAATAGAGTTCCCTCTTGAAGATGGATCCACAGGATGAAGTTTAAATCAAGAGCATGCTTAACAAGTGAATAACTAGTAAGCATAGAAAGAAGAGGAGGGTGTCAGAAGAAGGGAACTTACAGTCATACAGACAACAGCTACTTAGTTATAGTTAATTTTTTTAGGTCTGATAAATGTAAATATGGATCAATACTCTTAGAAATGAGTTATAGTGTGCATGAGATTTCTTACAACATCTGAGCACTTACCTAGCCATCTGGCAGGGTTTGACTTAGCAAGTTTGTCCCTTCCCTTGTCTTCTAGTTTTGCACCAAGCAACAAAGCAGAATGATGGAAATGTATCGGTACGTGACAGGAGTTTGGCATATTCCATCTCACATCATTGACTAATGCATGTGAGGAGATGAGTCAAGAGTGGAAATAGGGAGGGAAAGGAGGATGAGGAAATATTCTGCTAAATCAAGTAAGTTCTGTGTAACAGTTGAAAAATATATTAATTCCATTTAGAGCTAATTTAAATACTGCAGAACATCTGAAGATTTAGTCATTTTATTATAAAGCCATTTTACAGATCTTTATAAATAAAGTGCAAGCCAGTTCAGTTGTCTCAGAAGAACACCAGTATAAATTTGTTTGTAAATGTTTACAGCTTGATTTCCTTAATAGTATCTTTTGAGAAAATGTATCAAAAGCTTTTAGGACATCCTACTAAAATATATTAATTGTTTCTCCTTCATCCTCTATGCTGTTGTCGCACTCCTGAATTCTAAAAGACTGGTGAAGCACAAGCCTTTCTTCCTCATGGAAGCCACTGTAGTTGTATGTTTAATTTTTACTCCTTGAGGCATTTCTTAAGTGTATCTTTTATTGTCATTTCACACAGCTTTCACTCTGAAACTGCAGCTAGGTTATGGGAATAGCAAATGACAAAGATAACTCTTCTAGCTATATTAAAGCTGGGCAAAACATTTGCTGAATTCCAGTCATTGTATAGAGCAGTTGACTCTGAGACATTATATATTCTTGCCAGCAGCTCATCGATTTCATTCTTAATTTTCTTCAGAACTCTTAATTTAAGATTTTCCAGTCCTAGTGACTAGTCAGCATTTAATTTTCCAATTTGTTCCAGCACCTCCTCTTTTGATACTCAATTTCTGACAGTTCTTTTTATTTTGTGAAAATACAGGACTGTCATTGCCACACACTTGTATGTGCAAAAAACCTAAAGAACTGAAGGGGTGGCAGTGGGGACAGTGTTTTTTCCCCTTCTGCTTTGTTGGGTAGCTGGTTTTATTTTATTTTGCACAGTGAATGCTACTTTTTAGGTCTGTGCTATTATCAATGATCTGGATGAGGGGATCGAGTGCACCCTCAGTAAGTTTGCAGATGACACCAAGTTGGGCGGGAGTGTTGATCTGCTTGAGGGTAGGAAGGCTCTGCAGAGGGACCTGGACAGGCTGGATCGATGGGCCCAGGCCAACTGTATGAGATTCAACAAGGCCAAGTGCCGGGTCCTGCACTTCGGCCACAACAACCCCATGCAGCGCTACAGGCTTGGGGAAGAGTGGCTGGAAAGCTGCCTGGTGGAAAAGAACCTCGGGGTGCTGGTCGACAGCCGGCTAAACATGAGCCGGCAGTGTGCCCAGGTGGCCAAGAAGGCCAATGGCATCCTGGCCTGTATCAGAAATAGTGTGGCCAGCAGGAGTAGGGAAGTGATCGTGCCCCTGTACTCGGCACTGGTGAGGCCGCACCTTGAAT
>NW_008825108.1:5308645-5323163 GCF_000699105.1 Pygoscelis adeliae | reverse complement strand
TGTGCCAGGGGAGGTTTAGATTGGACATGAGGAAGAATTTCTTTACTGAAAGAGTGGTTAAACATTTGAACAGGCTGCCCAGGGAAGTGGTTGAGTCCCCATCCCTGGAAGTATTTAAAAGACGTGTAGATGAGACGCTTAGGGACATGGTTTAGTGGGCATGGTGGTGTTGGGTTGACGGTTGGACTCGATGATCTTAGAGGTCTTTTCCAACCTTAATGATTCTATGGTTCTATGATAAAACAGCAACTTTCTAAATCCTTTTTTTCAAGATTAAATTAGCTTTTTTTTGCCTCATTTCAAATCATTTTGTATGTATGGGCAACCAAACAATTTTTTAGGGAATTAATTTATGAACAACAGCAGCTGGTACCAGAAGCAACTTCCATCAGTTTATTCATCCAATAGAAATAGTTTGGCAGAAATAATGGAGATACATACCTTTAGAGAGGACTGTTAACACCTTTAGGAAGTGTCCCCACACTGTTCCAGTTAGTTATATACAATTAACACTTTCCTTTGAGGGTCTTCCTTTATGCTTTATTTAATACAGTTAAAATATTACAAAGTTATACCAGGCCCAAATGACAAGATATGTAGAAGTATCAATTCTTGGAAACAGATTGTAGTATTTAATCAGTGTTGATACTAATGCCAGCTATGTCCGTGATTTGTTAAGGGTTTTCTAGCTGAATGTATTTTCATTATCATAATTCAATGCACAAGAGTTAGAGCCCAGATAATTACAAGTGAAGAGCAGGGGATAAAATATAAAAAGTGACATTTCCTCTGACAAGCAAATATTAGCTAAAAATAAAGCAGAGATTTCCTTTTGAAATTTAATTCTGTTACAAAAGGAAAAGAAAAAGAAAAGCTAATGAACCAGGTCACCCTCACTATCTTTACTTACAGCTCTTTGAATGTATAGATTTTATAGCTAAGGTCAGAAAACACTACACTCTCAATCTACTCTATATTAAACCAGCAGCCTGGTCTGGATTGTCATGTTATGAATGAATCATTTCAAGAGGATAGTTTAGAATAAAAAGGAAATTAAAAAGGAAGAAAGAGTTGCCTTCTTTACCCCTTTAGGGTTACCGTTGAATACATTATTTTCCTTCTCTGTCTCAGATGGTCAGGTTCTGCATTGACAGAGATCAAAGACACCATATATAAAAGGAGGAGACATCAATGAGGTATTTAGCCTAGAAAACTCCATTTGTCATAATTCTCAGACTATTTTTTGGATCAAAGAAATTACAGAAATCAATCTGCAATGACCCTTACAGGGTCCTAAAAAGACCCCTTTCAAACCCTCTGTGGTTCGATGTATGACTGTAACAGTGGGACAACAACGGTGTCCCTTGTTAATGAAATCCACCAAATATTGGGCAGCCATCCAGCAGTGCATACTGATTTATGCCTACAGCAAACTATCTTACTAATCACATAATGTTAACATTAGCCCAACTGTGCTCCTATGAGTAAACGAAAACCACTCTTTACTTCTTCCTTTTCTTCTGAGTGGGTTCCAGAGACCTGAAAGACTTCCTAATGCAAGGTCATGTTTTCACTACTTTTATTCAGTGTGTATATTAGGTCTCTAGAGAATAGTAAGGGACTTTTTAGACTGCAGTCTCATCAGTTTCCTTATCTTTCCACCCCCTGAAGTCGCTAAATCTTTCTTTGAAATAACCCGCTTGCAACGTAGACAGGGCAGAAGTACAGACACGGAAAAAGAGAAGTATAAAGAGAAATATATGGAGGATTAGCTGCAATAATTTTTTTGCCCTTATAAGAATACATATATTTATTCATTGTCAAGAAAATTTGCAATCGCATTCTTTTTCCACTTAAAGCTGCTTCTGGGATCTCTGTTGAAGGTAATAATTTGATGTATGTTTTCCCATTTGAATCTGGTCAAAAGGCAACCTGTGGTTTGTCTGTCTTTTAAGGTGGAAACATTATATTAATAATCTCTGCTGGGAATACTGCAATACAAGAGTTAAATTGTCACTTCAGATAGACCTTAACCCTGTAAACAATGCAGAACAAATAACATTGTTGCTTTTCTTGTGTCACTTCTCATTTTGGGAGCAATTGAAAGTAAATACCTAAAACTCTAAAAAACCCTATTAATTTTTATTTTTAATGTACTAGCTACACAGCCAGTCTTGTTTAAGAATACGGTCAGAGGATGTCTACATCAGCAGGTAGGTCACAGTGGTGCTACAGAATCTGCATGGTAAAACAGTTACTGGCTGAGGACCTGATATTCACACGGAATTGGTTTCAATCATTAGCCTCAGCCTAGCTTTAGTCTAAGCCCGTGGCCTGAGTGCCCATCGACAGCTGGAGTATATTCCATGTGCCACGGAAGAACATCTTTCTGGCAGTTTTGGTCACAAGGGGTCTATTGTGTGTGCTCCGCACCTGTCCATGATGTGAGCCCAAGGGTGGGAAGTGGCATTGGCTGATCCACTCCAGTGGTCTTGATCCAAACCAAAAAGCTAATGCAGAACATCTAGTGACAGCTCTGTAACACACAGTATGCCCACTGGGAATCAACACCTTAAGCAGGAGTATAACTTCATAATATGTTTCCAGTTCCTCCCAAGTGCATGGGAAAAAGGATCTGGGCTAAAAAAACGGTAAGTTGTCCATTGGCACTGCCTGGTAAAGGGCCTTCAAACATCATGCCCCCTACACACTGAAGTGGGAAAAGTCACAAACATTTCAGGATTAGTCAATGTGAAGGGAAGTTGCAGTAAGAGCCACGGTCGTCAACTTTCTCCGTTCAGAAGCAGAAGAGAGCTATTGCTCTGGGAGCCTGCAGCTTTGCACAAAAATCTCACTACAGTTTCATATGCCTTTCAGATGTTTACTCTTCAGGGAAAATGTTCTTTTTTTGTTATTTTGTGGTATTGTATAAAATGCAGTATCAACATAAAATGCATTATTTTTTCTCAGAGAAATTCCCACGATTTTCATGTCCCAGCTTAATATCTCAGAGCCACGTAACTAGAAAATTAAACTGAAAAAAGATTAGAAAAGATTAGTCAGATGTATACAGAGAACTGGTATCAATACGGAACTTTTCTTTTTGTTGTGTGCGATGACTAGGTGATGAAAACCACAACTTTTTCATACTGTTGTCCCTGCATGCTGAGGAAAACTGCAATCAATATTTTCCTATCTGTCATTATAAGAAAACAAATCATCCAAAGAATGTAATTAGCCTGTAATTATCAGGTGATAATGAATACCACATCCAATATCTTGGCTCCTTTGAAAGTTACAGTTACGCTGCGAGAGAAAATGAAACAAGAAACAGCTTTCAGTGCTGTGCTGTCAAAACAGGTGACTGAGATTCTAAATAGTTTACGAAGTAGTTGTTGACAGCTAAAAATAATCTCCATGCAATGTCGAATTATCAATCCCTTGAAATGCCTCCATAAGCAGGGGAATGATGAATATTAGTGATTAATTAATTACAAATCCAATAAGCAGAGGAGATGAAGGGAGCAGTTAGAGGGATTAATAACAAATGAAAAAATATATTTAGGTGATGAGAGTATATGCTGAATGTTGGAAATGAGAAAATTCAAGGAAGACTTTATCTTTTTGAAATCAGTCAGTCTTTTGCCTACACAGCATGTATTTCCGCAGTGTAAATTATGGCCAGGGGAAGTAGCTGAGGCCAGGAATTAATAGGATTTCAACACAATTTGACAGGTTTTTTGATATAAAGAATGTCTCATTATACTTGTTAATGCTAACTAAAATGATGCAGAAGTGTTATTAAACATCATGCTTGAAACTTGAAGCCCACCTTTAATTATTTTTGATCAGGAGGAGACGTATGCTACAGCAAATTAACCTTAAATTTGCCTGCTTAGAGGTCTTTGAACTTTTCTTCACAACATCTTCTTGCAGGGCCCCTTTAGAGCCTCAGTGAGTGGGATCTGAATTCTCATCCAGAGGGTGATTCTGATGTTCCTGTTTCTTTCTACTAGTTCCTCTTCATGGGTTTAGGATGAAGCCCTTGAGAAACTGTGTATGTGAGGATGAATTTTTAAAATTAGTATTAGATAAAATATGCCCTGGTGCTCTCATAAAGACAGGGCACCTTAATTACCTAGTACATGAATGGTATGCTTCACATTTTAACAGGTGTTGCCTGAGGTCTAAGCTTTTCACCAAAGTACCTGGTAAGGAGGTAGCAAGTACTGTGATCTTATTACATCTGCTACTATAAGCATTAGAATTAAAGTAATTAAAAATATGATTATTATTGCTACACAGCAGCCAATACAAACT
Organism: Pygoscelis adeliae; assembly: GCF_000699105.1. NCBI lineage: Eukaryota > Metazoa > Chordata > Aves > Sphenisciformes > Spheniscidae > Pygoscelis > Pygoscelis adeliae. Next base: position 5,318,843 of record NW_008825108.1, on the reverse strand, counting down.
GAAACTGAAGTCGTTTTATAAGCTAGAGAAGGACCTTCCTCCTAGTACCTGGTTTCCTATGTTCATTGTGTTCTAAAAAAAACCAAAGTCCCTTTCTGGCTAATATTTTCTATGCTTAGCCTTACACTTTTGAATGCAGAGACATTTGGGCAAACGCTATTAAGCTGTCTTGGGAGAAAACAAATGTGTGTGTTTGGGAGAACACACAATAAAAGTTCACTGTTAAATTGGCTGTTCCTCACAATCTGCAGTTTTTCAAGCTCTCTGTGGGGAGGGTAACAACTCTGATTTCAATTTTGATATCAACTTCTTATGCAGTCTTCTTTTCTTACTGAATTTTACATGAAATCTTCTGATTTGTATTATTTCTTAACTTATTCGAAAACAAGACAATAAAATGCACACATTAGAGTAATTTAAAATATCATTTCTACATGCACAGTAGCATCCGTTCCTGATATTTTGAATGTATGTCACAATGCTGTTGGTGGCAGCTAATATTTACATAGCAATGTGGAAAATATTTGAATAGGGATGACTTTCTCCAGAGGCAGTAAGTAGAGAAGCTCTTTCCTTCTTGCTGTACTGTGTGTTCCACTCTATTGTGTTATTATTCCATCATTGCAAAAAGCAGTTGCAGCTGGAGAGGCCTTTTGGACTTGCTGCACTCCTGAAGGAGGAGCAGAAGTAATTAGGCTCTCTCTGCTCCCTGTGAAAGCACAGGCAATCTTCAGTGGCTGATGCAGTGTGACTCGACTTCATCCCCAGTGTACCGCAGGACCTAATAGGTCCAAATGAACTATAAACGATAGTGGTAGACAACAGTTGGTACTCCCTTTATCAGTGTAATTACCGCTGTGTGTGAAAATCTAAATTAGGAACCAGACCATGAATGGCAGCTCAGCTGTGCTAGAATCAGCACAGAAGAAGTAAAAAGTGACTTCGAGCAGTTTGTGTTTTCTCCAGATTCAGGGGCCATCCGTATCCTTGTTAGGCATCACAATCTGAGTTGTGTTCAATGAAATTTAGAAAAGCAGCTTGATTTTTTGACAATGAATCATTTCAGCAAGCTTTTCAGCTATAATCTATGCACTAAATGCTATCTCTCTGTATATCATGACTTTTTCTTGTGAATACTCAATTTTCAAACTAAGCCTAAGCTTGCCTATGGACAGTAACAAGTATAATAGAATGAATTTTCATTAACTGCTCACTGTGAATGTGTCTTTTTTCTTAGTGGTGTTAGACATATTTTCTCATAAGGCATTATGTATCTGACTCACCCACAGATATAACGCGATCTCTGCAAATCATTTGTGGATGTAGTCAGGAAATATCTGATTAAAACATTCACACTATAACAAAGCAGTTAGGAAGGCATATCGGAAATTGACCCAGATCCCTTTGTGAAGCTTATAATATCATGCACCCCATCTTAAGACTAAGCTAACAGAAGGCACCAAACCATATGTCTGCGGTATGTACAAAGGGCTGATAGCTCTAAAATGCTTGTAAATGCTTGAGAGAATTAGAAGTCAGAAATTAGTGTCAGGATGTCACATTGTTTTCTGTCTGTTATACTTGGAAGGAGAAAAAATTGAAATTCTTTTTCAAGGTTGGGGCTCTCAGGACAAGATTCTTTGCTACAAAGAGGCAGGTAAACTCTTCTCCTAGGAAGAGTTAATATATGTGTTGTTACATCCTTTAGCAGCCTTGTTCACCCCCAGAAAATATGTTTGTCTTGTCTTCTGTTTAGTTGCCTGTTCCACGATCTTACCTGTATCTCCAGCTAAACACTGCACAAACTGCTGCTTCATCAAACTGTGGCCACTGATTGTTCCTTGCTATATTGTCTGCCACTGCTGAGGTATTACATCCTTAGAGTCTTCTCCATCAGACTAAACAAGCTCAGTTCCCTCAATCCCTCCTTGCATGTTGTTCTGAGTCCTGAACAATCAGGGTGTATGTAGAAAGGGGTGAACTGTGCTCTAGACTCCACTGACTGTATTGACTAGCTGACCTCCTCTGATTACAAAGGAAGAGACTACCTCAGATGTAGACATTTCCAAGCCAGATAATCCCACCCAGCAGTCACTTCCAACATGATCTTTATGGGTGCCCACCACAGATCACTTTTTGTAGGGGAAACTTGCATCACAGCAGATACTATACATACTTTACACCAGTGAATATTAGGGACCAAAATATTCTTTCACCAGGAAAGTACCCAAAGAATTAACCATGTTTATGATTAAGAATATTTCTAAGCATGTTTATGATTAAGCATGTTTCATTGCCCGGTTACACTTCAATTCAGATAATGACAAACTTGTCCAAAGAAGTGTGTAGAAGAGCTTCCACCAAGAGACACTTGAAAGTATTTGAAAGTGTTCATAAACCAAGTCATAAATATCAAAGTTTTTCTGATTTCTGCAATGTGAATGAGCCTGCAAGAGGGATATATTTGTCCCGTTTTTCTCATCATTGTTATTTGAATATTATTGATTTTGATCAGCTTTGTCCTTACATTCTTCTGAGACATATAAACTTTCCTGCTACTTACCCATGGGATAATGTCTGGACATTTTAAGAAGCTGAGATCAGATTTTAAACTGCAAGTACAGGAAGGATAGGTTTTAAAGAAGGGACGGGAACTCTTGACCTCGGAAAAGCTCTTCAGAGGAAGGAAACATTTTCTTGGCATTCATATAAAAATGAGAAGAAATGCCCATTCCCTGACCAGTGTTTTTCCCTTTCAAAGGCTGAAAGATGTCTCCTGAATTTGCATTCATAATTTTCTGCCCAGGCAATCATTTGTCAGAGGAAGTCACAGAACTTTTAAGGTATCTGAACTTTCGTGTTTGGGCATGAGGTGATGTTTGTATCTCAGATGAAGAGAAATTGGATTACTTTCATGAACAAAAACCATAGGCATTAATTTTTGAGACCATATTGAACGCGTTGAACTTTCATGTTCAAGATAGAACATGAATGCACAATTGCTGTCAAATTTGCTTATATAGTTGCTGTATAACCACTTTATAAGCTGCTATATAGTACCAATTCCTTTTCTGTTATTTAAAAACTCTTTAAGCACTGCCAGTACATGAATAAGAAGGGCAGATGTAGAATAAACAGGTATTTTATGATAACTTGTTTATCCCTTCAGACAAAATGCTCCATTTTGTAATCCTTTTCCAGTATTTCTACAAGCCTTCAAATTTTAACTATGTAACAAAAATACCAGAAAGGGCTGGTTACTAACTAGAAAGCAGTGGAAACCCTGTGTAGCACTCAAAACACAACTGTTCACATAGATTATTGAAAGGCAAAGGGCCTTTGTATTGTGTACAATTACCTTACTGTGTTATACTACCTTTTTTCCCTCAAAAAATTTTAGCTACAGCATTTTTCAATTGTTTTTTCTGTAAATAGATTAGTTAAATAAAAAAGATAAACATTCTATGTTTTCTATGCTATTTTCTATTTGGCAATTTTAGGACAAATTGCTATGATTTTCTCTTAAATAAGGCATTTATTCTTGAAACTTTGTCCATACATATGCTGTTGTTAGCTTAATATCGTAATCGATGGAGTGGCAGAAGATTGTCCACACTCACCCAGCTCACATCCCATGACACAGTATTTCTTTAGTATTGTACCACTGGGATGCTATGCTAGAGTGGAAGGGTGGAAGGAGTATCCTCTCTTGGAAGTGGAGCAGTAGCCGAACCTGTACCTACTACACAATTTTAGAAGGAAATGTATGGCTGCCCAATGACCCCTGGGCCTTGGGAAAGGGGGCAGCTGGGGTGCCCAGCACAGTGTGTGTGAAGAGGGGAGACGACTCCTTACACGCAGGCTGGACCTACAAGGTGAATGGACTTGAGTTTATATCTACTGACAGAGATATGATATTGCTCTATATTTGTTTAAGATATTGTCTCTTGTGGGATTTCTTGCAACACAGCCTGAATTTTTAAAAAATAGCATTAAAAGAAAATAATTATTTTCCTTCAGGCCAAATGAAAATTTAAAGGGTCAGATCCATATATAAGAGAGAATCCCATATGTAAGAGAGGATCAGCATAAAGAAATACAACAAAAGTTACATCTTTGTAACTCTGTTCTTCTTCTGATAAATATTAAAAGGAAAATTTTGAACAATAAAATTCTGCATATATTTTTCTTTCAAGTTATTCCTGAATTTCAAGATTGAAATAGCTTTCCAATTCTGAAGCAATGAGAAGTTAAAAAAATTCAGCAATTTTGATTCACTGATAAATACCTAAAGATAGTGTGAGATAACTAATTTAAGATTGACTTCTAATGTGATGCCATGTCTAAGAGAGAGGATGGGCTCTTTATTTCTTTTGTAGAACACTTTAAGAGCCACAGATGAAAAAAAGCATATGAAAACATGTTTAGCTGTAGAAGTAGGTGAATATCCAGCAGAGAGTCAGGCTCTTTTACAGTAGTGTATGCCTGATTTTTAAAAAGTATGATGAGATAAAGACGACCTTCCAAGAAGGTCTGGGAAATGTATTATACAATGAATGCTTCAATAATCTCAGTTTGCTATTTCATTTATTCCAGAGAAGACTAATAGGTGACTTGATCACTGTCCACAGATATTTATCTGGACAACAATATTCTGACAGTTACCTTCAGTAAAGTAATAAAAGGCCTTGTCTGAAGCCTGAAGCTAGACTAATTCTGCCTAAAAATATGGTAATTGATGTATTTACCTTTTAAAAAAGAAGGTAATCATCACATGAATATTTTCCTGAGGTTTTTCTGGTTTTTATTTACTGAAAGTTCTTGTATAGAAGTTTCTATTAGCTTTTCTGTTCAGTACACAGCACTTCAGAATCAGGTGTAAAGTTTCTGTCATGTTCTTTTCTATGTTATGCAAATAAACGGTCAAGGTCATTTACAAAAAGAGTTAAATATCTTGCTGATATCTTGCTTGGAAGAATGAACAGACAAGAGATTTATTTAGTGATAAACCCTTATAGGAACCAAGTGACTTGGGGCCTCTTACTTTGTGCTATAAGCATATTTACTATGTTTTGTCACCAGAACTAGCCATCAAATCATGAAACTATTTTTGGGAAAGTCGCTGATTTGACAAAGCTCTCACTGAGATGGTTTCTCAAATCAGGATGGGATTTCTGATCAAGAAGACTCAGATGAACAGGAGACTTCCCTTAGACATGTTCAGTTCGATGTCAACTATACGACACGTTTCTCACCTCCCAGATAAATGTTTGTATTCTTTTACACTGGGTTTCTTTAATTATCTTGTAAAATGAATACTTGTTTTGCACAAACAACTATATTTAAATTGGACAGATAAAATGAGATAGTGTTTATAGCTTAACATTTAGGAAGCCTCTGCAACACAGCAGAAAGATTGACTGCAGTCTGAGTCTCTACCTATTATTTGTTTTTTAATGAGAATAAAAAATATCTCCATTTCATTCAAAGGCAAAGCAGAAAAAAAAAAAGAATGCTCAAGAAACAAGAACAATAATTTTCAACTAGGTTCTACTTCCCACTTACAAAATACATGTACCGTGGACCTCACAAACAGGCAGGAACCTTCACAATTTGTAATTCAAGTCAAACTGTGGTACTCCCCCTAACAGAGCTTAAAGGGTTTTATTACCATGCATGCCCTGATATGGCTATCCCTTTTCACTATTGCAAGCTGCAGAAAAATTCCTAGCCATGTTGTTATTTTACTTATGGGGTTGCCGGAATCCAAACTTGTGGCTGGAAACATTTAAGATTTGAAAATGTTTCAATAGCTTTCATGGGGATGAGAAACCACCACATAACATAAGTTCAAAATGCTATAGTTGGATGAAGGCTATTTGATCAGAGGTATGATTCTTAGGGGAGCCTTGCAAAAGGTGCAGAGCCCATAAAAATGTCAGATGGGGACGGTACGATTCCAGTTCAGCAGAATTTTAGGCATCTCTCTTAATTTGCTAAGTCCAATGGCTGGTCTTCCTACATTCCCTATAATATTGCTAGAAAAACGAAGAGAGAGATCAGGATGCTGTTGCTGCTCTACAACCATTAGGAGGAGGTCCATTCCCCTGACTAATTTAGGTCCCTAATGCTGAGACATACTAATCCCTGTTTTGTCATCTTCCAGCAGATGGAACAGCCCCGGAAATGTCAGGTGTCCTGACATTTGAGTGATGTCTGGATTATTGAATCGTGGAATATTAACCCTTGCCATGATGTCCACAAAAGAAATGGCTAAACAGAATCTATTATTAGAAAAGTTGACACAGGACCATTACCTAACACTGCAAATGGAGAGCTATTCTACTAGCAGTATAGGCTATGCTACTAAGCAGATTGCTGGGAGCTGAATATTGATTCTATTTTCTTTCTGTATTAATTTGTTTTTAAACTGTCTTGTAAGTTGGACAGTCCCTAAGACAATTTTTGCCTCAAGGAGTACAGGTGTATGCAGCACAACAAAATACTGGTATGTTCTGGATCTGTAAAATTATCCATCAGAAATTGTAATTATTGATGATGTTGCAATTCTTGCTAAAGTGAATAGGTACCTCTGCTTATAGCCTATTTTATCCATGGTTCTTGCATACAATATTCTCCACGATAGCAAAGACTCATTTCTCTTTCAAAATGTCTCCTGTTCTGTATTTCTGTTATAGCTGTGTCCAGATCATCAATCCCTAACAGTTTTAAAAAGCCAAGAGAAGTGCACAGCTACTAGCAAATCTAGTGAAAACTCATTTGCAAGGGAATGAGCTGTGTTCTGATACAGTTGCAGTGAAATAGCCATTCAGATAGTAGATCTGGATGTAATAATATTTTTCATAAAATCCAGTTATAAAATGAACATACATGATGTCTGTTTGGACTATCTGAAACTTTGATCATGTATCATAACTATTAAATTAAAATATTCACACAAAGACAACAAAGGAAATAAAGCAGCAGCACATTATAAAAGCTCCTTGCTTTGATGTTTTGAAATTTCTTTTACTGCTTAATTTAAATGCCCTAAAATCCCTTATATCATCTTATAGGCATTTTGATTTTGAGACTTATTTTAGTGGGAAGATACTTTGCAAAATCCTTCGATATAGCAAAGTACAGATAAACTCATTCCTTTGCAAGTATTGCAAATTTCGTCTGCATATATTTTTTTCACTGAGAGACAAAGCAGCTCCAAATTTCCTTATGCAAATGTGTAAGAATTCACCCTTACCACTGATTGCAGAAAATGATGTCTTCAATTAATAAAACTCAGTAAATTTTTCTAAGGAACACATCAGTGATGAAACTAGCCTTTCATCCTTTCAAGCTGTAATGGTGTGTAAAATTATTCATTTAATCTCTCAGTATTTATTTTTCTTTTCTTTAGCTTAATAAAAATTGAGAAAGAAAGCTGGTATTCTTTTAAAAAGGATAGAACTAAATATTTTCATATCATGGTGTAACAAGGTACAAATTGTTGTTGCTTAGTCTGATAGATGAAATCCTGTCATCATTAATACTTTTATAAGAAAATAGGCACAATATGGAATGATTCTATATATCACATGTGAAACACCTACCATTCAATGTCTGGATGGGAAATAGGTCTTTTGTTTTATGTGCAATATCATTTTAAGGAACTTGCTCAACCCAAGGTGCAAAATTCCTATAACTTCTGATAGGAATTTTGCCTGTTTAAGAACTTAAAATTGCCTATTGAAGAACTTGCAGTTTACTGAAAGGCTCTTTTGAGTACAATCCCTGTTAAGGCAGACAGCACAATGCTCCTCCCTGGAAATAAAAGAATTCAGAAATGTCCAAAGAAACTGAAATTATTGTTTCTTCTGTCTGACTCCAATTATGTGTCAATTATCTTTACCTTCCGCCTTGTGAGTCACCCGTGCCCTTAAATTCAACGGTGGAAAAAGTAGGCTGGTAGTTATGCAGAACCAGAAAGAATCCTCTTCCTGTAAAGAGTTTATGAAGTGTAGCAATGGTTATCTTCTGTGGTCCTAACAGGCAAAGTGAGGCTGCCAGCATGGAGAACATATTTGTAACTCCTCTATGAGATACCACACTGGGCCTGTAAAGCCAAATCTACCCAGATGTAAGAAAGCATTTCTAATTGTAGTTTAATTCTTCAAAGCAGAAGATTGGAAGGGAATTCCAAGCCAAAGACAAACAGGTAATCAACATCAAATCCAGGAAAGCCTGCAGAAAATCCACTTTATGCCCCTTCTTAGTTTCCTAGATCAGCTTTTGCAAGATAACTTCAAAAATGGCACAGTGGCTTGAAAAGCAGCTGCAGTCTACCTGGCAGTAGAAGCAAATCTCTTAGAAGCAGAAATCCTCACATTCCTACCCACAGGTAAAATACTTAGGCCAACTGTGACTGCAATTTAATTGTGAAGCAAACTGTATCCAGAACAAAAGAGAACAATTACAGGTAATCTGGCCCCATGGGCAAACAGAAATCAAGTATAATGATATTGTAGGCCAATTATTTGTTCTGATTTCTCTAGCTGGGCATTTCATTCAGAATGGACTAAGACAGAACTTGTGGAAGATGGATTTTTGTAACAGCTTTATGGGTGAGATCATTTCAGCAAAACCTAGAGGTGTCCATTTCCTTTAAAAAAGCTATTATCCTAAGAAACTTCTATTGATACAGAGAGTTTCTCCAGCTATTTCATTGGTTCCAGTCTTTCTGAGAACCACGATAGAACATCTCTTATAGAACCTGGACTCTTAGTACTCCTCTGGCATTTTGGCTTTTTGGTTTCAGCGCAGAAATGACATGGGGATGGTTTTATGAGCAATGAAGAAAATCAAGGGTGGGATAAAATTCCAGACTGAGGTATCTAAATTTAGATGTCTATATGTAGACTAGGTGCCCAGTCTTTCCTTATCATCATTGAAAACATGGGTCTTGACTCAGTTGGTGACATATAGGCGTCTAATGCCATTTGAGAAGCCCTGAGATATCTGAGATGTCTCTACGTGGCTGACAGATATGACATAGGAACCATAATACACCCATTCCCGTGTGGACTTGCAGCTGAAGGCCAGGTGATATAGCCTAGGGAAACATAAGAGGCACTAGGGCTAGCTTGTGGAAATCTGAGTGGAGCCAATACCAGTTGATACAATCAAAAGACTCTATAAACCTGTTCTTCGAACCTTTATGTAGACCTACATTTGACTAAATTGGGCACATTTGACCAGATTCCAACCACAGGTCCGTACAGACACTTTTGAATGGATTAATACAAATGATACAATTCACAAATGCATGAGTTAGCTGCCCAATTTTCCTACAAAAAGCTGCACCAAATTCTGTGGTTTTAGGAGCTGACAGATAGAGTAGGATTCGATTTGCCCTAATTTTAGGTGTCTATGCGTTACCTTAAGAGTATAAGCTCTGTTATAGTTAATAAAGAGCTAGGGCTTCAGTATAGGAATCGTTTGCCTCAGCATCAGACTCTGGTGTCATATGGGACCAGCTAAGGTATCTGAGATGTCCAAAGGGTCTGGCAAGGGAAACACATATCCTTCATGAAACCTGTGTCCTTTTAGAATGGCAGGTGGAGGCTGGGTGGAATGTCCTAAGCAATCTAACACTGCACTAAGTGCCTATTTGTGGGCAACTGAATCATCCTTCTAGTTGATACAGTAAGAGATTCAGTTTGCTCTGAGATGGATTATTTTTAGATAGACACATACTTTTGGTACAATGTAGATTTACAGCTGTTAGTTGTCTGATTTTCCTGTAAAAACATGATTGTGCATTGAAATACTGGTGTTGAACATCATCCCCCTTTGAATTCTTGTCTTTTGATTTTGACTTTGTTTGGTGACATTGCAATTCAAACAAAATGAACATGAAAATCATGAAGGTTAATGCTGTTCACAAGCTCTGTGTGTGCTCTAACAATAATAATCAATCAGACCTCAGCTTTGACATGCCATAGCTGTGCAATACTCACACCTTTGTGAGTGTTGTTCATTTTTGCTCTGGATTGATCATTAGCTGTGTTTGACTAACCTCTTATTTATATTCTGTCAACCATAGCTGGGGGTCCCACTTTGCTTCTAGGGGCAGACAGTGCCATTCTCTGCCCTAAGTTGTTTTAAGTCTAAATACACTGGATAGACAAAAGAGGGCAGAGGA